>NW_026946363.1:2181434-2493067 GCF_035222375.1 Podospora pseudocomata | reverse complement strand
GGGGGGTACCCGCGTTTTTGCGGATAACCTCGATTTTGATCATGCGCTTGACTGGCTTGGGAGCGGGATTGGCAGTTTCGGTGGCGATGGCGGTGGTGTGGATTGTTTCGGTTGTGGTTTCGGTGATGGTGGTTGCGTCGGTGAGGGTGACTGCATCGGCGGTGGAGGTTACGGTGCTGATGGCGGGGGGGAGGCTGAGGCAGGAGCAGGCTTGGGAGATGTACTTTTCGCCGTAGCTGGTTGGGAGCCAGGTTGGGTAGGCATTGTCACGCTTTGCGGGGGTGACGGTGATGGTGGTGCTGGGAGACTCGTCGGCTGGGAGGGTGACGGTGATGGTCGTGTCGACTTGGGTGAAGACCTCGGTGACGTAGCTGGTTTCGGTCACGGTGGCTACGACGGTTGGGGTGACGGTTGTTTCGAGTGTGGAAACAGGAAGGCCGAGGAAGTCACGGCAGAAGTCGGAGGAGGCCGACTCGGAACGGAGGAGGTTGAGAAGCGGGTCATCGGCCGGGCAGGTCCGGAGGCAACGGGCTGCCGCGCCCGAGAGAAGGGATGCGGCTTGCAGGAGGAGGACGCCACTTCCGGTCTTGGACAGCATGTTGAACGAGTGGCTTGGAATGATATGATCAAAAGAACGAATGGACGGCTTCGAGAAAAGCTGAAGATCAAGAAGAAGAACAAAAGAACAGCAAAGAGACACAATGTTTTAAGGCTTCCATTGCCACTGATCCGTTGAGCGCAATCTTACCTCAAATCCTTTGCATATGTGCGATGACCCCGACAACCTGGTTCTGGGTGGTCTAGATCAATATTCTGATGGAGTTCTCTTCAATAGCGCTTTTAGCTTCGGCCAACGATGGATCGCCTGTCAGCTCCTCGCTTGAACGCCTGGGTTTCCAAATTGGGATATGGCAAGGGTGTCACCCCTGTCGCTGTACGGATAAGCTTTTTACCTTGGCTTCCATTTTGTGGGGTTTTGGAACGTTCGGTCGGTCCTCTCTTTTTGTCTCCACGCATGTGTGGGTTGTCATCAATGCTACCTTGTGGATGCTTTCCAACTTTGTTGTTTTTGAATGTTATTGAACAAGTGGTCACCGAGGTCCCTGTGATACTGGGAAGGTGTAAGACGATGTGATTATCTCTTCTCCAGCGGGTATATTCTGTAGGAGGAGCCTGCTGAAAATAGAAAAGATCGTAGGAAGATGGTTCATCATGAGCCCTTGGGCAGTCATATTCGGGTCACCAGTCGTGGCACTGTTGGCATTTCCGAACAGTCGCAGAAGATCCAGCGCTAGACTGCGCATGATGCCATAGCCAGCTTGAAGAGCATCGACCTCTCGGCAGTGAAGACCGCAGAAAAAGCTGAGCGGGAACAGACCGGGCGAGGACATGATCTCGGTGATCAAGGCGCAGAGGTAGCTGAGAGTAGAGAGCGAAGAGTTGCACTCAAATACCAGCTCATCGTGGAGAATGAGAACTTGCGACTCGAGAGACTTGAGCAAGGTCACGACTGAATCTTCGATCATGAGAATACCGATCTGATTCTGACCTGTGGGCTTTAGGGAGGACGAGGTCAGCCGTACGCTATCCATGTCATGCTTGCAACGTCAAGGTAAACTCACCAGTAAAATCCTTGGCAACACCTGCAAGGGTAAAGTATAAGGAAATCGTTGGCCAATTTTGAGTTTCGCTGTTTTTGTAGATTTTCTCCACGCGGGTTTGGGAACAGATTGATATACTGCTCTCGAATGCTCCCGAAGCCTTCTTAACCCTGTCGAGGGCGTCATTGTGCTTCGATTCGTATTCACTCTGCTGAAAGAAGGCCTTGAGAGATTCAACTACTGGGGTGTCAGTTTTTTGGTCTTGGCTTTAGATCCTGTGGGGTTTTAGTGAAGAAGGAGAGACTTACAAGCACTTGACTGATCGAAGTAGGAAACGGCATGGCGAATGAATTCCAGAACGGCCATGTGAAGATCCTCTGCCTTGTGTCTTGGATCTGGATCGCCACGATACAATCTGATCTGTGCCTTGCTATGTTGAGACAGTGTTGCCCAAGCTGTCTAGCATTTCCAGTATCTTTATGCGGATCGCCTTCTTGCGAGTCGCTGTCCAGCCATTGGCCGTAAGCAGGAACTCTGGACATCAAGGATCAGATAATTCCTTACATTACAAAGCAGTCTTAGGCCACCCGCGAGAACACCCACCAATACAGTTGTCGTTCGGCACTAGTCCGACGAGGAATTCGATACGGCGGGCGGCAATACCACCGAGTTAATCGGCAGCCTTCAAAAGGGTTTCGCCAACTGCGCCTTCGGTCCTGGTGGGCTTGAAATGCCCCCATTGCCTTTGCAACCTCGCTGTCGAGACCGTCCCAGGACGTGGTTTCGAACGCCTCAATAGCACTCTGATCGGCGTAACGTCTTAGGAAAGTCCTCCATACCCTCTTTGAATTTGGCGACGTAAAGCTGAAGCCTCAAAGTCCAAGGAGATGCTAGAGCCCTACACTTTTGGCAAATAAATATCGGCCGAGAAGGAACACATAACCGACCGATCAAGTCTGGTGGAGCGGGGGCAGATCTTTGTCAATTGTACCCGGCCAAGCCACATGACAACACCGGGGTCGCAATCAGATGTTGAGACCCAACGGGGACAAGCTCCATGAAAAGGATGCCGACGTGCCTGAGAACGCTACGCGTTATGCTGAGTGGATTGGTAGCGAGGTTATGGTCGACTTTGAGCGGGCACTACAGGAGATACTAGGTGATCCAGGAAGAATGGGCCAAGTGCCAAAGATGGGATAAGGAGCGTTCCCATCCAACCGAAGGGGATGATATTCTGATTCTGCCAGCTAGAGTGTTTGCATTTGTCTTCGGTACGAGAAAATGGAGCACGTTTCCCTTTTCCTTTCAGTGTGCTTACATACAGTACCTACCCTGAACTACCACTGACGAACCATTTGCCATGTAGCCTGCCTCAAAATTGGCAAAGGCAACGCCGGAGAGGAGATGATGAACAAAACGCGGAGGCGGTCGGAGCCATGGGACGATTTACAGCTTCCCGATGGGCATAAACGTTTGGTGCAGTCTCTGATTGAGTCGCATTCCGATCACGAGGGACCACGCAGCCTGCATTTTGATCTTGTAAGGAACAAGGGTAAGTGTCACGCCTCGCCAATTTTGCTTGTGGTATGAAAATTAATCTAGAGGTCGTAGGAGAGGGGGTCACCATTCTCCTACACGGGGAGCCTGGTGTTGGAAAAGCATCAACAGCCCGTAGGTAGCATCCCTCTTTACATCTACTATCTAACCACCATCCCGATTTGGGGATTGCCAACATGAATCAGAATGCGCTGCAGAAGCAGACAATCGCCTTTTGCTCCCCATTACCTGTGGTCAGTACCGGTTGCACATGCTTCATAGAGCAGAGCCAGCAGAGAGCTAACAGATGTATAGGCGATCTCGGTACTTCTCCACGTGAAGCTGAGAAGAGACTAGAACAGCTGGCCCAGTTATGGAACTGTGTTCTGCTTCTCGACGAGGCTGACATATTCTTAGCTATTTCGACAAGCAGAACGCGAAGGACTCCAAGATCGGCCCGGTTTGGAACGGTCGCCGAATCCGCAATGCGTTCCAAAGCGTTGTTGCGCTGGCGGGATACCGTTCCAGTGGCGGCAGGATCAAACTCGAGAGGGAGCATTTTGAGCGGGTGTCCGAGGTGTCCCACGAGTTCAACCACTACCTCTGGAGCATCCAGTCAGAGACCGACTCGGCAAAGGCCGAGAGATGGGGCTACCGTATCGACGAATATCGCACCGATGAGACGATACACCTGCAATCACAGCATAACCACTCAGACAACCGCAGGCCGGCAGAAGGGCCTGGGCATGTCATGTTTGGGCAGATGGGAACGGCACCCAACGTGAACACACCGGCTGGGTTGGCGGCGCCTTTCATGCACGTCGGTTTCCAACACTTTGGCCAGCAAGGGAGAGGGTTTTACAACCATCAACCTCAACAACCCCATGCAGCAGCTTTCCCCGTGATGACCGGAGCTGCGCCAGGTTCTCTACAACAACAGAATCAACAACTGGGCTATCCCATGGCGGCACCGCCCCAGCACTACGGAGCTGGCTGCGGAGGCCCAACCGCCTCAAGGTCACTCGACTTCACAGGATAATGCTGGACCACAGGGATGATCTCTTGTGGCATACTTGAGGATTTGGCTTAGGGCTGTGATTTCTAAGAAGATGGATGAGCTTCCAGGTGAGTAGGATATGTTGAGTTTGCCAGAATGTGTTTTGTTTCTTTAAACGTCGTGTCGTGGGTGACAAATAAAATACATGAAACCAATCTTTGCCGGTGGGCCAACGGTGCCCATATTGGCAAATATAGAGTCTTGTGTTGTTGCATGGGCATCCCAAGCCTGGTTACAATGAAGCCGTTCTGATCTTTGGCGATCACATCCAAGATCATCACAGGTGTCCGGTGACTGTCCATAACCCATGACGACTGTCCATAGCTGCTGTGTATAGCTAGCCATTGGTGCGAAAACTTTGCTCTTACGTCTTCCGAAACTGAAATGGGCTTAACTTTGAGAGAACTCTTACGTAGTCCCCTATTTATCTTACCAGCGCCCCCCCTCCACCTATTTACTCGCCCTTCATACAATGCAATAAAAGGCCTTGAAAGAAAATCAACAAACCTTTAAACTATCTTTAAAGTCCTTTGAATTGTTTCAAAACCTTTTAACTATCTTGTAAAGTCTTTTAACTATCTTTCGAGGCTCTTAAATTATTTTTCAAAGCCCTTTAATCATCTGTTAAAGCCTGATAAATGTCCTTCCACGCTTGATAATCAAAAGAGATACTCGGGAGAGCCACCTCTTTTAGACTTTGGCTTTGGGGGGGGGCATCGGGTAAATAAGCAGGGGGCTCTGTAAAGGTTCTCTTCCTATCTTTTGCTTCAAAGCTGGAGCTCTCGCATGAACTTAGGTATTAATTCAAGGCATCTCACTATTCTTTCCCCTCTCATATCCATCCGACAGTTTGCTCCCCCAAGAAAGACCAAAAGGTATGTCTTCACGATGACGGCCGAACCATACAAACCATCCGAGATCCACGCCGCGGCGGCAGAGCACGAGGGTAAAAGGTGGAAATACCTTCGCTCGTGGGGGATTCGTCGATTTCCCAACAGCAGCCGTGGAGAAGTCCACATCGGGGGGGGGCAGGCAACATCACTCTTTCTTGCCAACGATGTCCCGACGCTGGCGGGGTGACTTGACGGCGGACAATATGTCCAGGGTCACGGCGCATAACCCCTTGGGTTAGGTATCCCGCTTATGTGTTGTATGATCGTGAACATCCCGAGCGAAATATCAACTGCATCGAGATGGGTAGTAACGACGACGGTGGCGGGAAAAAAGCAGAAGAGTAAGGGTGGTGGTGGTGTAGGTTTGGATACGTCTTGGGGGGGTTTTTTGTTTGGGAGTTGGCTGGTTGCGGTTGTCGTGTTGCTTGAGGATATAATCGTTAATGTGGTTGATGATGTGCGAAGCTCAGGGAAGGCTTGCATTGGCCATACCTCTCTCAAAATTAATATGTGTTGAATAACCCTACACATCTATCAATACAACCCCTCTTCTCCCATTGCCTCTTCCCTACAAAACCTTACTCATAGCCAAAAGAACAGAAAAGTCGTCGGGTATCCCCCTTCCGTTTAATCCCCATCTTGTTATCCTAACCCCATCACCAAAAACACAAAATTACACAAAAGTCACTCGCTAGGTAGGCTCTCCCCACTCCATCGCTAACCCCCGCTCCCACTCCCCTCCCCCTCATCCAACAACCCGTCAACCAACCCAACCCTCATCCTCGGCCTACCCACCCCCTCCCCCCCCTCCTTAACCCGTCTCAACGCCCTCCTAACCCCCTCCAACCTCCCCCTCTCCTGCACCACCATCCCCCTCGCCAAATCCCTAATCGCCTTCCTCCCCAACCTCTCATGCATCTCCCTCCACCCCGCCAACTCCCCCGCCACCGTCTGCTGCGTATACCTCAGCTCCCTGCCAAGCATCTCCGCCTCCTGCTCCATCTTCCTCGCCTTCTCCTCCCTATCCTCATTCATCCTCTGCCTCGTCTCATCCAGCAGTCCCAAAGGCCATCTACTTGACCTGTTAAGCGTGTTATAGTTCCTTTCTACCTCCTTCCGAATAGCAATAATCTTTGCTATCGTCTGCGGTGGTCTCCCCAGCGCTTTGAGTATAGCTTCGATATTGCTGTACAGCGCCAGAAACGCCGAAAAAAACTGCGAAATAGGCGACGACTGCGAAGGCGCCAAGGAGCGAACGTAGGTTTCGAAGCCAGAGATGTAATTCTGCGGGAGAAAGGGGAGGGTGGCGAGCGCTTTGGAGAGGAGGGTGGAGGACTCGTAGAGATCTTTACACACTATTAGTTAACGCTGACAGTGATGGAGGCGGAAAAAACAAACCATTGACCACATTCCCAGTATTGTTCGCCCTCCTCGCCACGCTCCTCGTCGAAAAGTGCACGCTCCTCACGATATCCCTCGCGTGATCAACAAACTGCTCCACCTCCCTCAGATCCTGCACCGGTTCCAGCTCCTCATGCACCTTTTCCAACAGCGCATCCGCCTTGAGCTTGCTCCTCTCCGCCATCTGATCCAGTTGCAGATCCGGCACGAGGAAAAACTCCCACAGCATCTCGTGCGTGGAAAACGTCGGGTGGGCAAGCAACACCTTCAAAAACCAGTCCATCCTGATTTGTAAATCCTTCAGCACCGCCCTACTCGGCCGTGAAGGGATCTGCGTCGGCGATCTCAGGTCCGCCAGAGAAGGGATCCACGACGCTGGGTTTTCCATCTGCAGCAACTTGGCGAGATGCTCAAAGTCAGCCAGGGACCTCCGACAGGTCGTCACGGCATAGCTATGCTCGTCAACTGGGGCCCCCGACTTGAGCACGAAGCGGATGGTGCCGTCTTCGACAAAGAATGACCTGACCACTCCCGTAGTGCGGGAGTCGGAGCTGCCGTGGGAGAGGGAAAACAGCACAAGATCATCAATCTTATTGCGCAAGTCATCGTCCTTGGCCAACTCCACCGCCGTCAGACCTCGAAGTTCTCTTGCAGCAGTGTCGACTCTTGGGTCGCCAAACAGCGTCCTGACCATATCAAACCGGCCGTATTTACTCGCCAACATCAGCGCCGTGAACCTCTTTTCGTTTGTAGCGTTGACATCCAAATCGCACTGCTGCAGGATCTTGAGTGCCAGTTTTGGTTCGTTGACAATATGAAGAAGGGTGTTCCCCTTCTGATCAACATGGTCATCAATGTGTAGAGGCTGGCCATCTCCCTGACACTTGGTCGCAATCTCCAGCCCTTCCTCCACCATGGTGTAGTAATTTGGGTTATCGTAGGATCGACACAAAGCAAACAATGGGGTTTGCCCGTTCTTGTCCTTTTGTCTCCAGGGGAGTAACCGGCCGATTCTACCGATTAGAAAGGGTGCGTGGAACAGATAATGCGCTGCGCTCCGCCCCCAGGTGTCCTGACGAGCGAGATACTCCCTGATCTTGTTGTCGTCTCCCGTAGAGTCGAGAATGTAATCAAGAAGTCCGTTGATGACTTCGGCATTGCCCAGCTGCACGGCCGCGCTGAACAACGTTGTTTCTTCGTTGTCCTGGTCCTCCAGAATGACCGGTGCCGTGTAGTATTGCCGAAAAGACAACAAGTATTTCAACACCTGTGGTTGCCCATGTTGAATCGCCATCATCAAAACCGACTCCCCTTTGGCGTCCTGTGTTTGAACCAGGCGCTCAATAGAAGTGTCGCCTTCGATCCCACTTGTGAACGTCCCGATGCTCATGGGCAACGACCGAAACGAAATCTCGGAGCCGCTGGACATACTCCTGGTGTCCATCGACACCTTCTTGATGCGTTTTGGTGGTGGTTGTTCCAGAGTTTCGGCTGATCCATTTTGAAATGGAAACACATGACCGAGCCCAGATCCGACCGAGAACCTCTCTGATGCTGCTAGAGTTGTTGACGAAGCTCCATTCGTGAAGCTCCAACCAGTTGACGATCGCCTCCGCCAACGTGAAGACCCGTAATCGTCCTCATCTTCGATCGCATCCTCTGTTGGTTCCAGGATCTTCCTCAGCTCCGGCATATCCCCCTTCGAAACAGCATCCCACAAAGCCTTATTCCTACGACTGGCCCTCCTCAGCCCTCCAGACTCCCGGTCGAGATACGATAACACAGCCTCGAAGGTGCTAAGCGCATACCCCATCTCACCACTCTCCACATCATCGATAAAGACGAAATGTCTTATATACGCCAACCTCGCCTGGAGGTGCTTGATCTGCGCCTTGATCACCACATACAGCAACAGCGACACCAGCGTATCCGCATTTATCGTCATAGCCGGCTTCTCCGTCGCCGACCTCGGCTGTCCCTGTGTCGCCGTCCCCTCGCTAAACTGCGTCGCCGCCTTCGTCGTCGCCAGCAAAATCTCCATCATCTCCTGCGGACAACTCGCATTCGGCATCTTCCTAAACTCCTCGACCGCATTCCCCAACCGGCTCACCACCTCCCTCTTGGCCTTCATCCCCCCATCAATCGCAATCCCCAACTGCGAGATGTCAATATTGTTCATCTGCCTTATCTTGGCCTCCAGTTCCAAATCATCCTGCCTCCTCAACCCGGCAATCCTCGGAAACAGCAAATGGTGCACATTCTCGGCAATATACCGCTCGATCAACCTCTCCACCACCGGCCCCGTCAAGTCCGTCGTCGCCCCCAAGAGCGACAACTGCTGCTTGTCCACATTCTGAAACAAATCAATCGCCGTCGTCACCGCCGTCTCCAACGAAGTCCTCATAACCTCCTCATCATCCTCCGTCAGCACATTCTCCGGCCCCCCATTCCCATTCGTCCCCTCTCCCCCCGCAACCCCGACCCCCTTCCCCGGCTCACCCTCCGGCACTGTCTTCCCCGACGGCGGCGGCGGAGGCGGCAATATCCTCTCAAAAACAATCGTAAACTCCCTAAAAAGCTTCTCCAGCCCCCCCTGCATCTGCTTAGCAATACTCGGGAAATTAACCAGCAGCTCATGAAAACTCTTGATATCCTTCTTCCTTGTCGTCCCCGTCCCCCCCTCACCCAAAAACACCTTCCGCAATCCCCCCTCCGCCAGTGACGGTGACGGTGGTGGTGGTACAGCCGGCACAATCCTAACCTCCTCCCAAGACCCCACCAAAGGCCGGTTAATAAAATAGATCAAAAACTGCCTCGGGTCCAGCGTATCCGGGTACCAAAGCGTCTCATGCAGCAAGTTGGCCTGAGCCAGCGCTTTAAACCCCTTGTTGGTGTAAACCCCCCCGTCCTTGACCACCAAACTCCTCCCATTCACCGTCCCGTACATTTTCGGCTTCCCTCTCATCTCCCTTAGATTCTGCTGCTGTCCCTGACCCTGTCCATCCTTCCCCCCTTTCAAAAGCGGTATCCTCACCACATGACTCCCGAGAAACTCCTCCGACCCGATCGACGCCGTCAGCGGCGCCCCTGTTTCTGCGTCTCGCGAGTTGAGGAGCACATCCGCCAGGGGCACCAAGAGAATGTGCTGCTGCGGCGGGAGGCACTGCGCCAGCACCGGGCTCTTGAGGAAGGCGCTCAGGAAGGGGTTTAGGGGTTGCATTCATTCGACTTTTTCCCTCTCCCTCCCCTTTTTCACTGTATGGTGTTGTTGAATTCTGTTGTGTTATAAGCCACCATTGGGCGGTTGACAATGGGTAGCAGTCATGCAACTATTGCTTGGATTCTATGTCGAGGAAGCTCGTAGGTAGTAGACAACGAGAAAAACGCGGTGGTGGTAGTGGTGGTGGTGGGATCAGACGTGACGCAATCCCGCCAAAAGGGAAGCTCGCTCGGCAAAGGTAGGTAGGTGACGGGTTCGTTGGCAGTGTGTGTAGGTACCAAGCTCGAGTGGTACAGCGCGGGGAAAACGGAGTCGTTTGGGTGGGTTGTCACAGAAAAGATGTAATGGTCGGGATTCGAAGAGTGATTCGCAATGTCGGGTACGGCGTCGTCAGCTTCGGGCGCATTCCACAAAAACTGTTTGGTTACTTATGTATCTGGGCCGGCGATGCTGGACGAACAGCATGGGATGGATGGATGCCGTGGTGGGTGGAACAGTGGCATCCCTGACGGCTTGGCGCTACGTACAGCAAGCAGCAGGTGGCACCAACCGCAGCGACAGCTCCCGCCCCTTGTGGCCACTCCGGCGATCTCCCGGCAAGCAAACACTCAAGTGGGGGTCACACATCAACACTCAGTCAGTCATGCTGAAGAAGTCAAGATGATCATTTCACACTTTTTTATTGTTTTTTTTTTATTCTGCTCTTCTATGCTCTGCGCAATTGTTTTCAAGGCAGCAAGGCTGTGTTCCCCCAATTCTTACCACACAGTGAAGTGATACAGGCGACACTGAATGGCAGCTTTCAGCTCACGCATGTAGCCCCTTTTCAGACTCGCTCCTCTCAGGATCTTGTCTGAGCTTCAGTAACACAATGCCCAGGTATTTCACACGACAGGCTGCTTACTCATTTCTCATAAACTTCATATCATTAATTTTAATGTGAGCTTAGAGCTTAGCTCTTGGCGGCACCGGCCTTGAAGTGCAGGATATCACCGTCCTCGACGATGTAGTCCTTGCCCTTGGTCATGATCTTCCCCTTGGATCTGACCTCGGCTTCGTCACCGAGCTCCTTGAGGTCGGCGTACTTGAAGACGATGGCCTGGATGAAGGTCTTCTCAAAGTCAGTGTGGATAACGCCAGCCGCCTGGGGCGCCTTGGTGCCGTTGCGGAGAGTCCACTGGCGAACCTCATCGGGGCCGACAGTGAAGAAGCTGCCGAGATCGAGGGCCTTGCGCATGGTGACAATGAGCTTGGGAAGAGCCGACTGGGCGCCGACCTTCTTCTCCTCCTCAGCAACCTCCTCGTCAGTCTCGAAGCGGGTCAGACGCTCCTCGAAAGCGACTGAGATGGGGATGATGGGATCACCAGGAGCGTTGTCCTGGATCCACTTGGCAACACCGGGAAGATACTTGTTCTTCTTGCGGATGTAGTCCTTCTCGGAAAGGTTGACAAGGTACACGACAGGCTTGGCCGTCAGGAGGAACAGAGGATTGATGACCTCGATCTGTTGACTCTATTAGCATCAACTTCCCCAAAGAAGATCATGTGTCAAGTTGGAATGTGTGATATCGTTCAGATTTAAAGTTACTCTCAGTATGCCAAAAGACATTCGACGAGCTGGGTTTAAAGTTCGGGTCACGGACCCTTTATCATCATGGAACCACGGGAAGGAATGGATCAAAAACAAAAAGCAAGCACATACCTCCTTGGGACCCCAGGTGCCCTTGCGGACCTCCTTGCCGTCCCTGAGGTGGGCCAAGATCTTCTCGATCGTGGCCTCCTCCTCCTTCCACTGCTTCATCTGAAGACTCTGACCACCCTGGCGGGTCTTCTTCTTCTGGTTCTCGAGGGCCTTCTCAACGAACTCAATGTCCTTGAGTCTCAGCTCCTCGCTGATGATATCGAGATCACGTGTTGGGTTGACATCACCCTCGACGTGGATAATCTCGGCATCATCGAAGCAACGAACGACCTGGAAGATGGCATCGACGGCGCGAATGTGCGACAAGAAGGCGTTGCCGAGACCGGCTCCTGTTGAGGCACCACGGGTCAAACCAGCGATGTCGTAGACTGTGAGGTTGGCAGGGACGCGCGACTTGGGCTTGTACTTCTCGCAAAGCCAGTCATAGCGCTCATCAGGGACGATGACGCGGGCCTCCTCTGGGTCAATGGTAGCATAGGGGAAGTTCTGCGGCTTGTATCAGCATCGCCAGTCCCTTCAGGATCGAATCCGTTCGATGCGTACTGCGGGGTTACCCAGGTTGCACTTGGTGATGGCCTGGAAGAGCGTGGACTTGCCGACGTTCGCCAACCCGACCTGATATAAGGGAGAGAAAAGGTTAGCAAGAACTATCTATATGAGCCTAGGGAGGGAGTGGGGAGAAGGAGGGAAGGAGGGAAAAAAAAAAAGAAAAAAAAAAGAACCCACAATACCACTCTTCAGGTTGTTACCAGGACGGCCCAAGAGGACCTTCTTCTCCTCGACGGCCTTTTTTGGGGGCATTCTGGCTGGACCTCTTTTTTTGCTGTACTGACGAGTAGAAAGGTAGATGAAAGTGCAATCAAGCACTGGCTTTTTGAAAAATGCAGAGCTAGCTGCGAGGGGTCGAAGGAGGGGTAATGGAGAAGAGAAGAATGAACTGCCAATAAGGGACGCCGTTGTGACTTGCTCGTGGGCCACCCAGGAGTGCCACGAGCCGCGCGTAGTTGAGACTTTGGATATAAAAGGAGCCCTGAAAGAGTGAACGACAAGGCTGTGCTCAAGGCAAGTTTTTGTTTTGGTATGTTGGGCTTCCCAGCGATCGCTTGATATTCTGGTCGCCGGTTTCTTTTTTTCTTCAATTTCTTGAAGTTTTTTGGAGTTTTAAAAGCACCAGCAACGATCAGGGCACCACAGCGCAGAAATTTCAATGAAAATGATCCATCTCAGTGGGGTTAGGCTGGCTCTGGAGAATCGATTGGCCGACCTGGGGAGCTTTTCGAGAGCGCTTGGGCCACCTCGGGACCTGACTGTGCGTTCCGGCTCTGACGGAGTGGGGCTAGCCGAGTCGCGAGCGTCAGAGTGGGGTTTTCTGGAAGGATAAGCTGCCCGCGCCCGCCGGATGCGAAAGACATCCATCCATCATCTGCAGCAGCGGGCGGTCACCTGGAAAGTGTTTCTGATGCATTACTCTTCGCACAGCACAATTGCCTTGTGTGTCTTGATTACGATTAGACCGAAACTATCTCCATCTTCATCATCACAAACCCACAAACACCTTCGGAATGCACCCCTCACAACCCCGATCCTAGTCGCGGCATCCTCGCTATCAGAAATCAGTTTGCGCAGCAGCTCTTTGTTCTGCCATTCCTCACCAACCTAGTGTTGCCTATCGCAGCTATCCGGACCTACACTTGCGCAGCCACATTATTGACCTCCACCACCAAAATCTTGCTCGCTTTTTAAACCTGATACCTCTTGAACCATCAACCCATCCATCCATCACAGTCACTATCATCAAAACCACCAAAAAATGCCATCCTCAACCCGCCCCCCAGCCCGCCCCTCCCGCCCCTCCCACCGCTCCACCCTCTCCCTCCAAAAAACCGAAATCACCATCCACGTCTACGACCTCTTACCCCCGGGAAAACTCTCCAACACCCTCTGGGCCCTGGGAACCTCCCTCCTCCACTCAGGCGTCGTCCTCAACAACAAAGAATACGCCTACGGCGGTCACGACCGCCCCGGCCTCACAGGCGTCTACTGGACCAAACCCCTCACCCTGCCCCCCGGGGGAACCTTTCGCACTGAGATCCTCCACGGGTTCACCCTGGCCACCGAAGCCGAGATTGACTCCATCATCCGGAGGGCGTCGGAGGAGTTTTTGGGCACGTCGTATAATTTGCTGACCAAGAATTGCAACCATTTCACGAGTTATTTGTGCGAGAAGTTGACGGGGAGGCCGGGGCCGGGGTGGTTGAACAGGGCGGCGAGTATTGGGGTTGCGCTGCCTTGTGTTGTGCCGAGGGAGTGGATTGAGGCGCCGGATTTTGAGACGCATAATAGAGGTGGTGGTGGGGGGGGTTTGTTGGAGGGGGAGGAGAGTGGGGATGAGTACTATGGGGAGGGGAGTAGGATGCTGAGGGGGAGTGATGAGGTGCCTAGGTTGGTTGGGCAGGAGGGGAGGAGGGAGGAGGAGGAACACGGGATTACGGTTACCAAGGGGAAGGGGAAGGCGAGGGATGAGGAGGGGAGGGTTTTGCCTAGGGCGGAGAGGGCTCCTACTTCTTGAGTTTGGGTTGCGCAGTCTTGGGTCTTGGGGGTTCTGAGACTACCGAGGCGTATTGTTGATTTCTGGATTTTTGCGCTGAGTTTTGCGTTGAGTTATTGTTTAGCATTGTTTCTGGCGTTACTTTGGATGGAAGGATGGGCGTTTAGGGGGTCATTTTATCTTGATACCACGGGACATATTAACCAGGCACCATTTTGGATGGGATGGCGCGCTCAGTTGGATTGAATTTCATTTTATTTCTTTTCGTCGTCTGTTTCTATGGTTGGGTTGGAGTTGAACAGAGGTGTGGTGTCGGGAGACTGTGTGTGTTACGCTTCCCACGCGAGACAGACAGAGAGGGCAAGATTGGATATGGCACAGCTAATCTCTGTAAGGCTGTTCACCTTTTATACTTTTTTCTCCAACCGTGTGACGTTGGCCAAGTTTTTGTTAGACTGTCTGTTTCACCCTCCCTACCTACCTCGTTGCCAAAAACTCACGGCATTGGTAACCCGACCAAGTTGTCACTCCGATATATATATATATATCAACCACCTCCTCACAACCCTCCCCCCTACGAAGCAAGAGCCCCCGCCTCCTCAGCAACCATTGCCATCTTTTTTCCCTCCCTCAACCCCACCCCCTTGATCCTCCCCGCCCTCACATCCTCATTAAACTCCGAAATCTGCATCGAGATCCCCTCCAGTGTGCTCGCCACAGGCGTGTACCCTATCCCCCCCTCCTCCACCCTCCTCCTGGCCTTGCTGTCATCCACCACGGAGTGAATCCCCACATTCAACACCGCAGGCTGGAGCATACCGATCGGCCCCTTTGCCTCTTTCCACCCAAACCACCTCGTCAAAAACGGGGCTCTTGCCAAGAGCAACGACCAGAATTCCATAACGTGGGCGATAGCGTGGATGATGAGGGGCGAAGCCTCAGAGTAAGCGAACTTGGCATCGGAGAGCGTCTCGCATGCTAGGGCCATGTCACGGAAGGTGATGGGTGGTCCGGCGTCTGTTATGACGAACGGTCTCCCTGCACACGCCGGGGGGGCGGTACCAGAGGGGGATGGCAGGAGCGCGGCTTCGAACTGGAGGTGCGCCAACGAGACGTTGCGGGAGTAGACAAATGACTGGATCACCTGGGGAGTAAAGGCGATGTACTCCCCCTCCCGGAGGATGTTCCCAACCAAGGGGTCGGTCTTTTGGCCGTAGATTGCGTTTCCCGGGCGGAGGCAGCCGGTTCGGAAGTTGGCCGTGTTGGCGGAGCAGATTGCCCTCTCGGCTTCGGCTTTGGAGCGGGCGTAGTTGGCGAAGAAGTGGGAGTGGGGGCGGAGGGGGAGGTCAAAGTCGGACTCGTTGCAGAGCTGGAAGTAGCCGGCGGGATGGGACTGCCAGGGCCAGGTTGGGATGAAGCGGGTGGGGGTTATGCTGACTGAACCTGAAGAGGTGGCGATGAAGATGTCGCAGTTGTGGTGCTGCTTTTTGGCTGTGTTGAGGACGATGATGGCGCCGTCGCGGTTGACGCGGCTGACGCGGGAGTAGAGGAGGGGGTGACGTTCTTGGGGGCGGATCACGGCTGCGGTGTGGAAGACCGTGAGGGGGAGGTGGGAGACGGAGGGGGGCCAGGGTTTGGAGAAGGCGGCTTCGACGGAGGGGATGGAGGTGATGTCTGTTTGGACAAAGTCGCAGGCGGAGGTCTTGGGGAGCATGTCGTCTCTGGTGATGGGGGCGAAGTCGAGGATGCGGATGCTGGAGGGGGATTGGCCTCGCTCGAGGAGCTGGAGGACGATGTCACCACCCACAAGGCCTGGGTTAGATTGTTAGCCTTTGTGTGCGATATTTTGAGGTTTTTTTTTTTTTTTTTTTTTTGAACTTACCCGAGCCGCCGACGATTATGTATCTTCTCTCTTGAGCGGGGGGCACATGTTTGAGAAAGTTGATGGGGTTTTTCTTGACATTTTCATAGGCTTCTTTCACCTGCTCTTTTGTCCAGCGCTTGGGTGAGAATTTGCGGGCTTCCTCAGGGGTAGATCTCAGGGCCGAGTTGAACCGGTAAAGCCAGAAAACGCCAAGGGCGACCAGAGCCAATATCAACATCGTGAAAGATGGTTTGGAGAGTGTGGTGGAGAGTGTCACAACAGCGAAAATGGGCAGAAATTTCGGAGGCTTGTCAGGATCAGAGGGGTACCAGGGCTGAAATGCACGTTGGACATCACCGCGAAGGATCGGCTCCCTGCTCCCGAGCTCGGATTGCATTTGTTCGGCAAGGCGGCATCGCCGACGACATATTGTCAAAGAAGGCTATGAGCTATAATATTCCAACATGTACAATTTCTTGAGAATACCCACAAGAAAAACCTGATCTCTTCAGGGAACTTTGAGAAACCAATCATGATCTGTGTCATCTCATCATGTCCCAGGTCTCGTCGCTGGCACGTTGCGTCCGCGGCCAATAAGGGTTGGCATATTTCTGTGGCATTATGTAAGCCGACCTTTAGAGGAGCAGGTTGTCCGATGCGAAGGCAGCAGGAGGGTTACAGCGGACCGTAGTAACAGCGAGTCAACAAACATGCTGTATAGATAATCCGTTGGGCCGCAACAGACAGACAAACAGAACGCATCATGAACCGGGAGGTTGGTGTTGAATGTTGATATCCCAAGCAACGGCTAGCCACACCGTCTCTTTGTTGAAAATGTGGCTCTGATTCTCTTTGACACCGCACGGAAAGTGTGACGTGGAGAGACATGCTGGAGCGACCATTGTTCCAATTCGCGGCTGTGATTGGCCGAAAAGGCCCATGTGTTCCTGAGCAGGAAAGTGGAGGGCGGGGCCATTTTAGCGTCTTCAATGCTTATCGCGCGTGATCGGTCGGGTCTTGGGTTCTTGGGCTTCTCCATGCCGCTCCGCTTTGCTGGAGAAGAATTTGGAGCTTCAATATCCGAGACTTCCAGGAAGACGCAAGGTAAGAAGTTCATCTCATGTTGATGGGGAGGGATGGTTACCCTCTGTGTCTTTATGCAAGCGCTCAAGTGAAGGGGAAACAAACAAAAAGAACAGACGATAAACAGGGAAATGGTGATGTATCTTGAAAGGTCTGTTACAAGGTACCTTCTACCACACAACCTACCCAATTGATCCACGCCCCCCGGCGGGAGAGCCCGCGAGTTCCTGTGAGCCTGCGTCATTCGGCATTGCGGGCTGAGGGCTCAATTTGCGCTGGCCCGCCGGCGTTTTGGTCTCAGCAATTTCTTCAAGAAAGCGTCCTCTCGGCATTTTGGAGAATTTTTAGATGCTATACTCCGTAGTGTACAGCATGTCATGTCGTGCAAAGAAGAGACCTGGATGCAATGCGGCGATAAACACTGAGTGGCACATGCACAACAAAGCCAATGCACGTCTCCCCGGATCGTCTCTCTACCTTAGCTGTGATGGCTGTTCAAGGTGTCAGTGGGTGCCAGGCCAGAGAGCTAGCTGGCAGGCTCCAGGACAACCAGCGCCAGGAACGACGGGAACGGTCAGCGCAGTGAGCTGTCTGCAGTAGCGCCAAGCAACAAAATCGGCTTTTCCCTGCCGCTTCCACACCGGATCGGCCAATCAAGAGCTCACCAGCCACAATTTTCCCACGGCCATCGTGAAGCTCTGGCACCTTCCCGCCTCTGATTTTCCCCAAAGGGTTGCTTCCCGGCGACTCCAGCGCCGAGCTCCAAAACACAGGGCAATCAAACACCATGTTTCGTCCCTTGCTCAAAATGGCGCCTGTTTCCTCCCGATCTTGCTCTCTCTCTCTCTCTCTCGTGCTCTTCTCTTCACTCTTCCACTTTATTACCAGGTAGTCCATTAAGCTATCCCCATACCACAACGGATACTCCATCACAACAGGAACTAGGAACCCCGCGCTCGTGGCATTACGGCACATTTTCCACCTCCCACGGGTACCCCTGCCACCGACCTCCGGATCCATCCTTGATCGTGCCTTATCTTTGTGACGCCCGCCGCATCCATCTCGCTCGATTTTGTGGAAAGCTTCCTCTCTCTTCTCTCTCCCCCTCTCCGTCACAACAACACAAACCAAAACAAAAACAAGTCCAACCTTCGCCATGCGTCAATCCATCCTCCTCGCCGCCCTCTCCGCGGTCACTGCTGTTGTTTCCCAGAACCAAAACTTCACCATCGACATCACCAAGGTCGAGGCCTCCACAAGATGTATGTCGTACTGAACCTGAACCACTGTTGCATACCGAGTAGAAATGAAACTGACCGTCTGCGACAGCCGGATGGTGCACTGCCCAGTTCAACTCTTGCGGCCTACTCTGCTTCGGCTCCCTCCAAAAGAACGACTGCGAACCTTCTGACCTGACTTACGAATGCCTTTGCTCCAATGGCACCACTCCCGGTCTTGACTATTACGCCAACACCCTCCCTACTGTGAGTCTTTTTTGCTTTGACAGGACGAGCCCCGCTTGACTAGCCGCTGACCAACCTGCCCCAGTTCATCTGCGAGGAAGCCTTCAGCCAATGCACCGCCGAGAGACAAGGTGGCAGCGCTTCCGAGCTGAGGAAGTGCACCACCGACATCAGGGACCACTGCGGTACCCTCGACCCCAATGACGCCACCCCCGGTGGCGGCGACAGCAACGACGAGGACGAGGACGAGGCTAGCACCACTTCTCCCACCAACACCCAGGGCGCCGCTCAGACCAACCCTCCCGGCACGTCGACTTCTCAGGCTGCCGCTCCTACCAACTTTGGAAACGGCATTGCTGCCGTTGCTGCCGGTGTTTTTGCTGCTGCTCTTCTTTGAGCGTAGTAGTAATACGGGCTACACGGTGGTGAGAAGACGGGTAGTGCTGAGCGGCAGCTTATGGTGGTGAATAATACCGCGTAATGAGAGTCAATACCCTTGGTCTAGGCGTCAAGAGTGTGGCGGCGGTCGATCGTGGAATCTTTTGTGGTTCTTGTATTGATTTTCTCTTCCTCTGGACAGAAGAAAGGCTTTGTTTTGATTTTGCATCAGCCGGCCTATAGGGCCCTTAATGTTGCATGAGAAGAATACGAATGATCCGGCTGATGATATGTAACCAGAGAGAGAGAGAGAGAGAGAGAGAGAGAGAGAGAGAGAGAGAGAGAGAGAGAGAGAGAGAGAGAGAGAGAGAGAGAGAGAGAGAGAGAGAGAGAGAGAGAGAGCGAGCACATGAAAGGGAGAAATATATCCATTTGATTTTTAGGCCCCGCGGGCAAAGCGCGCGATTGTCTGGACCCATGTTGTTGTCGATGTGTGCACCATGGTTCAAAGGAGTAGTCGACCAAATTGGGATGTGAAAGTAGAGGCGGGCTTTGTTGGTGGATTGTGGATAGAGAGGATTTGACAAGAGACTGGTCTATGAAAGGGGGGAGGGGGATCTTTGTTGCCACTGATGACCGGAAAGGGGGATCACATATCAGCCTACAACCGCCCATTTTCCACAACCCTCAGGAAGCTTGGGAACGCTTGCCGTTCACCACCACCATCCCAGACTCAAGCAAACCACTTTTGTTTTATTGCTTGGAAGGGAATTCCACACCGATATCATTTATCGACATTTTATACGCGAGTTCTCCTTACTTACGCCATGTCGGTCCCCTCCATAGATTGCAACGATCGGAACTTGTTCGGGTACGCTCTCTACCTCGCGAGCAACCGCTTGACCCAAACGTGACCCTAGGCTTGGATCCCAGGGATGGCCGCATGTTTAGAATATACCGACTCTGGCGGCCGCCCCTCCTCCCCGCGCGCGACCCCGGGCAGGCTTATTACCATGACAAAGTCCCCGACTGGATCGCGCGCATCCATGCGCTCGACCAAACCGGCCTTGACGGGATGAGACGGACGCTGCCGCCGGAGTTGAGTTTTCAGATTGCGAACGAGACGATGAAGATGGATAAGTGCCTGCCTGATCGCCTCCGCGCCCGGGTTTGAGATTTGCTCGCCGGGGGAGGTGCAGGAGCAGTTGAGGGTGAAGAGGGTGGATGTTTACGTTGTGCCGGAGCATACTGAGATGAGGAGGGTGGCGACTGACTATGAGCATAACAAGTACGACGGGGAGAAGGATTGTCCTGTGGCTAGGGGGTCGTGGAGGTTGCTGAGGGTGGGGTGGGATCATGGGGAGGGGGGGATCATATAATGGGGTTGTGGTTTGCGGAGGATCCGAGGTTGGTGGTGCCGTTTGGGGAGGGGAGGGATGCGGCGGCGGTGGAGTGGGTGAGGCCGACGAATTTGAGGGACAAGAGGGAGTTGGAGGAGTCTTTTGACGGGTGGGTGAGGTCGTTTAGGAGAAGGAGGCTGATCCCCCCAAGCCGACCCGGTGGTCGGGAGGAGACACATATCGGGATTGGGATAAATCGGTGTACCGGGCGTACATGTACAGGCGAATTTGGCGGCTGATGATCAACAACGAATCCGCACTGGGACGCGAAGGGACTGGGGGATTTGTTTGGGCTTCACTGGCTCAACGATGTGAAAGCTTCCAGGTGGTATCTAGACAACCCCGACCACAAGACCCTTTTCAACAACCGCATAAGGGAACTAGCATTGTGGATCGCCAAGGAGAAGGCGAATCAGTCCAAGATTGAGTGGGGTGACATGCCGAACCTGGAGGACGTCTATCTGGACTGGAGAGGCCTGTTTGCGCCGACCAACCACCCGAGCGACCCGATAGAAGATGTGGAAGAGACGTGGGGTTACCTCGATATGCATTTTGTGGCCAAGATTGCAAAGGCGATGAGGGGGAAGAAGCTGAGAAGGCTGGTGATTGCAGGTCTGAGGAGCTACGTCGGCCCGCAGGGCTACGATGCCTGTGGCTTGAGGAAGCTTTTTCAACTCGGATCATAAACTGGTGGAGGATGTTTGTGACGGCGGTGAGGCCGGGGGGGTAGCTGATATTTGTGGATAGGGAGTATGATGACCCTGCCAGGGAAGTCCAAGACGAACCGCGGTGGGTTAACGATACTATAGACGAGGTCCTACTCGGAAGTGGTCTTTCGTGGTGGAATTTCCACGAAGTTCCAGGTCAAACCGACTACATGCGCGATGATTGGGACGACCGCTGAGGTGGCAGCGGAAGGGTAGAGGGCATCGGATGCGAGCTGACGGGGGGGTTCCCAGGGGAGTTTTGTGTTGTATCTGTGTATTGTTTTTTTTTTTTTCGCTGTAGATTTTTATACAACTGGAACGGCTTCTTTGATGTGGATGTGGATACTTGTGTTGTGTGTCACTCTGAGGATGGATGGCCGAGAGACTCCATACTAACAGACTAGCCAGGTACTTGGTCCTCTTGACAACACACCTTTCCTGCAGCCCTTCTCGGTTGATTGGCTGCTGACAAACGACACCGCTGCAGTGGTCTGCAGTGTTCACCGTCTATTGGATCGGATGCCACCGAGCCTTGCTCTCCACCATCCGAACAATTCCCAATCTGGGGCTTTCAAAAGGTAAGGCATCCATCTTTCTTCGTGAAGAAAAATCAAATACTGTATGTATGTCTTGTCCCCTCCTCCCTCCCCGTCCTCGTGGCTTGACGGCTTGACGCTTGATTATGCAGCTTGTGTTTCTCCCATACAAATATTGACATCTCGTTGCTAGGAAATGACACGGCTGCCTGGGTACTGTTCTTCATAATGGCCACTCACAGCCTTGCCACCACCACCATCATTATCATTATCACTCACACCACCACCGCCAACTTTTGACAGCAGCTCTTCTGAAGAGGGACTGTTCACAGCAATCACTTTTCATCAACCACATCATTTTTACCTTCATTTTTCATCACCTTTTACCAACCACTCCACTTCTCATTCCCACTTATACATCTTCTCTCACACTCATTCATCACCCAACCCTCCAAAAATGCCCGAAGAGCAAAACCCCCCCCTCGAGCTCCGCGGCGGCAGAAGCAGAAGCTACTCAACCCCCGCCGGCTTTTTATCTCGCTTCTTCCGCCCCCATCAACAACAACAACAACAACAACAACAACCTTCCTCCTCACACCACCATCACCGATCTCGCCGCTCCCACCATCAAGGCCCCTCCCCCCCACCATCATCATCCTCCCACAACCACCACCCATCTTCCAAACCAAAACATAAATACCCCCCCAACCCCAACCCCTCCACAGACCACGTCTACGACATCCCCCTCAACAAAAAGCCCTCCCCTCGCCACCGCAACCCCTTCTTCCGCCACCGTCCCCCCAAACCCAAGCACAAAAAATCCCCCTCCAGCAACATCGGCACCCCCCCAGGAAAGAAACGCTCCCTCTCCAAAGCCGGCTCAAGAATCTCCACCTCCACCAAACCAGCCAAAACCCGTCTAACCCTAGACCTCAAACCCCTCCTCGACTCCAACCCCTCCTTCCTCAAGCTCTCCTTCCAGTTCCGGTCTTCTTCCGGTGGGTTGGCAGTCGGCCGAGTAGAGCGGTTCATCCGAGACGAACTCAAGTCTGAGAAACAAGCCGTGGTCATATTATTCACCTCCTCGGGAAAACAACTAGAAACCGGCGCCCAAATCCCGTCTTCACGTGGCAGGTCGTCACGGGTGACGGTTTGGTACCGACTCGTGGATGACAACAACAACAACAACAACAACAACACCCCCCCAACAACAAAATGGGAGTTTTCCATTTGCATCAACAACACCCAAAAGATGGAACTCAACAAACTCATTGAAGAGGACGGCGCAACAGTGGGGGAGGTGAGGAAACAAATAGCGGGTTACCTTGAGATTAAAGAGCCAAGAAGGATAAGGCTGTACGCCGACGATGGGATGTTTCACGGGTTCCTCCAGGGGGAGGGGTGGGTGTTGCGGGAGTTGGGGAAGAGGTGGCTGACGAGGTATCTGGCGGTTCATGTCCGGCACAGGGAGGGTTGGGTGGAGGTGAGGCTGAAGGGGTGGGGGAACGAGAGGGCGGGAAGGAGGTATGTTGTTCATCCGGGGAGTGGGGAGGGGAAGTGGACTGTGAGGGATTTGAAAGCAAATTTTGTGACGGGGGGGGTGGTTAACGTCACTGAGGGGAGGGGGAGGAGTCGGTTGTCGAGGAAGGGGTTGTTGGGATCGGGGGGGTTGAGGGTGAGGTTTGATGGGAAGAGGGTGGGGGAGACCGAAGGGGTGGTTTGGGGTGGGGTTTACGAGGTTGAGTTTGGGGGGGTGGAAGAAGCAGAAGTTTTTGCTGGGGAGGAGGGGTGGTTGTTGAGGGAGACGGAGAGCTGCGATGTTTGTGTTGAGGGGAGGAGGGTGACGGATTTTCCGGTTAGGGTTGTTGCTGGGGGGTGTAAGGGGCATAAGCCGCCACTTTGCGGGGAGTGTTTGGGGCGGTGGTTGGTGGAGAGTATGGAGGCGGGGAGGTGGAAGAGGCTGAAGTGTCCAGACACGGACTGCTCAGCTGTCCTGGGACATCACGATGTCAAGCGGTACGCGACAAGAGAGGTTTTTGAGCGGTATGACCGGTGGTTGCTGAGGGATGCGCTGGAGCAGACGAAGGGGTATGTCCAGTGCGTCACTGTGGGCTGTGAGTATGGTTGTGTGGTTGGGGATCAGGAGGCGTGTCCTACCTTTAACTGCAGGAAGTGCAAGGGCAGCCACTGTATCAAGCACAATGTCTCCCATCCCGAGGAAACATGCAAGCAATACCGAAGGAGACAAAAAGATAAAAAAGAACAGGAGGAAGCCTCGGAAAGGGAAGTGGCCGGGATGACCAAGGATTGCCCCAAATGCGGGAGGAGAGTAAACAAAACGGCTGGGTGTAATCACATAACCTGTAGGTTCTCTTCTCTCTTCAGCCACGAAAATAATAGAAACTGACTGGTATTTTTTTTCCCCCAGGCCACTGCGGTCACGAATGGTGCTATGTCTGCACCGCCTCTTACTTTCACGCCCAGGGCACCGGTCTTCTCCTCTGCCGTCACAACGAAGGCTGCACCGAAGGCCCTCTCCCCGGCGCCGAGCTCTTCAACGATGATGGCACCCTTCGAGATCCAACCGGGCAGCGACTTCCACATCGTCCGTTCTTTCACCGGCCGGTCATTCCTGCCGATATCCCAGGTGCTGCTCCACAGGGTGTGCCTGGCATGCCTGGAGCAGCGTGGCTCTTTCCTCATCTTCAGAGACGTAACAGGCAGCCTGAACCACCAGTTGCTACTGCACCCGCTGCCCCGGAGGAGCCACCCGCGCCTGCACCGGAACCCGGAGACAGAGACCCGCCCATGATGACGGGGGCAAATCCGGGGTTGGTGAGGGGAACTCCTCCTCCGTGGGCGCCGGGGATGGCCGGAGCGAGGCCGAGGATGAGAGGTACTGGAGCGGAGGCGGCGAGACGAGCAAGGGGGTTGGGCTTTCATGTTTAGTTGAGATGCTGAGGGAGATGCCTGCTTACGACTTCATGAGCTTTACACCACGATCTTTGTTTTCCTTTGTCTGGGCCTTGGAGTTTCGCATTCTACGGATAACGACACATATATAAGAGGCATTCGCGCTCACAGCGGCTGGAGGGGGTTGGGTTATGGTTAGAAGGATTGGGTATATACATAGATGGATGGGAAATTGGGTATTTGGCGACTCTCTGGGATTTTACATACCTGCTCTCTATTTATTTTGTGTTTTGATGTCATCTTTTCTTCCTACTGTCCCCATACACCGGCATGCAGAAAGCAGTTTTCTCGTCCGATTCTGAGTCAAACCTGCGGCTCTGTGGCAGTGACACAAAAACCAGAGACAATAACAAAAACTCCGTAATCATCTGGATGTAACAAGCTCTTGTACACACCGAGCTTTGATAGCTGTGTGGGTCGGAAGTTCCAAACCACATCCAAAGAAAACAACGTTTCGACGATCAAACTCGTTTACCCGCCCTCGCCTCCAGAGGTTCTTCTTCAGCAACGTGGCCGAGCGGCTGGGTCCGTCCCCGTTCAGGCCATTGTCAGAGGCCCGAAAGTTTCTTCTTTTTTTCTTCTTTTTTTTTACTTCTTTTTTTTTCTTTATTTTCTTCTTTTGTTTTTCTCTTTTTTCTCTCTTTTTTTTTCTCTTTCTCTCTCTCTCTCTCTCTCTCTCTCTTTTTTTTTTTTTTTTTTTGCAGTTGCAGTTGCAGTTGCAGTGGAATTCTCGATGTTGTCATTCTGTCGCACACAGCACACACACACACCGTTGTCCGTCCTCGCCTGTTTCTCCGAGTCTTTGCATTACCGCCCGCTGAACCGAACACCGCAGGTTTGAACCGGCATTGGGACGAGAGGAGACAAATATTTCTTCTCCGACAGAGTATCACCGGCGCCATGATGGTGCGATGCAAGGCACGGCATAGGTAGGTGATGTCGTGCATCGATGAGGCCAAGCGGGCTGAGTGGTCGGCCGTTTTTTCCCCGCAAAGGAAGGGTCTGATCTGGTCTGTGTTTAGGGCCAAGGGGGAAGGTCTTTGGCTTCGCAGACGCGAAATTGCAGATTCACATTCAGCGTGACGCTGGTGATTGGGTGGGGGGGGGTATAAGATGCAGATGTTGACGGCATTCTCTTGAATACCCACGAAGAATTGTTCCGAAGCGCCCGAAGAAAAGGATGGGATCATAGGCAGGACGTGGCAGGCTGATGGGCTGGCGGCGGTTAGGAAGGAAGGATCTGGGAAGAAAGGAAGGAAGCACCAGCCTTGAGGCAATCGCGAGTTCACATCTCATTCGTCAATGCACCGTGTGGAGATTTGGATTTTGATATTCCCTGTTTGCTTCATTGGTTGGCTGGATTCATCACGAACTGCTGGCCTTACTCGACGGGATGTCCCCTGAGTTCAGGGAAAAGCCAATAGGTGATGGGAAGGCTTCTCCTTGTTCTTTCTACATCAGTTCCCTTTTATTGAATATTCTGCAGCGACACAAACCGTACCTGCATCTCGGCTGCGCAGGGTACACGGGGGATAAGAAGATAATGGGGCGGCATTGGCGCCGCGATTGGGGAGCATCGGTGGGAGGGGGGGGGACGTGCACCACCTGAGCTGCAAGGAACAAAACGCTCTTGCCTGCTTCTGGACCGTGATTGGGGGCGCCCGAGGTGCGTTGTGCCAGGGATCCCGGTCCTGTAGGCGAACGGTTGGCATGGAAGGGGGCCCCACAGCACAGTACAGCGGAAGGGATGTCCCAAAGCAGCCGGGCGCCAATTCGCCAATTTGTGATGCTCCTTTTTCTCACGACCTTTCCTCGCTGTCACTTCCAGTCCCCTCGACATTTCCCAGTTAATTGCGACTCTCCCCCTAGAGCCAATCCAGGTCAGGCCAAGCCAAGCATGAAGATTGGACCCCCCCAAGTGCCGATTCTCTAGTCGAATCCGCCGTTGCACTCTTGCGTTGCAAATCGATTCCAAACTCATCTTATGTATACCACCATGGCTGCTCCCAACGCACATCGCTTCTCCTTTGAAGAAGGGGGTCACACACCAACTACCTTCTCCCACCCTCCCCCTCAGTCACCCGAGCCTGAGCGTCACGAGCATAGGCGGCTCTCTGACACGTCAAGTGCTTCATCCAGAGTCCAGTCACCACGCTCGGCCATCTCGCCTCCTGGACCGAGCGAGACATCGGACCAACAGCTACCCAAGCAGCCACTCCCGAGTCCTCGCGGCGGCCGGTCCCTCAGCTTGGCCCAGATAGCCGGCCCCATCAAGAGGAAGCCTCTGTCCCTGACGGCCTCGCCTTTGGCCACTCGGTACTCGTCCCCGCGTCTGCCCGAGCTCTATGAGGACCTCCAACGCCCGGAGCAGAGGTTCGCCAGGTCCATCTCGCTCGACAGCCCAACGCTGTATGAGTTTCCAGGCCAGAGCAACCTCCTAGCATCCAGCTCGCTGCGGGTTGTGGAACGCGCCCCAAGCCTGGACAGCAGCCGCCACCTGTATGTCGTGACTCGTCGTCACCTTATTCCGGGTAAAGTGGTGGCAATATGGAACTGACCAGGTTTTCTCTCACAGATCATCTCCTGCCGCCCAAGAGGACGGCGCGGTAGAAGACGTACAGCTACGAAACATTGTTGAAAGGAACCCTGCCGCCTCTCAAACACCACACGCACACGAACCAAGCGGCCGCCTTAGCGCTAGGACGGTCAGTGTAGCCAGTCAGGAATCAGATTACGACCAGTTCGAATACACCCACCTCTACTCTCCGGATCCGGAGCAGGAGGCCGAGGGCAAAGCCGCCACACACGTTAATACCAACACCAAGACCATGTCCTTCATCTCACGAAAACAACCACCACCACACCTGGACCTCGGATCACCCATTGAAAGTGTGCCAGAGTCACCCGTCAGGACTGCCAGAGACAGTAATCTTAACAAGCCGCTACCGAAATCACCAGCGTCCTCTAAGCTGGGCGCCTTCTTCGGCTGGGCCGCTTCACCGTCACGCTCCTCGGTAACAGAGTTCTCTGACGACAGAGCATTGTCACCCGCCTCTCAGAATCCAGTGACTGTCGTGACAGAGTCTGAGCCTTATGACGTCCCACTGTCACCAAAGAGCCCATCCGCCTACTCCAATGACGACCTGCACAGCCCCGCCATGCAGTATTGTGAATCTTACCTACAAACACCCGCAGACAGCACGACATCACTGGTTCAGATCGAAGAGATGGAAGACGAGTTGAAGGCCATCGGCGCCGAACTGGCCGCGTCCATTCGGCGAGAGATGGATCTGGAGGACCTTGTTGACAGGATGCAGGAGCAGGTCAACAGTGCCCAGGTGCCGGGCAGAAGAACGAGCGACTATTTCTCAGACTCTGGCTACAGCTCGGCCAGGTTTAGCGAATATGACCACGCCAAGGAAGAGGTGTCGCAAGTACAGCGCAGGGCCGAACAGGAGAGAGCCCAGCTCAGACTGGAGCTCACCACCAAGCTCCAAGAGGAGCGCACCATGCGACGGCTGTTGGATCATCAAATACAGGAATTGCAACAAAAGGCATCCGAGGTTGATGTCGCCCAGCTGGGCAATGCTGAGGCGAGCGACAGGGTCAAGGAGCTGGAGGCTACATGCGAGGATTTGACTCGTCGGCTTGCCGAGGAGAAGGAGTCCAAGAGCAACTTTGAGGACCTGCTTGCGGCGCTCAAGAGCGAGCTTCAAACGGCGTCAAACGAGCGGGACAACCTACGCGATGAAATCGTTCCTCAGTTGCGCATGCGTGTCGAGGGGTTGGAGGCCGAGGCTGCCGAAAACGCCAGACTTGCCTACGACACGTCCAAGATGCAGCAAGAGATTGAGTCCCTTCGGTCACGGGATGCCGACACTTCCAGACTGCAGCAGGAGATTGAGATTCTCAGGTCGCAAACTGCCGATGCTTCTCAGATGCGGCGGGAGATTGAGGCTCTCCGGTCACTCAACTCGGAAACCTCCAAAATGCAGCAGGAGCTCGAGGCTCTGCGGTCCCAAAATGCCGAGCTTAAGCAGACCGGCACTCGCATGTCTATGGCCCTGTCAAGGTCGGCATCGGTCACTGCTGGGTCTCTCAAGAACAAGAACCGCCCCATGTCTCTCTCCCGGTCCAACAGCACGCGACCTGGTCCTGCGTCTACCGAGCCAAGAGAGGTCCTTGCCGACAGGTTGAAGGACGTCGAGGCTCAGCGTGATGCGCTGCACAGTGCGCTCAGGAGCTTGCTTGAAAGACAGGAGCTCCAGAACCGCGAGAACGCCAAACGGATTCGCCAGCTGGAGATGGAACGGGACCGGTTGCTCACGGCTTCCCCCAAGAAGGCTGGCTATGAAAGAGACGTCTCGAACCTTCGCGAGGAGATCAATGTGCTGCGTCGCCGGGCAGAAGAGGCTATCGAGCAAAAGTGGCAGGTGGAAAAGGGGCTGGGTGGGCTCAAGATGGATCTCGACCGTGCCGAAGAGGAAATCGCCACGCTTCGGATCTTGCTGAGGGAGAATGACATTTTGGTTCCGGAATCTCTGCTCCGTGCCAGCGGCAGCCACGAGGAGCGAGTCGCGCCTGTCACGTCGGCTTCTCTTGAAAAGGCGTATAAGGACCTGCAAGATGCGTATGCCGAGGCGTTGGAGAGAATCAAGCAGCTGGAGGAGTCGGCCGGCTCGGATGAAAGGATGCAGTTTGCTATTCAGAGGCTGGAGCAGTCGCTTTCGACGGCCGTGTCGGAGCGTGAGGATGCCCGCTCGGAGGCGAGCTCTTTCAAGACTCGGCTCGAGAATATGCAAGCCTCGGAGAAGCAGCAGTTTGCCGTGGAGCAGGATCTTGCTGATCAGCTGCAAGAGTCTGCCCGTCGGGTGGAGGAGCTTGCCCAGCAGGTGCGCTCCCAGCTTGATGTCAATGCTGCTCTGCGCTCCCGTTTGGCCACCACCATTGCCCGTGGTGAGGCTGAGCAGAGACTGAGCACCGAGCGTATTGCCGGCATGCAAAGCCGCCTTCGTGCGCTCGAGGAGCAGGTCGTCCACGCCCAGACGGGCGCTGAAGAGCGGGTGGCCCGCCACGAGGAAGAGCTGGCCATGCTCAAGGACGCCCACAGCCACCAGCTCCAGCGCATTCGCGACAATGCTGGCATTCTCCGCAGCCCACGACACTTTCCCTCCAAGTCGCCGCTGTCGCCCATGTTTAGCCTCCGCAGCGTGTCCTCGCCCAACAACCTCAAGTCACCCCGCATGTCGACGCCTCTTCTCTCGCCTTATGGCACCGCCCGGCCAGACATCAGGCGGTCTGCCAACTCGCTGGATGGCAGCGACGGCACCATGACGCAGCAGGTTGAGGTGCTCAAGGGGCGCGTGGCCGAGCTGGAGGGTGCCCTTGCTGCGGCGGATGCCGAGATGCAAGAGGTTGTGGGGAGGATGAACATTGCGCAGATTGAGGTGATGAACCTGCAGGAGCAGAGGGAGGAGGCAGTGAGGGAGACGAGGAGGCTGCAGAGGGTGATTGAGGAGGAGAGGATGAGGGTTTTTGAGGAGAGGTTTAGGGGGTTGTCTACCGAGGTGAGGTGAGCCCCCTGACCACGCCCTAATGGTTTGAACGAGGACACACACACACAACATGTTGGATCGTGTTATGGTTTTTTTGTTGTTGTTTTTTTGGAAGCCATGTTTGGATGAATGCATTTGCCATTGCAGGGATTTTTGCAATTGGAAAACGGCGCAACACCACGCTTTTTTGGAGCATGTCCCTTTTCTGCTTTGAAAGCATAGGTAAGGGGACAGGAGGTTGTCTTTTGGATTATTATTGAAGCCAAGTTTTTTTTTCTTTTTTCTGCTTCTGGCATTCTTGATGGACATACCCTGGGTTTGTTTTGCGAGGGGGTTTTGGGGTTTATTGTTCTTGTATACTTGCTCCTTTTGGGGAGGGTTGTTGTTCGATTCTCGGTGCCATTTTTATTGGGGTAGAGTGGATTGGATTTGGTTATTATAGGAGGGAAGAAGGGGGTTAAATAACATAGTGTATACTGTATTACCATTTGGTTTAGTTGTTGTTGGGTGGATGGGTGGAATGGGTTTGGGCAAAATGAGAAGGGGGAGAGGGGAGAGGGGATTATGTACAAATTCAGTTGGTGTTATGTTGTATGTGTACTTTTTGTAGGGGGGTGGATGTGTGGGGAGAAAAGGGGGTTAGCTAAAAAGGGGGGGGGTGGAGGATAAGAATTGAATTTGGTTGTATTATTTATGGAGTTGTGTGTGAGATTGTGTTTATGTTGGATTGGATTGGGGATTGAGATTGAGACTGGTGACCGGTTTGATGGTGGATGATGACTGGCAAGACAGCTCACAGCAATGGGTTGAAACTGTGCTACATATATGACCGGCCAGTTTTGATCAGGGAAGTGGAGAGGAAGGGGGGGGAGAGAGCCGCCGGAGACAGCAGTCATTTTTTTTTTTGCTGACGTCCACACTTGGGTGGGACAAAGACTTTCTTCGGCTGTCTGCTTCTGCGTACCTATATAAACCCCTAATCATCCATCACCCACTTGCCTTTTATTTTCATCGTTTCGACTCTGACAACTAGGTACATTCACCTTCCGTTTTCATTCGTATTTTTCCTCGTTTATCGTTGATTGTCAACTGGCAAGATCTCACTTGGGGTTGGCTTCTGCCACAAGGGACCCCGGGTGTTCTCAGCTAGCAGGTGAGAGCTGCTTGCGCGATGAGGCGGAAAGAGCTTCCTCGCGTTCCTGGCAACAGAAGGGAGGTGGCATGCTTCCGGGTGGTTGGGGGGCCCTCATTTTGACACAGGGGCTCAAGGAAGAAAGGTACCTAGAGACGGAATAGATCCCGAAATGCAATATCAAGATGAAGATAATTATGTTATGTTCTTTATTGCCTTTGATCCTCAACTCTGCTGAACAATACACATGAGTTCCATCAATCCATCATGATCCATCTCCCCATACATAAAAAACATCCATCGCTTTGTTTTCCCAAAATTTCAACCAGTGAGATGCCCAAACTCCTGCTTCCCTACCAAGGTATACATATATATATATATATGTATATGTGTGTGTGTGTGTGTGTAACATAGAAGATATAGAAGACACAAGAAAGAAACCGGTCTAGATCGCACAACAAAACAAGTGCTCCTCTCCCCCTCAAGGATTGATATCCAAAAAGCCCTCAACCGTCAACCCACAACTATTGAGCATGATCAGCCGACCCTTGTCCATACATCCTGTGGTTCGTCAACGGCATGCTCATGTTCACAATCTTCTCCCTCGGCATCCCGCTCGAGATAGCAACACCATATCGCCCTTGCCCTTGGTGAATAGGCTGCTCAGCGCTGTAAGAGCTCATGTTGTCACCCTCGACGTCATTGAGGACTTCTCTGGTCAGCTCAACATAGTCGTAGGCAAACTCGCCGATTTCGGCGTCATCAATACCGAGGATCTCGCTCTCTTCACTTGCGCGGAGATGGAGTCCAGGGATGAGGTTAAGAATGAAGAGGATAGCACAGGTCAAAACGAAAGAATAGGCACCGCCGGCAAAAGAGTCGGCAAGCTGAATAGGGAGCTGGATCCAATTGTGATCGAGCCAGCCACCCTTGATAGAGGAGACACCGTCGAGGCGGGTGATGGTGTTGGTAGCGAAGAAAGCGGTGCAAATGTTGCCGACGAGACCACCGATGCCGTGAACAGCAAAGATATCGAGAGCGTCGTCAATGCGGAGAAGGAACTTGAGCTTGGTGGCGTAGTTGGCAAAAGAGGCGCCCATGATGCCGCATGGTACGGCGGCCCAGACTGGGACGTAACCTGTTGATGTTGTTAGCCACAGCTTCAGAAAAAGGTGAGGTGGGTAAAGGGGACCTACCAGAACCAGGCGTAATAGCCACCAACCCAGCCACAACCCCCGAGCAAAATCCAACCGTCGACCACTTCCTCTCCAGCCTGTAATCCAACACACACCACGTAATCCCACCCACACAAGCGCTCAAGTTGGTCACCACGGCCGCCATAATGGCCCTCATGTTCGCGGCCAGCGCAGACCCAGCATTGAAACCAAACCACCCAACCCACAGGAAAACTGTTCCGATGACAATATGCGTCACATTGTGCGGCCGGTAGTTCAACTCGTGGGTGCCATGACCCCTTCTCTTTCCAAGCATCATACTATACGCCAACGCGGCCGCTCCAGAGGCAATATGAACCGGTGTCCCACCTGCAAAGTCCAACCCACCCATCTTGTTGGACCAGCCCGATGGATTCCAAGTCCAGCAAGCAACGGCATCATACACAACAGTGAGCCATAAAAACATGAAGATAACACATGGAAGCATCCTCCCGCGCTCTGCTACGGCTCCGGTGGCCAGGGCGATGGTAATAGCCGAGAACATGCCTTGGTAAACAGCAAAAAGCAAATCGGGGATGCGGCTCGAGGCAACGGAGGGATGGGCGAGGACGTTTCGGAAGCCAAAGTTGGAGAGGTCCCCAATGAAGGGGCCAGCGGAATGTGAAAAGGTGAGAGAGTAGCCCCAAAAGAACCACTGAAAGGTTGACACGGCCGCGGCCATGACTGAGAGCCAGATGAGGGAGAGTGCCGACTTTCGGCGTGCGAGACCGGAATAGAAGAAGCCAACGCCGGGAATCATGAGCAAGACGAAGGCTGTGGACATGATCATGAAGGAGATGTCGCCGGCTTGGTACCAGACATTGAGGTCTTCGACGAGGGCATCGCCTCCTGCTGGGTCAGTTCCTGTGAAGGGTTCGAGTGGGATGTATGGTAGGTTGGAGAGTTCTTGGTTGTTGGTATTAGCGGCCATTTTGAAGGTGTGTGGACTTGGCCGTCCAGGAGGTTATTTTGCTGCCTTCAGTCGTCTATGGTGAGGTGGTGTACAAGTGTATAAGTGGTCGTCTGTGAGGTGCAGATATTGTAGGATGTGTCGGATAGAACAAGAGTAAACGAGAGACAGAGAAGAACGAAGGGACGGAAAGAATGTCTTCTACACCCAATAATAGATAGTATACCTGGAGGCGAAAAACTTGATCTTCCCAGAAGAAAGTGATGAGCGGCAGCAGGCTAGCAATGGTTTGCAGAAGGCCTGGTACTTTTTCTGGAAAGAAGCAATTCGCGGGGGACCAATCAGCTTTGACACCGACGGGGTGTCTTGGCTTATCAGGGGAGACAAGCACACGGGTGAGCTACTGCACGGGAAGAGAAGGGAGTGGGATGGAAAACGAACGGGAGTCAGGCGAGAAGCATCGCCGGCGTCCTTGGGGGGTCGAGCATGTTTATGATCATAAGGCTTGGGTTCCCGCGGACCTCGGAGAGCAACGGGAGCATGAGCACAATCTCTCTTGGGGGCCGTGAAGCTCCATACCTGGGCTCTGAGTAAGGCAAGTAAGTGCTTTTTTGCGGACGCTGAAGATGGGTCGCACAAGACATGTCTTGACCAGGAGCCTCCGGACAGAGCCAAGTCTGCGATGCTGCTCTGGAAATTTAAAGGGGGCGAAGATAGAGACCAATATGTCACCCTCCTTCTTCAGGTTGTTGTTCTCTGATCATTGCCTCCGAGGAGAACACTTCCCAAGTTCCTCTGTTCCGGATCCCACCAGCTCGGCGTTGGTTGCGAGTTCGGGGGCGTTTGGACCCATTGTGAAGCAGAAAAAGCAAGTGTCGCATATGACGAGAACGAGCGTTGATGCCTTCTGGCTCGAGGTTGGAGGGAGAGTGGTGGCTGTGAGAGACAACCCTTGCTCCCCTGCAAAGCAAGTGACGTTCGAGTGAGGGTGACATTGGAGTGGACCGAGAAAGGGAGCTCCACGATAACTCGATTCGCTGAGACGTGCTAAAAGCTTGGTGTAAAGATAAGCCTCCTGGGCCCTGATTGGCCCGACTAACCCGGTCGTGTGGCTCTCAGGTGTCGTGGGGGCTACGTGGGGCCGCTCTCCCGCGCGTTCAGGGGACTGACTGACTTTCTGTAAGTGGAAGTTCAACGTCTTTTCCTCCCAAGGCTGGCAATCGTCTTGACAATTGCCATGACTGAACACAAACAACGTCCATGTGGCAGCGGCACAGAGCAACACATCTCACTCATGTCTTCAAGATTCTCTTCACCAGCGTCACGAGCTCTTGACACAAATGCGATCCCTAACCACCTCAGCTTCAGCTCGGCCAGCCGGATATTGAATGTTACGGCATGGAGATCACAAGAAATAAACTACTGATAACAACGTCCCGTCCCGCCCAGAACCCATTCTATCTGACGCTACTTTCAGGAACCACCTGCATCCCCAGGATCATCGAAACACTTGCCTCTGCAGATGCCTCTCACTCAAAGTGGATCACCTCACTGCTTCTCATCACCAACATACCATTATACAGTCTCACCTACATATTATATAGTTTTCCGCTGCAATAACCCTCCCATCACGGCGTTACATACACCCCGAAAAACCCCAACGCTGAAGCCCAGCCTGCAAGGCACAAAGCCACTCACTCTGACGCGCAGACGCCCCCCTTACAGGCCTTCATAATGTCGTCTTTGTTTGTTTTCATTTATTTGGTGAGATGCAGGTGACAATCTCCTCAAAAATATCATCACCACTGCCGTGACGAGACTGCATGTGGCTACCTCTCCTTCTCCCTTGCCGGACTGCCGAGACGTTGTTCATTCCTCTCCCCAGACCTCATAATATCTCCTCTGAGATACAACAAGTGGTGCTGTATACCGGTCAACCCTCTCAACCCTCTCCCCCGCCGATCACCTGTCAGCTCTCCCACCCCCAAGATCACTTCCTCTCCAAAAGACCCTGATCTTCCCTCAGCCCTCCGTTATCTCACCTTTCACTTTTCAAGACTAGCCTCAAATGCCCATTCGACACTAGCGCAAATCCCAGCATCATGCGCGCCAAAACCCAAAACCAGGAACGAACCATCTGGGCGGGAGTGTGGGGGTTGCTCATTCATCACTCACCAATTCAAATCCCAAACCTGGTGTTTATCAATGCCAGATTATTGAAGGATTTATGCCCGCCAGACCTGTCATATCTTCACCACCCATCTTGCAAATAACCAACCCCAGCAAGGGGAGACACATCATCGGTGAGGCATGTGACCTTGGGTGGTAGGTAGGTAAAAGATAAGAAACCAAGGTGGTCCAGACCTTATTACACCGGGGGTCAAGATCAGAGTCAAGGTCAAGGTCAGTCAAGGATCTCAAGTCTGAGCTTACATACACTTCCAGACGTTGAAGCTAAGCTAAGCTTGCTAACGAACAATCGCCATCGATCGCCCGCCGGCGGCCGTTTTTCTCCACTGCTGGTGAGCTGGTGTTTACTGCTAAGGAAGCCGGCGGTGTCCGTGTAGTGCGATATATCAAACAGTAAAAATCGAAATTACTTCAACGAGTGACTTGTAGGATTGTCAGGCTCTGATTAATGTCGTTCAAAAACAAGGGGCTATCATGTCTCATCTATGATAACAAGCTTGGTATATCCCCCCCCATCACTACACCACTTTTACCCGCAAAAAAAAAAAAGCTATTTAGATACCCACCCTTTCATCCATGAAGCTAATACGCAAGATAATCTCATTAACGTACACCACATTCATCATCATCATCATCATCATTATCATCGTCACTCCCTTCCAACTTAACCCCATCGTCACCCTCCCACCTCAACACCACCTCTCACTAGGCTCCCTCCACCTAACCCCCAAAACCTCAAAAATCCTCCTCTCGCTCCTCCCCTCCACCAACTCCCCTTCCGTAACCCCCACCCTCCCCCTCCCCCTCATCACATCCCTAAACAACCCTCTCTGATTTAACCTCATCCCCTTCTTCCCCGCCAATAACCTCAAGCTCCGATTAAAAATATCATTCCCCGTAAAATAAATCAACGCCGCTCCATACTCCGTCTCGGGCACAAGCAGCAAATCAATCCTCCTCCACTTCCCCCCAGGAGGCAACCTGCAGCATCCCAAAAACTTACTCCCTTCCCCCTCTCTTCTCGATTGCGACAACGTCGCCACCAAAAAATTCTTCTTGTACAGCACAGATATAAGCGAGTTCATAAACGGGACAAGATCCGAGCAGGATGTGGTCCCGCGTTTGGTGATGATGAAATCAATGTCGCCTGACGTGTCCGAGCCACGGCGGTACGAGCCGCCAACGAGTAATTCCACGTCTGGGTCGACGAGGAAGGCTTCACGCTGGACAAAGGCCGCTAGCTGGGTTACTTCGCTGCGGGGGATGCGGGAGGTGAGGTCCGAGTAGTGCTCGATCGAGACGCGTTGGTTGGCCGACAGGTCGGCTTTGGTGAGGAGGTCTTCCAAGGTCCGATGGCCTTGGGATATCCACTTGTTTGCTCTAGAGAGTCCCACGTCGTGAATTTTGAGAAAGAGGTCGAGGACTTTGTCCGTCGGTTCAAGGTTCGCATATTGAAGCCTGCGAAGGTTGTTGGTGGTGCAGATTTCCTCAATTTTCCGGGCGATTCGGGAGCCGATGTTGGGGAGAGTGTAGGCCTCCTCGGCGGTGGTGATTTTCTTGGTGCTCTGCTGACGGAGTGTGGTGATGGCTCTGCGGTAGGCCGTTATACGCCAGCGATCATTAATTTTGGTGTAGTAGTCGCACATGGATTGGAGAACTTCTATTGTCCTGGCGTTTGGGTTGTTGGCAGCGGAGGAGGCAGGATTGTCTTTCGTGCCGCCACGGTTGCAGGCAAAACGGTTTTCGAACGGAGTAGTCTTTTTGAGAGAGGCGCGGGAGCGTGTTGCGGGCTTTTTGCGGGCGCGCTCATCTTCGGAGCCCGGCTCGGGATCCGAGTCCTCCTGAGCGTCCTTGGTTGATTCTATGTCGTCGTCTTCTTCGTGGTCCAACGGCAGGTCGTTGTACTGCTGAAGGAGCTCGATGTAGCTCGTCAGCTCATCCTTGGGACCATCCGTCGTTTGAGCTGTGGGATGAGGTGGAACAAATGACTGGATCTGTATTTCGAACGGAGCAGCTTGAGTGGTTTTAGTTGGGCGAGGGTTCTCAAACGAGCTATCCTCCTGTCGTGGTGTTCCTTCTGAGTCCTCAGTGTCCTGTTTCCTGGCGCTTTGTCTCCTGGCGCTTTTGGGTTCTTTGACCTGAAGCGAAGGCTCAGAGTCCCGGGATGATATTGTTATGACTGTGGATTCGGAAGTTGGTGATGGGAACCCTGTGACCCAGTATCGGCTCTGGTCGGGGTTTAGTAGTGTCCGAAACGAGATACTGTCGATAGGATACTCGTCATTGACGACGATCAAAGAGGCGGCCAGCCCAAACTCTGGTATCTTCTGAATGTCAGAGTATGACAAGTGCTTGTCAACAATGACATGTGTCGCATTGTGTAGACTCCTAACCCATTCTGCCCCATAATCTTTGGCTTTGGCAATCCGAAGTTTCCTGGCTGGTGCAACATCGTCGTTGGGGATGTAAAAGAAAGACAAGCCACGAAATATTTGCGCTGATTCCGGAATCACTTTCCCGGAAGATGACCGTTTGCGCTTTCGAAGAGCAGTAGTAGCTGACGGCGACTGTTTAGCCGCAGAGGCAGAGGATGAAACTGGCATGGTGATACTCCTCCGTAATGTTGTTGGGACTCTTGGACGGGTGGAATCTGTTATTGGTGTTTCAGCAATGAATGAAGTAGAAGTATCTGCAATTAGGCGCCTCCTGGTTCTGGAGGTGGTACTGTCAATGGTGGTGGTGTCTGGGGTTGCCTTGATAATTTCTGCCGAACCTCCTGGAGCGGGTGTAGGTGCGGTTGGAGTAGGCACCGACGCTGTCCGCCTTGGTTCTGGATGTGGGCGAGGTGAAGAAAGAGGATTGATAGGGTTTCCCTTCTCTTTCACTGTAGGAACTGCTGGTTGGAAGAAGGCCTTGCACTTGGCCCTGTGCTGCTGTTCCCTGGCATCAATTCGGTCATCCTCTTCGTCAAGCTTATCCAAGGCATCCAGCTGATTGAAAAATGCAATCTTTTCTTGGAGCGGTTGTTCCTCATCCATCGGACTCTTTTGGCTGGGAACTGAACTGGGAACAATCCGAGTGCTCTGGGTCAAAAGAGTGTCGAACAATCGACCAGGCTTTTTGTACCGTCTGACGACCCGGGATCTTGGAGAAGGCAAACTGGCCATTTTATCTTTTCCCCATCCCCATTGGTCCTCCCTTGTTGGTTAACCAGAGACAGAGAGAGGCTGCTGCCTACCCTTAACGTGTGTGTGTATATGCACGCAAAAGTGCGGCCCGGGATCGGTTGGAGGTTGGATCGAGGTGACGCGAATGGGATGCTGCGAGTCTCTGGCTTGCCTGGCTTGGCGGATCACGAAGTACATGCGGTGGCACGTGATTCGAGTACGTACCTCTAATGCCAAGATAACATCAAACAACGCTGATTGGTCCCATCAGATGCTTAGCGTGGTTTCTGGCTCAACGGTTTCAGATTGGCCCGCGGGTCTCTCGAGGCACCGCCAGTTTCCTCCCCCTTTTTGACTTAATTTACTTAGAGAGACGACTAGGTGACGGTTGTAAATAACGTCAATTGGGTTCCAACATCACTGTTTGACTATCAATTTCTTACAGCTAGCTGGTCTGGCAGCTCTTGAACCACATTGCCTTCCAATACCCCCTAAACATAGCTTAAACCCAGTCAAACGGTGTCACAATGTCGAACCTGTTTTCCGGAATGTAAGTACCACAGGTCTTCTTGTATTGGTGCATCTGGAAGCACTTTGCTCTTGCCTTTTATATCTGTTATCGAGTACACATAGCGACCCCCTTGATCACGCGCTCCTTCCATAGCCTCACCCTCACGCCGATGACAACAAATCACACAAGTAGTCCCCGCTAACAAATCCCCCAGAAATGCCCGGCTGAGGGGAGCTTCCAGCAAACCTAACCCCAACAGCAAGAGTCCGATATCTCCAACATCGGAGGACGGCAAACTGAACTCTCCTGGGGGCCTCTCTCAGAGGAGTCTTTCGTCAAGCAACCTTTCTTCTCCTTCTTCCAAACTCCCACCTGTCCCTGCATCTCCGTTACCACCAACCGCCAACATGACCGGTTCCACAGACGATGAACTGGCCGCCTACCACCTCCCGAAGCCGCTCCCGCTTTGGCTCAACCCAGCCTACGCCAAGCAGATCGTGAAAGGCAACTTTATGACCCTCAGTCGTCGACCTAAGGCGGTCGAGCAGGGTGAATGGGTTGCCTGTCAAGGTAGGCATCCTTTTATTTTTATTTTTACGATTTATTGTCTCACTTGCTGACAACTCCAACAGTCGTGGAGCACTATCGTAACCTCTGGAACTTTGTCAGCATTGTGTACCAGAAGGAGGAGAATGGCCAGAGCATCTGCAACCCGACCACATGCCCTCGCATGTCAGCTGGAGGGTGAGACATGTCCCATCTTTCTAATAGCGGAAGCCAATACTAACATGATTCCTCAGTAACCACTCCTACACATGGCTCAACAACCGTTTTGAGCCCATTGAGCTGCCTGCCTACGAGTACATGACGCTTATGCAACGCTGGATCTCTGGCAAGGTCGACGACGAGAAGGTCTTCCCCACCAACCCTGCTGGTGTCTCGTTCTCTCAGCACCAGCAGCTCACACCTTCGGCCATCGCCACCGACGGATTGGACGAGTACATTGGAAAGCGTAGTGGGTTTCCCAAGGAGTTCTCGACTATCTGCAAGACCATCTTCACCCAGATGTTCCGCGTGTACGCCCATCTCTACTGGGCCCACTTTGTGGAGCCCTTCTACCACCTAAATCTTGAGAAGCAGCTCAACAGTTGCTTCAGTCACTTTGTGTTGGCTGGGATGGAGATGGCCATGCTCACGCCGCAGGAGCTGGAGCCGATGCAGCCTCTGCTTGACTTGTGGGCTGCCAACGGAACCTTCCCTCCGGACTCCAAGGCCTATGAGAGTGCTAACCTCAAGGCCGGTAATCGGCTGCTGCAGCTGGCGGGCATGGCTTGAACTGGGGAGGGAAGCAAGGAGTACATGGTGTTGCATATTTCGTCTGTCACGGTCTGATCTGGTCTTTGCTTAGACTCTAGTTTGCATGGTCTCGGAGTTGAGGGGGTTAACAGCAATTCTTCACATCTTGAGATAGGGAGTCCAACACTGCAGAGTTTCCTCGAGATGATTAGACTTTCAGGGGTCATCCCATGTTTGTTGACTGGTCCCTTAATCGTGGATGTTGCCTCTGCCTGATCATGCCTGACGTCTCGTAGCGTCGCTTCTTAAGGACCCTGTTTGCCTTAGTGGGGTGTTTTCTCTTACAGGGACTTGACGGCGGGGCAACTACCCCACATTCGATTAAGCGGGCCCTTTCCACCCAAATTCTCTGCGCGACGAGCCCAGGCCAGTGGCAGATCCCCATTGTTCCCATATCGCGCTTGTCCCAAGCACCATTTTTCTTCTTCCTTTCTGATTTTTCCCTCTCCAATCTGACCCGGGTCAATAATTCGTCACCATCTTCAGTTACCGACCCTCGCTACAGACAGCCCAACATGGTCAACGACGCTATGGATATCGAGACTGCTGAGAAGAACCTCAAGCAGCTCGACCACGCCGAGCAGCACTACTTCAACAGGCAAGTCTGGAAGAAGAAAAAAAGCTATGTGTCTGTTTTGTAGGGGGGATATTTGCTAACACTCAGCCTACAGCTATAACCATCATGGTATGACACCGTTCAAGCTCGCTAATGGGGAATAATTGTACTAACTCTGGCGCTTTCGTTATCAAGGCATCCACGAGGAGATGTTGGTATGTTTTCTTGGAGCCTATCTTATCTTCCCCTCAAAAATTTATGGCTGACATGGGCATGCGCCTCTACAGAAAGATGAGGTCCGCACAAGATCATACATGAACGCCATCGTTCAAAACAAGCACATCTTCAAGGACAAGGTCGTTCTCGATGTCGGCTGCGGCACCGGTATTCTCTCGATGTACGCCCACCCTTCCCTCGCCCGACTTCCTCGGGAGAAAAAAAAAAAAAGAAGAAAGCAAGGCTGATCAGTTTGTTTCTCAGGTTCGCTGCCAAGGCTGGCGCGAAGCATGTCATTGGTGTTGACATGTCCACCATCATCTTCAAGGCCCGCGAGATCGTCGAGGTCAACGGGCTGTCCGACAAGATCACCCTCATCCAGGGCAAGATGGAGGAGATTACCCTTCCCTTCCCCCAAGTGGACATTATCATCTCAGAGTGGATGGGCTACTTCCTGCTGTACGAGTCCATGTTGGACACTGTGTTGTATGCCCGTGACAAGTACCTTGTCAAGGACGGTCTCATCTTCCCCGACAAGGCGAGCATCTATGTTGCTGGTATTGAGGACGGCGATTACAAGGACGAGAAAATCGGATGTGAGTGCTCTTCCGCTTTGCGCTAGGATATTCCTGTCCGGGGCTAACCCATGTCGCAGTTTGGGATAACGTCTATGGTTTCAACTACTCGCCTCTCAAGGAGACCGCCTTGTCTGAGCCTCTCGTTGATACTGTCGAGATGAAGGCCGTCGTTACCGACCCATCTCTCGTACTCACCCTCGACCTTTACAAGTGCACGGTCGAGGATTTGGCTTTCAGCTGCCCATTCGACCTCGTCGCCAGACGGGATGACTTCATCCACGCTCTTGTCGCCTGGTTTGACATTGACTTTACCGCCTGCCACAAGACAGTCCGCTTCTCCACTGGGCCACACACTAAGTACACTCACTGGAAGCAGACCGTCTTCTACCTCAAGGATATGCTTACTGTCCAGCAAGGAGAGAAGATTGAGTGCTCTCTCCACAACCGCCCCAACGAGAAGAACCGTCGCGATCTCGACATCAAGATCGAGTACCGTCTCGAGACCGAGGACCCCACCCGCAAGGCTGAGGGAACCTGCCTGTACAAGATGTGCTAGGCGAATCACGGTTTCCCTGGTACATCTAGCAAGGAAGGTCTGATAACCAACTACTCTTTTTTACATTTTCACTTTGCGCCTGGCATACATACAACAAGTAAAAGTTGCATGGGGGATGGGGGCGAGACTCACAACATGAAGATTTCGGGATTGACGCTCTGGCGGTAGCGCACCATATCTGAAGCGACAAAAAAGCGAGGTGTTTTCGGGGGCTTTAGTTACTAGATAGAGCAGGTTGTCTTTCTGGCGTTTTTTTTTTGTTTATCATGCTGTATTTTATCTCAGCAAAAAAGGGAGCCAGAGGGATACCTCTGATGATGAGGAAGGAGACTGGACTGGCAAAGAATGGCCCCAAGTGTGGGTGATGGGGAGTGCATCAGTGATGAATGATGCATATGGGATACCCGGAGAGGAATGGAAAGAAGTGAAAAAATAAAACTAAAAAAAATAGAGCATTGAAGTTCGATGATTTGGCTCGATTTGCTGTGTCTGCTTTTGCAAGTTTTGTGAATCGTTACGACAATCCAGGGGTAGTATTGATCATCCCAGCTTGTATTGCCTTCATTCATCCCTTTGGATAAAAAAACACAGAAAAATCAAATTGACCGACCTTGACTATCGCTTCGAAAAGGGAGAAAAAGCATAGCCCAACCCAACACTAAACATACCTTACCTGCTAAACCTCTGCAGACCCTTATTTTTGCCCACCCATATCTTTTTTTGCTTTGTTTTTGCTAATAACACCGATGTATTTGTTACCCAGTTCATCATCTCAGTTCATTATAACCCATTCATTCCGCTTTGCTCGCTCGCTTTACTCCCGTGCTCAATCAAACAACACCAATTTTCGGGTAGGTGGGGGATTTTCCTTCTATAACAAAAACTCACTCCTTTTCCTGTGTGTCCTCCTCACCATCCACCACCCCCATAGCCTTATACACCTCCCACTGAATCCCCAATTTCTCCAGCATATCCTCGAAGCTCTGCAGTTTCTCTTCCTCTTCTTCTTCTTCTTCTTCTTCTTCTTCTTCTTCTTCTTGACCCTCCAAAATTTCATCAGCACTGTCTATCCCCCATAGCTCGTTTCTAGGAACTAGGCAAGTCAAATCCCCAAAGAAATCCGCGCTGTTTTTGTTTCCTATTGCTTGATCAACCCCCTCAAAATACTCCCTTCTACTCGCCCCCAAATCAAAAGGACTCATCAAGAACGTCGCCGGTTCCCCGACTTCTTTATCACCATCCCTGAGGATATCCTCCAGCTTCGTCTGCGGAATCGCCAACCTCTTCTGCCCAAAAGAAATGTCATACTCCAACCTACCATCACCCCCCCTCAGACTCCCCATACTTTTCCCCCTTAGCCTTTGTTTGACTGGCGAACCCATCCCCTCCTCCTCATCATCACTAGGACTAAACCCCATCTGATTGCTCTTCTTGATCCTCCTCCAAGCCCCCTCCCCATCATCAAAATCCCACATGTGTTCCTCCTCCCCCGTATCCCTCCCATCCCCCTCCCACCCCGCCTTAGCCAACATCTCAAACCCCCTCGGAAACCCCCCCTCATGAACCGACATATCAAACGTCGTCCAAACAAGCGTATGCCCACTCCCAGTACTAACCTGCTCCTTTCTCGCCTTCCTCAGTCCTCCCGTCAACACCCCCTCCGTACTAGCCCTCCCCCTCGTCCTAAACCCTTCACCATCATCAACCCCCCCAAACGCCTTGCTCAAACCCCTCCTCTCACCAACCCCGCATCGGCCCTGAAGCATCAACTAAACACCCCACCGACTCACAATCCCAGCCACCCTCTCCGCAAGCTCATTCGCCTCCGACCTCGTCGCCGCCTCGGCATAAACCCTCATCGCATTCTCCGTCCCGCTAGCCCTGGCAAACGACCTCGCATCCTTAAACTTCTTCACCTCCTGGTCAATCTCGGCCTGGCACCCCTCCGGATGAGAAAGCCTCCTCTCTGCATCCGTCGTCCTAAAAACATCCTTGTTCGCCACCTCCACTCTGACAAGTCTGTTCGGCAGATCCTGATATGTCAAAGCCCAGTCCCTCAGGTTCCAGTTCTTGTGCGCCAGAATAACTTCCACAAGAAGCATATCCGAAATAGCGTCACCGACGGTCTGGTTGATCAGATCCGTCAAGGCAGCCAAGGTGTCCAAGGCTTCCTTCTGGGCGGGGGATTGGGGGGTGGTCTTCTTGAAGGCGCTGATGGCGTCGGGGGAGAAGAGGACGGTGCCGTGGCCGTTGGCCTCAAAGTAGACTCCCACGTCAAAGCCCTGGGCTACGTGGTGGAGATGCTTTACTCCCGTGGGGGTGCAGATGACGGGGAGCTTCAGGTGTTGGGTGATGTAATGCGTGCTTGCGCCGTTGGCGTAGGCGGTTTGGACTACGCCGATGCGGAGTTCGTCTCGAAGACCGGCAGACTCGACAAGGTCGCCGATGAAGGAGGCGGCCAACGAAGAGATGCGGTCGCCGTCGAGCATGGTGAAGACGTTGGTCTCTGGATCGTGCCAGTAGTAGATTAGGCGGTCGGCGTCGCCGTCGAGCGAGCAGCATCTCAGGCCGGGTTGGGGTTTAGGAATGGGGGGAGCACGTTGCTTTGTTTTGACGTAGTCGGCGCCGGACTGTGAGGACGGAAAAGAGGTTAGGAGAGGTAAAATGTCTCGGAGATGAGGGGGGAAGGGCTTACATCAAGGTTTAGGACCTCCGGGCGGAGGACATCGTCGTTTACAACCTGGACTTCGAAGGGGACCTTGTCTTGAGGGATGTGCTTGAGGAATTCCTTGAGCTTGGGACCGCCGACGCCGTTGGCGCAGTCTACTTGGAGGACTTGAGGGATTCTCTTGCCCTTCATGGTCCGAACAAAGGCCTCGGCGAGCTTCTTGTAGTATCCGACTTCGCTGACCTCGCCATAGGAGGCGGGTGTGCCTTCGCTATTGGTGGCGCGCACAAGGTAATGGAGTTGGGGGGTGGTGAGGATCTTGTAGTCGACATGCTCGGTATTGGTTGCATCGAGGGCATCGGCGAGGGCGGTGACCAAGGTGTGGCCTGAAGGTCGGGTATCACGGCCGTAGATGACCTTGGCGGGGGCCTCGAGATCGATCTTGAGGTCGGTGGCCAGAGCATTGTAGATCTTGGCCAGGTCTTTGTCGCTCGGGGCGTTGACGAGAGCTGTGGCATATCTCTCCCACTCCTGCTCAAGCATGTCGCCCATGGGGTCCACGATCTTGACGCCGTTGTCGATGGCGGGGTTGTGGCTTGCTGTGATCATGACACCGATGGCTTGGGAGTTGAGCTTGCGGCTGCGGAGGGCAGCGAGCAGGCCGACACGATAGGTCACGCCCTCGAGGAGGTCGGCCTTCATGCGGAAGCCAGCGGTGCCATACCTGTAGTGCTGGGGCACAATTGGGTGCTTCGCCGAGCCGGCGATGATCTGCTCGTTGTGGCTCATGGTAGGTGAGTTTGGTGCTGTAAGTGAGGGTGTGGAAGATGTTTGTTGCTACGGCGATGCTTGAACCCAAGAACTAACACAACAAAAAAGGGGGGAGGGAGGGAAAAAAGAGCTGTGGATTTTATTCTCGATCGGGGGGAAACTGTGATAGCTGCTTGCTTCCTTGTCAGGCCCAATAACATAACAGGGTCCACACCGGAGGTGAGGTTTCATCGGGAGAGACAGAGCTGCTGCCCCGCACTTGAAGCTGCAGTGCCGCCCGGGAAGTGTCCAGTGATTCGTGTTCCAGCGGCTGGCAGTGCTGAAGCAGTCGGTGAAGGTCACTGAAATGCGAGGCGGGCAGTGGCGGGGCTGCACAACCACAAATATAGAAGGTGCGCTAGCTGAATTAGGCATAGCTCGCATCTGGCTGAAATGCTTAGCCATACGTCAGTTTGCCCTGAGCTGGTCCCCTGGCAGCGAGCACATGACCTGGCGCCAGTCTGGCGATTTTGTGGGCGCGGTCCCAACGCGTCTTTCTGAAGAAGGCATTGTTTTCTCTTTGAGAACCCGCAATCAACCTCATGGATTGCATCCCCTCGGGTTCCGTCTGATTGCTCCCCCTTGCTTCGACTTTTTTTTTTTTTGTGTTTCGGTCAACCCGCCTTGGGACTTTTCTTTTTTGTTTCTTGTTCTTTTTTGTTTTTTGTTCTTTTTTGTTGTTCTTTTTTGACCTTCCTTTTTGGTCTGCAGATCGCATTTGTCGCCGCAGTATGTCGGAGTCTGCATGTGCCAACCCCCTCTGGCTTGGCTGGGTGAAAAAATGGTGGGATACGGCAAAAGAGAGAAACTCGAAAGGTGTGATTACCTACAAGCACGCATACGACTCGCTCAAAAGATGCCCGATGAAGCTCCAGCACCCTTCTCAGTGTCAACAGCTGAAGGGCTTCAGTCCCAAGCTCTGCGAGCGTCTCACCCAGCAGCTCCGGAAGCATTGCGAGGAGAATGGGCACGGTATGCCAATGGTTCCTAAGCGGAAGCGGGTGGTTCACCTGCCGGGAGAAGACCAAGATGATGGTGCCACACCGGCACCGGCATTAAGGAGGGCTGCACCTGCTAGACAAGCAAGGACTTATGTCCCTCAGTATCGCTCGGGAGCTTTTGCGCTGATGCTCGTGTTGGCGGGGCAAGATAGAAATGCGGCAATGCCGGGCATGTCCAAAGAGGAGCTTATGGCCGCCGCTCAACCGTATAGCGATTCCTCGTTCACGGTCCCGTCCGATCCCATCAAGTTGTACACAGCATGGGCTTCGATGAAGGCCCTGGAGTCAAAAGAGCTTGTGGTCAAGCGTGGTCGGCCTGTGACGCGGTGGGCGCTCTCAGATGAGGGATGGGAGGTTGCTGCACGAGTCCGAGAAGTAGCTGCTGCTCGGGGTGATGTCCCCAAGACCGAAGACTCGGGTGGTAGTGCTATTGGTTCCCGGAACGATAGGGTCGGCAGCGCGTCTGGCTCGGCTTTACTTGGAGACAATCTTGGTAGAGGGATCAACACCGGCGTTCGAAGCAATTTCCCGGCTGGAAATGACGGAGATGAGTTTTTGAACCAGCTTAGCGGCACAAACAGCTTTTTGGGAGCCACTGACTCGACGGTTTCCAGCAGGCCAGCTCAGTCAGCAACCTATCGTTCACAGGCCGCCAACCCCGTTATCCTTTTGGACGACGACGAGGAAGACCAGAAGGACGTGGCTACTGAGGTCCAAAGCTCTGTGAAAAGAGAAATGGACAACGAATTCAAGGACGTAGTCGCTGAGGGGGAAGCAATGGCGGACGATGCCAGCCTCCCCTCATTCAAACCCATCCGGATGGCGCCCGGAACCTTTACCATCGAGTTAGTCCTGAATAACCGCGAGATTCGAGCAAAGACTGACCGGGATTACCTTCAAGAGGAACTCGCCAAAAAAGGAATTCGACCCATTTCCCGCGCCATGGAACTAGGAGACGTCCTCTGGGTCGCCAAATGCAAGCAGCCCGGATGGCTTTCACGCATGGGGGCTGAAGGAGATGAGGTGGTCCTGGATTGGATTGTGGAACGGAAACGTCTTGATGATCTTATTGGGAGCATCAAGGATGGTCGCTTTCATGAACAGAAATCCCGCCTGAGGCGCTCAGGAATCAAGAATGTCATCTACCTTGTCGAAGAGATCCCCATGGACCAGAGCCGGTTGCAGAGAAGTGAAGAGATGGTTCAGTCGGCTATTGCGTCTATTCAGGTGGTTGATGGCTACTTTTTGAAGAAGACGCAAAAGATTGGCGACACGATCCGGTATTTGGTTTCGATGACACAGATGCTGCAGAACATGCATAAAGGGAAGCCGTTGCATGTCATTCCGACTAATGTTCTTACTGCCAATAATTACCTGCCGCTGATGAAGGATCTGCGGGGAAAGCAGCCAGAGGTTGGTCACCATATCAGCTACCCGGCGTTTTCTTCGCTTTGTTCCAAGTCGGGGACGATGACGCTGAGGGATTTTTTTTTTGAAAATGTTGATGGTTACGAGGGGTGTCACAGGTGAGAAAGCGATGGAGATACAAAAGGTGTGGAAGACGCCGCGGGAGTTTATTGAGGCTTATGAACAGTGCGGTCCTGGGCCGGAGGGCAGGAGGAAGAAGATTGACATGGTTGCTTCGCGGTTAGATCACCTGGTTGGGAGGAAGAGATTCAGCAAGCAGATCAGCCAGAAGCTTGCTGAGGTTTGGGGAGATGCTTGATCGAGTGTAGCATGGACATTGTACAACTGTTTTAGGGGTCTTGGGAGAGATATATATTTGATACCCGACAGGCTATTTTAATACACTTTTGCACTACAGATTGCAACCCCATGCCGTACATCATGACATGTCCTGCTGTCACTTTTCGCCTCGCACATGTGATTTGTTCAACCCCGCCTCATCCTTTCCGACTCAAAACAATGATCCTACCCATCCCATCCCCTCTGGTCTTCCCCCTAAGAAAACCCCTGAGCAACAATCCTCTCAACCATCTTCTGCAACCAAGGAAGCCCCTGCCCATCCTCCATCATACCAGCCAAATACCCCTGGATGCTCTTCTCGACATACTTTGCCGTCATGTCCACCTCTACATTCACCGTCTCGCCCACGCCCTTCGCCGCCGTCACGATCTTTTCCTGCGTATAAGCAATCAACATGACCTCCCACCAGCCCTCCTCGTCATTGACTTTGGTAACGGTCAAACTTGCCCCATCCAAGGCGATAAACCCTTTATAAACCACATATCTCAAAACGTCTTTATTTTTGGGGGCAAAACGGAAAGTGATGGCGTTGCCATCGGGGATCTTGGAGAGGATGGTGGCGGTGGTGTCGACGTGGCCTTGGACAAAGTGCCCTCCCATGCGGGTGTCTGCGCGCACTGCGCGCTCTAGGTTGACGCGGGAGGAGGGGGTGAGGGAGCCGAGGTTGGTGAGGCGGAGGGTTTCGGGGGCTATGCCGACTGTGAAAGATTGGGGGAGGAAGGTTGTTACTGTTAGGCAGACGCCGTTTATGGCGATGGAGTCGCCTAAGTGGCAGTCGGATAGGAGGGTGGAGGTGGGGGGGAGGGCGATGGTTAGTGTTGTGCCGCCGTCTGGGGAGGTGGTGTTGAGGGTGGTTACTTCTGAGGGGGGGTTAGCTGAGGGGGGATAAGGGGAGGGGAGGGGATGTACCGCCGATTTCTTCTACGATGCCGGTGAACATTTTGGCGGTTGGAGATGTGAAACTGGTGAGATGTCAGAGTTATGGTCGGTAAAGGTTGTGAGCTTGGCCGAGAGTGAGAGGTGAGATGAGATGAAGTGAGGTTGGTGATGAGTGGTGGGGGTTGCCGGCCCCGAGCTCTTTAAGCTATGATCCCGGAAGGGGGTCCGTTTTCGGCAGTCGGCAAAGGAAGATGTTGGAAGGATTGTGAGCAGTGGGTAAGGCTTACCAATTTCTTGGATATGTGATGAGAACGATGTGCTTCTTCGCCTCTAGATCGTATGAAGACCAAAAAGAGAATTCTGTCTCAGGGGCAATGGTTCATGAAATCGTCGAGTCAATTGGAGGACCCCGCATGAAGCTCTTGTGGAGACTTTGGCAGCCTCCGATTTACCCCGCGATATCGAGGGTGCCCCTTCTTTTGTTTGCTAGAAAACAATGGGCTCGGAAACTCCAGTCAACCATGAGAAGCCACCTTGTCCTTATATCGCCGGCTTCAAACTCGCAGTTCAGCCGTACACTCCTCTCCCTCCATTCGGCGGCCAGGCTTATAGGGGGGTTTCTGGTCTCAAGGCCTTTGAATGCCACGCCGATATTCAAAAGCACTCGCAAACTCGATTTTGCATCAAAGGTCTCGAGCCCGATGGACTGCCAGGTTCCTCATCCTCCCCTGAGCTTTCAAGCTCAGGACCATATTTGGTCATCGATTCGGTGATCCGCGGCGGCGATGGCGTTGGGCCTCAGATTGTAGCATGCCACTGGGACAACGACCTCAACACCATATGCTACGTCGCCAAAATCTACGACCCCTTATACTACAACTACTGGAGTACAGATATTGGCCTGCTCACGGACGTTGTCTGGTTTGCAACACGCGACCACAGCGTTGAGGCTGCTGCTTATGAGGACCTCCAGGCATACGAGACACGCCATGAGAAAGAAAGCATCAGGGGATGCTACCCAGAATACTTTGGGTCCTTCTCTTTCAAGATCAAGCTCGTTGTTGATGGTGTCACCTACACCAGGACTGTACCATTGATTCTCATGGAGTTTCTCAATGGGTCAACAACCATGAAGGAGTTGATTGACGGCAAGCAGGTGCCCGCCTCAGACGACGCCCGCGTTTACTCGTATGTGTGCGCTGTAAAGTCATACCTGAAGCTCAAGACAGCAGGGGTATCACAAGACGACTTTTCACCACGCAACATTCTGTTTATTGGAAACATGGAAAGCCCGTCACTACGAGCTGTGATATTCGACTTTAACACCGCAAGAGTATTCTCACGAACGAGCCCACCAAGGCCACCGCCCAATATTGATGGGATTACCTTTGCTGCAGACCCAAGCTCACAAAGAGACTTTCAAGACTGGCTTCCAGAATGGTTTTATACAGACAGAGACAAACGTGAAAATGAGGTGAGGAGGTTGTGGTACAAAAGGTTGTAGCGACAAACAGGGTTACGGTCAAGACAATAAAACATCCCGTCGGACTGTGGAGTCCGAGGAGTGAAGTTGCAGTGCAACAAGGGTACCCATGTCAGTCTGGATTTGTGTGTAAGTGAAGCTATTCACAGTTTTCCCGGGCCTTCTCTGGTGTTTACAACATTCTGACCTTTACTTTTTACCCTTTCCGACAGCTGCATTCCATTTGAGCCCTCCGTGCCAGCCGCTAAAAATGAAGGTTCCTGTGGCACATGGTGCCACAAGCACTGGCCACGCACATTATCAAAGAATGCTGCGCCAACATTTCTTATCGTGTTTCCAGCCAAAGCAACAGCCAAGAGTCAGCAAGAGACTGCTGGGAGGATTACGTGGATTTCCCAGGCTGAAGCGTACTCCGACCATGCTTGTGACTTCCGACGACGGAAAAGAGCCACGAAGCAGGATGGCGCTTCGAAGGCCACGTCTATGGCGCATCATCAAAATCGCCTTCTTCCTGACGACCCTCCACTTCCTCTACCGAGCCTTCACCTCCTACTACATTACGAACGATACAATATGCCGCCCCCACGGCTGGAAACCCTTTTCCCGATTATCCCACTCGGCCCCTCCCCGAAAAGTTTACGATTTGACCATGATCAACACCGAGCTCGACTGGCTGGAGATAAGACTAAACAGCACATGGAACGAGGTCGACTATTTTGTCGTCGTCGAGTCACCCCGAACCTTTACCAACCTGCCCAAGCCCCTCCACCTCAAAACCGCCCTCGCCAACCCCTCCAGCTCGATGGCGAGGTACAAGTCCAAGATTATCTACCATGAAATAACCTACCCGGAGGACTTTGCCCCAAAATCAACCTGGAACATTGAAGACTTTCAACGGAACGCCATGTTGACGCAAGTCTTCCCTTCCCTCTCCGGCCCCTTGTTTCCCAATCTTCACGACGTCCTAGTCATCGCAGATATTGACGAAATCGCCCGCCCGTCCACCCTCTCGGTGCTTCGGCAGTGCTCCTTCCCCCGCCGGTTGACCCTCTCCTCGAGGTTTTACTACTACAGCTTCCAATACCTCCACGTGGGCGAGGAATGGCCCCACCCCCAGGCGACGTACTACCTAGGAGCCAACACGCTCCTACCAAATGATCTAAGGGTGGGGGATGGGCCGTGGTGGAGGAAATACTGGGAGATGGGTAGGCTCAAGAACGCGGCCTGGCATTGTAGCAGTTGTTTTGAGACTATGGGGGAGATGTTGACGAAGATGAAGAGTTTTTCGCATGCGGGGATGAATCAGGATGTTTTTAGGGATAGGCAGAGGATGGTGGAGCGGGTGAGGATGGGAAAAGATTTGTGGGATAGGGTGGGGGAGGAGTATGAACGGGTGGAGGGGAATGAGGACTTGCCTGGGTTGTTGAGACGGGAAAAGGAGAGGTTTGGGTATATGCTTGATCGGGATGGGGAGGGGGCTGGGTTTAGGGATTGGGGGGAAGGGTGATTTCTTTGAGGGGTGGGGGGAGATATTAGTCTTTTTTTTTGGGGGGGGGGTTTATTTTTTGGGATGGAAAAAAAAAGGGGGGTATTTGGCTGTTTGTGTTGGGGTGAATATGTAGGATAAGCATTTGTGAGGAGTTGGATACTGTGATGTTGAAATTTACTAGATGGAGAAGAGAAGTTGAATAGTACAGGTAATACTCGGGATATGGGGACGGAAGAAGAAAAAAAAAGAATGCAACACCAGTCAGTCTGAGAATTGTGGCAGGAGACTGTTATCGACCAATCCTTGGTCATAGATATCCCAACATTTCGGCATTCCAAGTTTGCATCCACACGCAGTTCGCTATGTGTTTACCTAGACATTCTCTCATCCGTAACATGCAGGTACCCAACCAAGCGCAGTTACAAACACACACACACACACACACACACACAAGTCAAACAACAACACACACACACACACACAAGTCAAACAACAACACACACACCCCAGTCAAAACAAACCAAACACAGATATTCAACCATATATGAAACCAACCCTCTCCTTTCCCCCCTTTTTTACAACTCCCCCACTTCTTCCTGGTGGTCCTCCACCTTCGACCCCCTTTCCCTCCTAACAACCTCACTCTCCACCATCCCCCTCACCAAACTGAGACACAACTCCCTCCCTACCTTGACCCACGCGGGGCTAGCCTCGCTAGGCACATGCAAGAAGACGACCCTCTTCCTTTCGTGAGGGTTATTCTTGACCAGATGCGCCAGACTGCTGTAGTAGATGAAATCGCAGAGGTAGTGCCCAGCATCTTCGGATATTCTCAAGTCGGAGTAGGGCGGGGAGTGGTCTCTCCATCTTTGCAAGACGTCTTCCATGTCGAGGTCGGAGAGGAGCTCTTCCGGGAGGTCTTGCCATGGGTGGGGGGCGGATTCGTCGTCGAGGTCGGAGAGGAGGTTGTTGTCTACGTCGCCCATGGTGTAGTTTGATTTGTGGGCCCGGCGCTCGATGGAGTAGAAGCCTCTTGGGCCGGCCATGCCGATGTGGACTGCTAGGTCGATTTTGGGGGTGGAGGGAGAGTCGAGGTGCCAGAGGGAGGGGACGAGGTTGCGGACTGCGCGGTAGCCTACATGGATGGGGGAGGGGTGGACCAGGAGGCGGACTTTGGGGAGGGGGATTGGGGGGTTGGTGGGATGTGGGGGGATGGTTCCTGTGGCGGTGCCGGGGGGAGGGACGTGGCCCGGGATGCCTTTGAAGGGGGTTGGTGGGGGTGGGAGGTACTCGGGGAGGGATTTGGCGATTTCCCAGGAGGGGTTGATGGGGAAGTTGGTGCGGAAGGGCTGAGGGGGCAGAAGGTCAGTGGGGTTGAAGATGTAGTGGTCGTGTGTGGTTTGAAACTCATGGCATAGGTTTCGTGAGAGTGAGAGAAGTGCGGGGGAGTGAATGAGGTGAGCTTACAGCAAAGCCGGTGATCAAGACATTGATCGTCTCCTCCTCCTCCCCTCCAGAGACCTTATTTCGCGTACCTGTTCCAACAGACCCCATTGTGAACCACGGGACTTGACTGGTGAAAGACGGGGTGATGGTTGAGCAAGTATTGTCCTGGAGAAATCAGGACAAAGTGGGTGTTGGGTGAGTGGCTCTTTGTTCTCCTCCCCACCCTCGTATTGACACTGTGCTGCTGTGATATCACCGATCAAACCTGCCCACTTCCAGTAGGTCGATGGATGCATAGGTGCTGCTGATTGGCATGGCCTTAGTCTGCTTATTGCAGCGGCAGAGTTGACCTACCAGCTTCATGCATCAAGACGCAACTTTGACCTCACATTGATGTCCTGACCGCTGAGACTTTAGTTGTCTGTTTTCTCAAAGTTCATAATAGTATTTCGATTTATTTATTTATTTGTTTGTTTTATTGGTATTTTATTGTGTCTCAACAGAATTGTCTTACTCAACACAGTAGTAGACATGATTTGATGATGGGTCATGCTCCAAGTGCGGGGGGGGAGTGAGGAGTGAAGTCTAGTTCGGCAAGTGTGATTGTGCATATCTATCACCAGAGAGTAATTCCTTCAACCTTTCAGCTTTGAAACCCATGAGTGTGGATGTCAGGCAACATCTCATCTTCAAACCCCATCTACAACAACTTCCATCACTAGTCCACGCCAAACACCGTTGAGCCAATCTTCGTGTCTGGCTTATAACCGTTGATGTTGAAAGCTTGTGCGGTTCAACACTGGCGTGAACGATATCAACGTGTCAAATCGACCTTGAATCCCGAGGCCCAGCGCCCGAGTACGGCGCATCTTCACGTCATGCTGATTGATCACAGTGCAGCTCCCGAGCCGAAGCCGGCAGCATGACCAGTGCACCACTGCGGCCGGGCCGGATGCAGGGGCCGAATAGCTTATCTGAATGGGTCACCACTTACACCACCGTCATCAGGGTGAGTGCTCATTAAGGCCAGCTTTCCCAGTTAATAACATGGCCTCTTGATCTCAACCAGTCTCTTTCCACTCATTCATCCCTCAACTATCACCGGACCCTCGATGGCTACCTCGGCGGGTGGCAAATGGCCAATGGTGATATCCTCGATGGTCCCCAAAAATGCAGGTGAGTTGTCAAGACCCACACCAGCATATGCGGGGTCCCAATCAACCCTTTTGTTTTCTCTTCCTTCTTCTCAGGCGCCAGTTTCGATATGCCGCGGTTCTGGCTTCAAGAATCGAAGCAAGAGAACATTCATCTTTATGATTGAATCCTGATCGCTCAAGCGGTGAGAAACAAAACAAAACAAAACGAAAATACCCAATCCATGCTTCAAGACCTTGTAAATGCAGATTAGCGAGCCTGCCAAGCCGGTCGTTGTCCAGCGGATAGGTGGTTGGGGGATGGTTGGGAAACAGTCTCAACGGAGGCGGTTTTCTGAAGGCAAGGTGCCTAACCCCGTTGAGCTTTTATTGACGACCTAAACACTTTTATCCAACCACTCGGCTGTCCACCGCCGGTGTAGTCGATCACGAAGTGGAGTCTCCACCATGAGCTGCCACCTCTGGGTTTTCCCTTCTTAAGCTCACCGCTTGCCCGCTGCCCAATCTTTCCTGACCTCTCTTTTCTCTCCCTAACCCGAGAGGCCTTTGGGTCTTCTTCACAACAAACTATGAACATCAAAATGTATTCGGTGCTGTCGGTGAGGCAGCTCCACTGGTACCTCACGCTGGTGGTGCTGCTCACCGTTGGCATCCAGGCACATGACAGCGGGGACTGCCTCTCTGTTGCCCTCGTGGCCATTCCCGATTGCGCCAAAACCTGCTTTCTGGAGCAGGCCCCATGTATCGGCTGCGATGGCTTGGACTTTGTCTGCCAGTGCAAGAAGCAAGCAGCATTTTACGCATCAGTGGAGGCATGTGTTGTTGATGCATGCGAGGCGTCAGAATATGAGAAGGTGATTGATGGTGTTGGGACTGGTAAGGATACTCTCTCTCTCTCTCTCCACAAAGAAAGCTTGGTTTGAGTGGGTTGATTGGGTGCTAACATGACGTGCAGTGTGCGAGTGTGCTGTCGATGCCAAAGATCACGACCATGCCAGTTCTGCCTCTTTGGACTCGGCATCGTCGACTTCATTCATCAGCTCTCCACCCACGGCTGCACCATCAGGGGAGCCATCTGCCCCTCCAGTGGTGATTGTCACCACTACCACCGACGTGGAGGATGGCGACGACAGCTCCCCAACAGAGACCACCTCTGCGCCTACTGAGACCTCTCCCCTAGTGGAGGCTGAAAACGGGGCGGACCACACCTCAACCTCGAGACTTGGCCTGATGGCTACTGTCTTTGGAGCTGCCTTGGCTTTTGCCCTCCTCTGAATCAGCAATCTGGTATGAAGGCCAGACCAGAAAGTTGCCGATGAACGATATACCGGTCATGAATGAGACGACAACGACGACCAACTACGATGACAACGACCACAACGCCACTTTCCTAACGAACCTGTACGACATGATGATACCCATACACATTACCCACGCATAGTGTTTCACTCTTCTCGAGAAATCTTTTCCTTGGATGACATCTCTCTCATGTATATAAAAAGCATGTTCTTGACCCGAGTGTCAACAACGGAGCTTCTATGAAGCTTCATCTGCAGTCTTTTCCTTTGTTTACGTAGTTATGATGTCTCTTCAATAAATGCACCGCCATCGCGTGTTGATGCTTGGTTCATATATCACCTTTTCACCCGAGGCCCTGAATTAACTGGTTTCGTTGTATTTTGGAGGGTAGCTACCGTTCTTTGCCTAGTGCTCAAGACGAACAATGGCATTCTTCTACGGGCCCCTGCTCCTTGTTCACCCAACAGGGCTGCTTTCCTTAGGACAACTGCAGGCAGAGACTGAGACAATAGCATTGTGTTTGGGACGCCACTCTTGAGAGAATGCCAACAATGCAAGTACCTGCTGCCACCATCGCTCAGTTGGAGATCTCTATTTAACCACCCGACTTTCCGCCAGGTTGGACTCGAGTCTTTTCTATCCATATCATCCGACAAACAACAGTCACTGTATCCGGTGACAGCACAAACCATCCCATCAAACACTACAATATCCCCACTACAACATCAACGCTGCACTACAACACCAACACTACACTACAACATCAACTCTACACTACATCATCAACACTACACTACACCATCACCACACGGCCGCCGTCAAGATGACTCTTATCAGCAGCAAAGACAACAAACTCTCTTTCGGCATTGAGCTGGAAGTGATCATCTGTCACAAGCAATGGGTCGCGGATCCTCCCAACACAGCCACCCTGGTTTCTCCTGAAGAGGAGGCTTTGATGCCTGAGCCCATGGAGGCACCTTGGGATGCATACATTACTGAATGGATCGAGGAGAAACTTGAGAAAGTCATCTTGACTGTTCCCGGAGCCAAGTTTCGGCGGTCGAGCTCGAGAGGTACGGAATTGATGCAGGCACCAGGGCCTGAACTCCACCCCGATATCTACATGACTCCGACAACAGCTTGGGCGGCCCATCAAGATGTCAGTGTGACCGACGACCGCGTTTATGAACCGAAAGGACAAAAGGCATCAAGCATAGAGCTGGTCTCTGCTGCCATGTGGGATTGCCCTGCAGCCCATCGCCATGTCCAGGACATTGTCGTTGCCTTGAGCACCCTTTTCCGTTGGCGGGTCAACATCCGAACAGGCTTCCACGTTCACGTGGGTGCCGGTGCAAGAGAGCAAATCGATCCCGAGACGGGGGAGTTGGACTGGAAGAGTGACAAATTCGGCTTTGAGGCCTTTCAAAGGGCGGGCGCCTTGATTTGGGCTGCCGATCGCTTTTTGTACTGCGCCCACCCGCCAGAACGTCAAATCAACACGTATGCTCAACCAGTTTCAACCACGAGTCAGTTGGCCAACGGACAAGAATTCCTCAGGGTCCTCGAGGATGAGAACACACCTGTCGACGCGAATGCGGAGTATGGAAGGGACAGAAGGAAGGAGTTCAAACTTTCCACTCGCTTTCCCGATCCCACTTTACCTCCTCGTCCGCCAACAGTGCCCGTGCCACCACCCTCCACCGTGCTGCGACATGCCCTTCATGGCAGGTCAGAGAGCTCCAGCACCATGTTTCCAGCCATGCGCCCAGCGCGGGTTCCAGCCGCTGCCTGGGACCGTATTCGGCCTTATGTTTACAACATTCGCGTCCGTAGGGAGCCTGAGGACCTTGCCAAAATTCAAAAGGCCGACATGACCGTGGAGAAGGGCATCGCTTACATTCTATGTGCGACCACCAGGCATAGAGTTGCTAAGCTTCTCAGCTACGAAAAGGATTATTACAATCGGCTCAACTACAACTTCACCCACTACGACACAGAAAACGCCTGGAAGGGGTACAATACAGTCGAATTCCGCGAGGCAACTGGCGCCTTCGACCCAACCACCATCGCCGCCTGGTCAAGCGTCTGTCTCGCCATCTTCCGCTTCTGCACAACAGCCGACGATGCTTCCTACTGGACCGTCGTCTGGAACCTCATCGATGCCCACAATGCCGCGCTTGCTGGCGAGCCGCACAACTACGACATGATCTCCCTCATGGTCGACTGCGGCGCCTTCGCCGAGGCCGGCTTCTTCGAGAAATCTCTCCGCAAGCTGGGCGACAAGCACTGGTTCACCAGCGTCCAGAACAACCAAAAAATCACCCCGAACGCCTCACTGGACAACTCTCCCGAAGCGCGTCAAGGGCCTGGCTTTTTCGAGTCGGACTGGCCTGTGACTAAGCAGGCTGGTGGTACAGCAGAAGTCGTCACACCAACGCCTGCTCCCTCTCGACGGGCCTCGCTTGTTCCGAAGCCTCACACCCATGCGGCTCACGCCACGGGCTGGCGTTCCCCCTTTGCCATGGCGGAAACTGTGCCCACCTCTCCCGAAACCGTCAACCGCTTTCCTGACTACGCCACGGTCGTCGTCTCTCCCGATACAAAAGAGCTGATGGGTCGGTGGGATAATTCTTCTACTCACGTAAATGCGCCCCGCCCTGTCAAGGGGAGTAGATCCTCTGCAGAGCACGATGATCTTATGGCCAAGTGGAACAAGACTGTCCAAAGGATTGTCGATGACTACCATGATATGCATAGCAGGCTCGGGGCTAAGGCTGATCAGTTTGACGCTAACTGGAGGGACTTGGGGTTGGGGGATAGAAGGTGAGTGAGTGAGTATCTTTTCTTACACATATTTCTAAACCCCCCATTTCATTGGACTGGTGATATTTGCTGCTAACATGAGATAACACCAAAAAAAAAAAAAAAAAAAAACCGTAAGTCCATCAGTGAATAGACAAAAAGCTGACAATAGATTTTTTTTTAACCCAACCACAACGAGTATTGATGATATTGACTTGTGATGTGATATGTAATGTGATTTGTGAGAAAAGCTGAGAAATCTGAACCAAAAAAAAAAAACAAAAAAAAAAGGAAATTGGCATTCTCAACTGTGGTCATGTTCATGTAGACATGAACTGAGTGTTGAGGATATTTTTTTTTTCCGGCTGTGAGTTTACATTGTTCAATGGACAATCATGCTGTTGGGAGAACATTTCTGCGCCGTATTGAACCAGTATCTATGTGAGGTGGGCAAAGACGCGAGACACTTTCCCGCCGTAGGGTCGATCGAATAATCAGAAAGATAAAGAAGACTCGATTAGAGCCCACACCAAGGCCGATCACATTAAGAGCCTTGCAACAAACCACACACACAAAGAACACCTTCTGCTGGCAGAAAATGACACTTGGTGGCCAAAGATGGATGAGTACTAAATATGTACTTCTTCATGCAGATCGATTAGTGTTATTATTATATATTACAACAAACAGTCTGGTAGTAACTAAGGCTGCCTGCCAGTCGCTGTGGTCTATCTCTCTATTGGTAGATAGATTCTCTATCCCAACTTCCAAAACTCCATCGCCGTCCCTTTCTTTGCCTGCTAGCCGCCCACCACCATAAATAATACCACCACGAACATGACCAGGCTCCAACGGGCTATCTGTCAGCCGCGACTTCGCCAAGAGGCAGGCCGGCATGTTTGGTGATCATGATATCTCGATGCTCGGACATTCGCAAATCGGTCCGGAGGGGGGTTGGTTTGGTAGGTGGCGGAATTGTCAAACTTGTTGAGTCTTATATGGCGCGTGCCTGTCTGTGTGTGTGTGTGTGTGTGTGTGTGTGTGTGTGTGTGTGTGTGTGTGTGTGCATGCAATCTTTCGGACACGCACGCTCTGTCTGCTCCAACTCTGGTGCTGTTGTTCCGCATTATTGCCAAGCTGCCCCGAAAAGAGAGAATGAGGGCGAGAACCCTGAAACGATCCCCTCGGTCCCTGTAGAACAATATCATTGTTGTATTCAACCCATCCCCACCTCGTCTTTGTTCCCTCGAAGACGACCTCGATCGTTTGAACACCTCATCTGTGCTCCCTCCCCTTTTGCTCGTTCATCATCACCCCATTCACACACACATACAAACACACACACACACACACTCACTCACTCACCTCATGACAAATCCAAATAAGACATCTCATTCAAATCCAAATCCCCCACCGGACTGATGATATTATCATCATCATCACTCTCCTCATCACTCCCCATCCCCATCCCCTCATCCCCACCCTTCCTCCCCTCCCCACCGCCACCGGCACGGCCAAGACTCCCCACATCCCGATGATACTGACTCTCCCTCCTCCCAAACCAAGTAGCCGACTGCCTCCCCTCCGGCCTCCTCTGCATCTCCAACGTGTGAGGACAGGTCCCCTCCCCCACAATCGCCCGGTGACTATGAAACGTGCACTGCCTAAACCCAAAGAACCTCTCCCCGCTCCTCAGTTTGTTGGCCGGCAGCCGCAACTGCGGGTTCTTCAACCTCACGTCCGCCCTGCTCTGCTGCATCTTTTCCAAATGAAGCTGATAATCCGCCTTTAGCTGCGGGAAAGCAGCAAACAGCTTGTCGATCTGGTTGTTTAACAGGAACGCCTTCTCCGCGCCGTGGAGCGTCCAGGCTAGCATTGCCACTCCCCATTTTCTGAGCCTGACCGCATGTTCGGGGTCGCAGTCGCCGTAGATGAACGCCAAGAAGCGGGGGGACATGTCCCAGTCGAAACGGAGGTACATGTCCTGCAGGGCGTCCATGGCTAGGTCTTGGAGGCCGGGGAGGTCGATTATCGCGGCGAAGAGGTGGAGGCGGACGAGGTTGGTGCGGACGGCGCGGCATTCGTCGGGCGAGATGGTGCGGATCACGTCGTCCATGAAGGTGTGGAAACGGCGGCGTTGGTAGAGCCAGAGGACGAAGATTTCGAACATGTCTGGTGCTTCGGAGGGGAGCCACAGGACTGAGTCTTCTTCATCTTGTTCTGAACTGGAGGCGCTGGAAGGGGAGGGGGGGGGGGGATGGCCTCGATGTTGGTTCTGAAAAAGGTGCAGCTGTCGCAGAGGAGCTTGCGGTGGAGGGTGAATTCGCGTTGTTCCTCGCCCACGAGGACGCGGACGACTTCGCAGCCTTCGAGGCTGTGATGATGGTGGCGGTGGTCAGTTGATGATGTGTGAGATATGTGAGGTGGAAGTAAGAGGTGAGGTGACTTACTCCCCAATGACAGAGCGCTTGTTACTCCACCTCATCTTGTCTGTTGTTTTTGCTGCCAACGTGTTGCGAACAGTTGATAAAAAGACACCACGGTATAAATGATGGTGAACAAAGTCCAACCTCAAGCCGGCCGACTTGGTGAGTTGTTGGTGATCTTCTACCGTAGGTTGTCTTTTTGTTTCGATTGCCGCTCAGCAGCAAGACAATAATATTATGACCAGCCAAGCAACAAACAGACAAAACGATCCACTCAGCACACAACACAACTTACCCAGCAGTTTTGTTTGATGAATGAGGGAAACACAAAATAAAAAAAAATAAAATTAAAAAAACGAAGAAACAAAAAACAAAGAGAGAAGACGACGAAATAGACTTCGTGTGTGGCGAGAGGGGGGTTCCCCATCCCAAGTAGATTGTTCTCGAGCTCTCATGCCTGTCCCACCCTCCCCCGCGTGGGCCACCAGGGATTGTTTTCTCACAAGCGTCAGACGACGCGAGGTGGCATCGTGACCCATTTTCTCTCATGGCCCAAGGCTCTCGGATCTTTTTTTGGGCTTCTTTCTTTCCCGGATCTGTTGAACAATCAATCAACCCTTGTCCCCGAAGCGAACACCCGTTCAAGGTGGCTCCCCCCCGTGTTTCGTTTCAACACTTTGCTGCTGGGCACCCAAAAGCAAAGCGTGATCGCACCAGTAAACGACCCCCGAGTGTGACTGTGATGTTTGCTTGAGAGCTGCCCCTGAAAGCTTGGCACCACCGGCACCACCACCACCAAACCACACCCCGGACTTTTTTCTTGCAGGTCGCAGCGCTTTTGGCGAGTGTTTCGAGATGGCTGCCCGCCACACCAATCACGAAGGGGACGCTCGCGTCATGTTTCGAGTTTCGATGGGGGAATTGTTTGCATGATTGCTACACAGACATGGATGGGAAGGCAGCATTGCGAAGGGAAACAAGATCGACGAGGACTTGGGATGACAAGCAAAACATGAAAAAACACGTGGGAATTGAACGATAAGAGAGAAAGAAGAGAGAGGGGCATAAACCCGGCAAGATTGGACCGGATATTTATTCAGAGGCGATGCAACAGGGCAATGAAAATCAGTGGGGGGGTTCGGATGCTCGGTAGGTACCCCAGTTGCTGTCGGTGAATCTTCAATGGAGCGCTATTTCGGCCTTGATGGAAAGCATGAAATTGAGAATTGTTCAATCAATAATATTTATCAGAAGATATAAATTGGTGCCATTGGCAATAAAGGAATTGAACTCGAACAATAAACAGCCTTGAATGGTGTCGGTCAGGGTTAGGGTTGCTACCCCGGAGTAAAAGCGGGACATCATTGCCCCTCTACATTTTCGACGTCACAGACAACCCTTCATCTTTTTGCGACACCAATAAAGTCGTTGCGGCTGAAACTCAATTGCTGATTGAAAACACGGATTATTCAGCGTTGAACAAAAACGTCCCGCGAAACCGGGGCTAATCCCACCTCGTTCGCCAGGTGCAGCAGTGGTGATACCGACACTTGCCCGATATCCAAGCCCATGGATTGCTGGTACGGGCCGTCTGAAGCTTGAGAAATGTTTCCATGAAAATCCTGCCCCGAGTTCCTGGGTGGCTTGTTCCCTTCGTGCTCCGGGCGTTTACTCAGCAAAGATCCGATCCGTCTTCATGCGTGGCCGATGACACCATCACGGGCCCGAATTTCTGGATTGGAAATCGGGCAAACGGTTACCGGCGGGGAATCTCGATTGCCCCCCCCCCCCCTCATGTTTGGTGGATTTGGTGGGCAAATTTTGGTATTATTCAGCAACCAACTGCCGGCTTTACCTTGTTATCTGATCGAGAAATATATATAAGTACCTATCATTTCGCTGCCGGTGACGATCCTGGATATGTCTTCAACGTGAGGCAGGCACCCCTTCCTCGATTGACATTGTTGACCCCTCACCCTCATACCCCTCCCTGTCCAACACTTTACACACCTTCTCTCACCACCATCACAACCACAGCAACAATGACAGTCTCAAAACTCCCCACCGCCAGCGCCCCTGCCCCCGGCGTCCCCTTCTACACACCCGCCCAAGACCCCCCAGCCGGCACCGCCCTCATGAATGATGCCACCCTCGTCCCAACCGTCTTCACCCCCCTCACCATCCGCGGCCTCACCCTCCAAAACCGCTTCGCCGTCTCCCCCATGTGCATGTACTCGGCCTCCAACGGCCACCTGACCGACTTCCACCTTGTCCACCTGGGGCAGTACGCCCTCTACGGCACCCCCCTCACCATCATCGAAGCCACCGCCGTGACCCCCAACGGCCGCATCTCCCCGGAAGACTCGGGCCTCTGGCAAGACTCCCAGATTGCCCCCATCAAGCGCGTGACAGATTTCATCCACTCCCAGGGACAAAAAGTAGGGATCCAACTCGCCCACGCCGGGCGCAAAGCGTCTACCTTGGCCCCGTGGCATTATCGCACCCTAGGGAAGGAGGTAGCTACCGAAGAACTGGGCGGATGGCCGGATAATCTCTGGGCTCCCAGCCCCATCCCCTGGGCGGAGGGGTTCCCCACGCCAAAGGAGATGACGTTGGAGCAAATCGGGGGGTTTGTTCGGAGCTGGAAGGACGCTGCTAGGCGGGCGGTGGAGGCCGGTGTTGACCTCATTGAGATTCATGGTGCTCACGGATACCTCCTCACTGAATTCTTGTCCCCAATCACAAACGCAAGTCAACCCTCCTCTGTCTTTTCCGGTCCGGAACTGTATTAACACCCCCCAAAGCAAAGAACCGACCAGTACGGCGGCCTCCCCTTTGAGAACCGCGTCCGTCTCTTGGTGGAGATCATCACCGCCGTCCGCTCCGTCATCCCAGAATCCATGCCCCTCTTCCTTCGCATCTCAGCGACCGAGTGGATGTCCCACCTTGGCCAACCCTCCCTCGACCTTGGCGAATCCAAAAAGATTGCCTCCCTCGTTGCTGACCTGGGCGTTGATCTGTTGGATGTTTCCTCTGGCGGCAACAACCCTGCCCAGAAGATTGAAGTGCACCCGTACTATCAAGTTGATTTGGCGAGCGAGATTAGGGAGCATCTCAGGAAAGAGGGCAAGAAGATGCTCATCGGAGCGGTGGGCATGATTGCCAACGCCGAAATGGCCAAGGATGTGGTGGAGAGTGATGGGACGGTGGAGGTGGATGGTGAACACGGGACCAAGGCCAAGGCGGATTTGGTGCTGGTTGCGAGGCAGTATTTGAGGGAGCCAGAGTTTGTGCTCAAGGTGGCGAGCGAGCTCGGGGTGGGGGTTAGGTTGCCGTTGCAGTATTCTAGGGCGCCTTTTCCCAAGAAGAAGAAGGTGGAGCAGGGGAAGTTGTGAGGGGGTGAGGGGGGTGAAAGGGTTAGAAGGTGAGAAGAGGTAGAAGAAACGGAGACGGAGCAAGATTAGAGAATAAAGTCAGACACAGACACACACACACACACACACACATATATATACATACAATCGAGGTATGGAGAGATGTGTGCTCAAAAAGTTCGCACCGCCTGTCCATCATATGATTGACAGGATTTTTAGCCCGCCCTTGTTCCCAAGTGAACTTCCAACTTGAAGCCCACAACAATGCTCAAAAGGTAAGCCATCTACAAAAAGCCCTCCGCATACTCCTCATAACTCCTCATAAACACCTCAACATCATACCTCCCCTCCCTCCCCCATCTCCTTCAGCACCGCCTCCGACTCCACCACTTTACGCTGCCCAAAATCCAACAACCACAACCCCATCACCCTCTCCCTCCGTGTCTCTTTTGTCAGAGGTAAAATCCGCTCCATGGTCATTACCCGAGTGGGGGTTTGATAACCTGGTGGAAAAGGAGACATCTTCCTTGTCCAGGTTTCATTTTCATGATCGTGGGAGAGGAGGAGTTTGGGGATTTTGACGCTGACACCTGCCCTTCGCATGCGGTTCGATTCCAGGGGGTTGTTTTTTGCACCCCCTTTTTTTTTTCAATTGACTCATCATATTTGTACAATATCCTATGACAATATCTATCAGGCTATGCCTTGGATCGCTTCCCTCGACCACGTCCCCTCCCTCTACCAGCAGTCGCTTTCCCCTCCCCTTTGCCTCCTTTACTCCTGCCAGCGACCACAACAACAACATCATCATCATCATCATCATCATCATCATCATCGACCTCTTCATCCTCCCGCACCACCTCATCCTCTTCACCCACAACCTCTTCTTCCTCAACGATCTCCGCCTCCCTCGCCTTCCTCTTCCTCCCCTTCCCCTTCCCCTTCCCCTTCCCCTTCCCCTTCTCCGCAGGAATAGCAACCGGCATCTCCATCGACAACCCCCCACCGCCCCCGGCCCTCCTCCTAGCCTTCAACCTCCCCACCGCCTCCGCCATCCTCTTACTCCCCCACCCCTTCCCACCCTCCTCGGCGCGAACGCCTCCCTCTGCGTCCCGCTCCCGACACTCCCCTCAAAATACCTCGTAATATTCGCCTGCGTCCCTTCCGCCTCCCGTCTATTCACATCCCTTATCACCGGCACAAGCACCTCATCCGTCCTCTCCTTGCTCCACCCAATCGTGCTCATCAGAAACTGTCTCAACCCTTCCAGATCCGGCACCCCCCATTGAAACTGTTCCTGGGAGGAATCCACCTCTGGATGCAAATAAGCGTCAAACACCGCCGGTGAAGGGAACCCCAACGGGAGAAACAACTTGGTAGCCTGACCCTTTCTGAATTTTCTGCGAAAGGGGGAAGAAGCATCCGCCTCCTTGGGGCGTTTCCCGCTTTGGACGTCCTCCCACCACGTCTTGAAATCGTAGAGACCCTCCCGACCTGGGAATTCAGATAGGATCTCAACGGCCGTGACGGGACCGATACCCGGGATGCCCTCGGTGTAATCTGACCCTAGGAGCTGCGCCAGTGCAATAAGCTGCTCTCTCGAAAGCTCGAGCTCGTCTTCCAGGTCACGGAGGAGGTAGCACTCGACAAACTTGTTGCTGTTGAACATGTTCTTGTATACTCGGGTGCCGCCAAAAAGGAAGGTGTCCGAGTCGTCGGTGACGATCCCGTCGACGAGATTGAGGCGCACCAGTTCGGCGCATTGGGCTTCTGCTTCCATCGGTGCCGTGATGTATGGGACACCAAAGAGGCGGAGGAGGGCTTGGCATTCTGTTACCATGACCTGGGTGACTTCGTCTGCGTCCCGACGGTCTTTCTTTTGCTGGGTGCGGAGGGCGCGGAGTTCCTGCTCGTAGGCTTCTTGGTTCTCGCGTTGGGTTTTGTTGTTTAGTTGGCTGGCGAACCGGGCGTGTTCCTCCGCTTCTTCGGCCATTTGGGCGAGGAGTTCTTCTTCTTCGGGGTCGTAGAACTCGTCGTATTCTGGGGAGTCATCCCGGGTGAAGATCTCGTCCGAGTCGATAGCAGAGGCCAGCCCCTCGATTCTGGGCTGTTCTGAAGGCGGGAGATCGGGAGCCTCCTCATCACCGCTTTCCAAAAAGGCCTCGGTATCGTCGATGGCGATGGCTGATGGGGTGGCAGATGGCTCTCCCGCTGAAGGAACGACCACGTCTTCAAACTCCACATCCTCGTCTTCAGACTCTTGAGGAGCCGAAGCAGGAGGGGCGGTCTCTGAAGGCTGCTTCCCGACAGCATCCAGCTCCATGGGGCTCTCGCTGCTTTCAAACTCTTCTGCTGGAGGAGGTGTTGTGGCTGCTGCTGGATTTTGTTCCGCATTATTCGAGGCTGTCTTTTTGTCAAGGTCATCTTGCAATGAAGGCAAGCTGGCGCCCGGTCTCCCCGGTGGAGACCTGGCACGGAGCAGCGTCTGAACTATGGATTCGGGTGGTGCATCCAGAATCTCGATATCGCTGTCATCGTCACTCGAGGACTCGATTTCCACATATTGTTCTTTCCGCCTTTGGAGCTGATGGAACTGTGCCAGCTCCTCATCCTCGGCATTCTGTTGGTTTTCGATTTGCTGCTGACGTCGGACATGCTCTGTGATATCCGTATTGTCCGTAAGCCATGGTGGTAGTGGGAGAGGCTCATCGTCATCCTTTTTTTCAGATACGACGGGCTTTTCAGCCTTGGCAGTCTCGCTCGGTTCTTTGATGAACCCTCCAGCCTCCTCGTCGGATTCCGCTTCCAGATCACCAGTCTCTACTTGCCGAGGCTTCTCTGTTGTCTCGACAGCAGCTGTAGGCTTTGGCGCTGGAGCGGAAGGCTTCGACCCCCCAAACGCGCTTCGCCAGTCAAGTTTCTCGAATGGAAGGGGGCCGTCGAATGAGTTCTTGACATTTGATTTTTGGACAGGCTTTGGCTTTGGCTGCTTCTTTCTCGCCGCCGCCAGCGCCGTGTGCAAATCTCCATCGCTATCACTGTCGCTGTCGTCTTTTTCCTGGGGTTTCTTCACAGCAGCATTCGCTCTGTTGTTTACAATATGAGCAATCATGGTCCCGCTGGTACTTGCGATTGGTCTCGATACTTCCGGAGCCGCTCTCTGAGTCCACGTGGGCGCGGGCACGTCTTCAAACTCTTCATCCTCGTCTTCGTCTTCCTTCTCCTTGCTCACACCATGGTTTTGTTCCAGTGACAGTGCAATAGCTCGGTTGAGCTCTTCATCCTCGGCCGCCATCACCTCACCATCATTGACGAACAGAGCTTCGTCGTCGTCTTCTTCGCATTCATCACCCTGCAGGGAGTTGTAGAGCTGTTGTCGTGCAGAGCCAAAGTTTTGAGCTCGTTCGTAGGCAGCACGGCTCGTGATCTTGGGGAGACGGTTGAGACCTTCGATAGGAACGTCTTCAAACTCCTCGTCGTCCCACTCGTCTTCGTCGTCCGGATTTTGATACTGAAAGTCCAAGGCATCGACGTCGATAGGCTTATGGGCTTTGCCCTTGTCTTTGTCCCTCGTGACAACACCAAGAGCCCAGCCACCCTCGGCGCCTTCATTCTTGACCAAGATGTACTCACGGTTTCGGTCGCCAGCAACGCGGCTGGCGTTGACAGTCATGTCAGTGCTCGTCATGCCCATCTCAAGCATGAGCCGCTGGGTGAGATAGTTTCTCTCCTTGACCCTCTCAATCTGGAATCTCGAGAAGGCCATCCGGTCGGGAAACATCACGTCCAACTGCTCCTTGCTGAGGCCCATTCTCAGCCTACTTCGTAACCTAGCCGCATTCAGAATATTGTATCTGTCAGCCGGCGGCAAGCTCTTGAAGAACTCCCCATCAAAGTCAATCTTGCTAAAGTCATAAAGATTGATGTTCTCCCCACTGTTGAATTGCCTCGCATACTCCTCCAGCTCCTCCACACTCATGATCCTCGGATCGTCCGGCTTCCCCATAGCCTCTATCCCGTTCTGCAACTCCGGGAGATGATACGCATCCTGCTTGTGAAACTTGCGATTCCTCTGGCGCTCTTGCTTAGAAAGCCCCAGCTCGTCCGCATAGACAATATTCTCCATACTCGGCAGCTCCTCTTGCTCTTCATTATCCGCACCCGCCATCCTCCTCTGCCTCTTTTCCTCCTCCTCTTCCGCCAGCCTGTGCATCTGCACAGCGAGCAGCTTCCCCGCCGTACGCGCAGCATCCTCTCTTCGCCCTTCCCGTCTCTTCCTTCTCCCCTGCAAAGTCGCTCTTTTCAAAGCCGGTGCCCCGCCGTCAAACACAAACACCGGCTTGACTCCATACCACAACAGCTTACACAACCGTCGAAAGAAGCCCACAATGTGACTGTTTCGCAGCGCATTCCCTTCCTTGTCGCGGACAGCTTTGAGAAACTGGTAGATCCAAATCGAGGCATCGACAGCGAGTCGCTTCCGGTTAAGCGTCGCGAGGTTTGTCGGGCGGGCGCATGGCTGCACGACGGTCCAGAGGCCTTGAACACCCATGGTGGGCTGGGACCAAGGGTATCACGCGTGTCAAGTCGAGAAGAGAGGGCTCCTTGGGCGGATCACCCAGAACGGAAAGAGCGTATCATGGGAGAGCTTCCTTGTCTCCAAAAGTATCAAGTCGACGAAGGCGCGTCATGGGAGTTGGATGAGGTAAACAAGTCAAACCAGAGTTGCTGATCGCGAGAAGTGAAATGTTGGAAGTCACCTTACCTTCTATGACGGATGACTGCGATACGTAACATCCCTGCTCGGCTGCCTACCATCTGGTCTTATCTAGGCTAATCTATTGGTTGATATTCTCCGAGGTGCACTGTGCGGATAAGCAACGGCGAACAAGGTCTTTTAAACTTCCCTGCTTTTGCTGACCTCACTGCGCTCAGGTGAAAAGGTTTGTATAGTATATCCAAGGTAGTACGAGTCTCTTTGGATGAGAGCATACCCTGCTGAACTGTAAACCTCATACTTCGCCATCTCCTACGATTCCCACTTGATACTTTTAATCTCCTGCCCTAAAAGTGGATCCCCCCATCTATTGGGTAACTTCCATCCCGTCCCAACCCAACGAGCTCACCCCTCCACCTCGCGCAGCAATTACCTACCTATCCTGTCTCATCCACCCTCCACTCTCACGCATCAAATCCACCCATTCCCACCAGGAACAAGCGATTGAATTCAAGCAGCAGCTCGGTTACACATCCCCTCCATACCATACCCACCACCCTACCAGCTCTCTCTCTCTCTCTCTCTCTCTCTCTCTTCATTCTCATTCAAGTTATGCAACCCCCCCTCTTCCCTCTCTCCCGAAACAACCACCGCGGCCGCTCAAAAGCGATAATGAACTACGACGCCCTCCCCACCCCCTCCTCCAAGCCCGAAGCCACCGACTTCCTGCAGACGCTCCTAAACAAGAACCTCAGGGTGGGCACCACGGACGGGAGGATGTTTTGGGGGAGCTTCAAGTGTACTGATTCTGTAAGCTCCCATACACACCCCACCCGCACACACATCGTCATCTCATACACTACCTACCCATTCATGCTATCTCAACCATGAATCTGTATCTTCCCTAAGAATCTAACCTTCCCCTCCTCCGCCCCGCCCCCTAAACAGGACTGCAACCTCGTCCTCCAACACACCTACGAATACCGCCCACCCCCCCTCGCCCAACTTCAATCAGCCGCCGCCGCCGCCGCAGCCGCAAGCTCAGACCCCCAGTCCAAAAAAGTGGTTATGGACATGACATCCCGCTACCTAGGTCTAGTCGTCGTACCAGGCCAATACATCACAAAGATCGAAGTCGAAGAGTTCGCCAGTCAACTCAAGGCCACAGAGCGCAAACAGCAGCAACAGTCACAACAACAACAACAACAACAACAACAACAAACAACAACACACAAGGTAGAAATTAGTTAGCTACTTTACCTTACCTTACTTAGCGTACCTGCCGAAATCACATGATTCATAATAACGATGATGAAAAAAAAAATGTTCATATTAACCAACTACCCATCAGTCATTCAAAACAAGAATTCGTGCCGCAAAGGGAATCGACGCTAAAACTATACACACACACACCCCCCTGAGAAGAAAAAGAGAAACAACAACTTGCTCTCGCACCAAATCCTTAGGAAACCCCATCATTGTTTGTCCTCCATTTCACTCAAATCATTACCAATTACGGTCGATTTCCCTTTCACACCTCGGCCAAACCCGCCACCATCACAGCCACCGCTCAACCCCAAGCTTCTCACCCATCCCGTCCTTCTCTCCTCACCCAACGCTAGTTGTGGTCCTTCTCCTAAGCAACAACCGCCTCTTGGCTTCGTCCCCTTGTCTCCCCTCCGTTCAACCCCGCCTCACTCCCCAGCACCGAATGACTCGTCCTCCCCTCCAACTCATCCTCGTCCTCGTCCTCGTCCTCACTATACTCATCTTTATGATGTTGGTGATGCCCCGCAGGAACCCATCCATCCTGATCATTAAGCGGCGCATCCTGACCCGACAGGTCCAAACCCTCACTGCGTGCCTTGATGTTGTTCCTGCGTCTGGTCGAGAGAGTCCGGGCGCGAGTGGAGAGCTTAGCAGACACGGCCGCCTTTTGCGTGACCCAGTTGGTGAGCGCGTCCTCGCAGTCTTGGATAATGGCTTTGCTAGCCTCGTAGCCGTCGTACGCAGCGCGGGTTTCACCTGGTGTGACGGGGGTGTCGTCGATGAGTTCGAGTAGATGCTTTCCGTAGCCGGCGATGATGGCCACCTTTTCGCAGTGTTCGCGCAGGGCGTCGAATTGGTAGGTGTAGGCGGCCTTGATCTTCTCGCGGGTGATGTTGGAGAGCTGGGCTTCGGCAACGAGGGACTCTGCCTCGGCACGGACGAGTTCCTGCTCGAGGACGACTATTCTGGGGGAGTTGGGTTCTTTGTACTTGAGCTGGGCGATTTGATCGGTGATTTTTTGCTTTCCTGTCTGGTGTTAACACATGCCGTGCTTCGGAAAGAGAACGAAAAGGCTGACTGTCTCTGCTGGGCTGCACCGAAGCCTCAATATTCCTAATACTCTTCATGGTGACGCGGTACTGGTCGTATCGGTCGACATATTGATCCTCGAGCTCGCCGATTTCGTAGAGCAGCACTCCCAGCTTGTCCGTGACATCCGAAACGTCTTCGTCGCAGGCCTCGCCCCAAATGGAGAGTTGTTGCTGTGTGACACCTCGTTAGCCAGATTCTCGCGCTGGAGTCTCAAGAGCAAAACTTACAGCTACTTCCATGCGCTCCTTTGCGACCAACTCCAAACTTCTCATGACATTCTTCTCCATCTTGACCAGCTGTGCCAGCTTCTTGGCGAGGTCGGGCCCGAAGGCGCCGGCCGTCTTGCCCCTGAGAGCATGCCCTAGTGCTCCTGTTAACACCAAAAAAAAACTTGTGAGTTCCCAGACGGATTTACAAAGGAAAAATGGTCCCGAGAAGAGAAAAGAAAGGGCGCAATGCTCACCGAGTCCTCCTTTGAAGAAACGACCAGACTTGGTCGTCGACGGCGGCGGGGGTGGGTTCTGGTTGCGAGAGGCCATGTCAGCGAGGGGTTCAGTGTCACGAGAGGTGTGGTATGCTGGGCGGGTGGTACCTGGATTTGCGAGGCGGTGGGCGCCCTCGTGGCGCGCATGGAGTACGTTCGATGCATGGTGAATCGAGGTGCGGTGTTGGTGTGTTGTGGTGGTGTGAGAGTGTAGCACCCAACAGCGGGTGGACGACGGGTCGGTTTGATTGTTCGGGTTCAGGTAATCGATACTGAAAGTGAGAAGTGGAGGTAGGTGTTCAGTTTCACGAAACAAAGGTGCGTGTAGGCCGAGCCGGAACAAGCTTGCGTTTATAAGGTATGCGACGGTGTCTTTGGTGGGAGAGCCAACGATAATGACGTCGGTGAGCAACGCAAGCACTTGTCAGTTTGGGGGCCAGCGGGTTTGCCGGGGTTGGGAAAGGGCCGTGCGAGCTTTTCTCTTCATCTGTTGATCAGGGTTCAGATATACCGGGTTCAACGCTGCAATTGCTGTCTGAGGCCCAGGAGATCTCCGTTCCTGCGTCCGCCATGAATGTCACTCCGGAAAATCCTTCATATTCTTTCATCCCAGTGTCTCCCTTCCCCGGAGCCGATCTGACGTTGTCATGGTGAACACTGGGGCGACCCCATCTTCAGATGTTGTTTGCGGTTAGGATGGGCTTGGCATGGGTAACCCGGAAGTTCAGGATGCACAGGCCATTTTCAACACAAGCCACTTGCCAAAACCTAGCCACTGAACCTTCATCTTAGCCACCCGTCTGGGCAGAGGCCAAGATCCTGAGAAAGTGATTTGAGTTTTCAGGTATCGCAGTGATATGTGGTGAGGCCAGATATTGAAATAGTGGAGTCGGGGCGCTGATAGTTGTTTCTGCACGTATATATCTATTTAACTAGTATAAGTGATTGAAGATGGTAGGTTGCCCGGGTCTAGTTTCGCTGGATCAAAGTCCTCACAGCTATGGTGATGACCACCTACCTACCCGGAATGCACCGAGACGAGAGAAATAAAAATGGTCACCATCAAGTGAGCCAAGCATCTGAATCAATTCAAGCTTCCAGCTTGACACATAGTATGCATGGAGTGAAGCTCGACCCAAAAGCAGATGCTGGAGCCATGATCCTCAGCCCGCTTTTAGCAAGTAGGGTTCCACCAGACGGCTCCCCCCTCTCCCGTTGACATCACCAGGGACCTGGGACAAGCGTTACCCAACGGCCGGCGAAATTATTTTTTTCCCATTCGGATTTGAAGCTACACTATTCCTAGATTTTATTTCTTGAACCATCGTGTCGGAGAGAGAGAGAGTGAACACAAATACTCGAACCATTGTCTGCGCTTTGAAAACCTAAGTCTCTCTCGACTGGCTGCACGTGGCGCCAATCATCTTCAAGACGGAGCTCCAGGGCTTGCCGAGACAGACCCCTGCTTTTGCATCTTCTCCCTGCGCCTCCGGTGGCATTCACGTCATCCTCTTTCCCACGCCGGGAGAACAAGAACAGCAAATCACAGTTATCATCCACCGGTCGTGTGATACTTATCCTTATTCACACACCTACCCTCTAACAACGCCATCCCGATTGACCCCGTTATCGCTCCACGAGGCGCTCGCGATTGGCACAGCCCTCTCATGTTCTAAGCTCAATCGAATCCACCGCTATAGGCTGCCGCCGCACGCCGCCTCCAAGCATCCATCAGCCCTCAGCGCATGTCCCAGTCCCCAAGGACAAGAAATATCGTCGAGGAAGCCTCCACAATGGAACCAAATGCGCCTTCAACTTCGGCACACGCGCCACGCAAGAGAAAGAATCACAGGGGCGGCAAGAAGAAGAAGCAGACTAGAAGAAAGTCATTCGCCGGCCTTGCTCCAGATGACGTCGAGTCCGGACTCGATAGGCCTGAGGATATGGGCACTGGCCTTGAAGGATTCTATTCCAGGCCTGGTCGTAATGCGAGCAACACAAGCCTCGACAGCGATGCTTTGTTAGATCACAGGTGCGCCGATCCCTTTTCTTGCATTACTCATTGCGCAGTGGACATCACTAACATTGCACAAATATAGAGAACATAAATCCTTCATCCGACCCCGACGTCCGTCTATGATGACAGCGAGCGGCTCCCTTCTCGCCACGCCCGGCGGTAGCAGACTGAAGCATATGAGCAGAGGAGACACCAGCGAGGAAGACGGAGAAGGAGCACCGCTCCTATCTAGCTCTGTCTTCCAACGAGGCGAAACATTCCCGAGCTATGGGTCCGGAGAAGCTACTCTTCGAAGAAGCGGTCCCGGCAGTCGTCACGAATCGAGCAGGAGCAGTTCCAAGAGACGCTTCCTCGGATCCGGGAACGATACTTATAATGTCAATTATCCGCCATCGGTGCCGGGAACGCCTCCGATGCGCCCACTGGACCGCATGGATATGAGCTTCGGCGATGCTTTGCTGCGCGACGAGCTTGAAAACGGTGATTCGCAGAGAAGGGATTATGACGAAGACGACCATGAATCGTTCCACAATTCGCCATTGGAGAGGAGGAAGACAATTGCTGCTTTGCAGGCTGAGGAGGATGTGTGCTTTCCCCAAGAGGGCCTTTCTGATATCGCCGACGACGAGCTTGGGATTCGCGATGCTCATGGTTACCGTGGGCGGGCGCGGAGACGTCGCCGCAAGTGGCCAGATATTGCTCTGTTGAATGAATGGAGTAGAGTCGAGAAGGAGGGACGTAGCGAAGAGCGCCGGGTGAAGAGGATGGTAGAGCCCCAGCTCATCAACGGCAGACTGAGGCCTGTCCACCGCGGTTGGTTTCAGGCCGAGGAGGAAGCACCCTACCGGTTCACCTACTTCAACGAAGAGTTCCAAAGCACCATTCACAGCCAGACTATTGGAGAACTGGTCCAGCCCGGAGGTAGTTTCAAGGAGCTGTTTATCCCAGACCCCCCAATCCTGTCAGATTCTTCCGAGAGCGAGGACGAAGACGAGGACCCAACAGTCAGCCTATCACAGGTGTTGGCTGGTCAAAACGGCGACCCTCGAATCCCCGTCCGTCAACCGTCCCTCGCAACTAGCACAACGGCAAACGTTCAACACCAGGATTTCGCCGAGCTTCGAAGAGAACGGACCGGATCCGCTAACAACGGCCGGCCGATGTCGACGGAGCCCAAATCACACCACAGTGAGCAAAAAGCCTACTCTGGGGAGCACACCCCCTCCCGCATGCGATCCCCCGTACCTGACCATGTCAAATCCCCCCAACCAGACAACAGTAGCAATAACAACAACAACAACAACAACAACTTGCACCCCACCCCCCAAAAGGAACCCAAACCCATCCGGTATGGTGAGCGCCCAGTCTGGTGGCTTGACATTCTGAGTCCAACAGAGCAAGAGATGAAGATCATCTCCAAGGCGTTTGGAATCCATCCGTTGACAGCAGAAGACATCATGATGCAGGAGCAGCGGGAGAAGGTGGAACTGTTTCGGCACTACTACTTTGTCAACTACCGGTCTTTTGACCAAGACCAGTCAAGCGAGAATTTCATGGAGCCGGTGAACATGTACGTGGTGGTGTTTAGGGAGTGTGTGCTGAGCTTCCATTTTAGCGTGACGCCCCACCCTGCCAACGTCCGCCGGCGCATCCGACAGCTGAGGGACTATCTGATCCTGTCGTCGGACTGGATCAGCTACGCCATCATCGACGACATCACGGACGTGTTTGGGCCGTTGATTCAGAGCATTGAGGACGAGGTGGACGATATTGATGATGAGATTTTGCAACTGCACTCGACTACTGCCGCGGCGACGACGGATCCGTATGGTAGTAGGAATAACAAGCAGGACGGGAGTAGTAATGAGAAGAGGGAGTTGGGGGACGATGCCGAGGCGGGGAGGGACATGCTGAGGCGGGTGGGGGATTGCAGGAAGAAGGTGATGAGTTTGTATCGGTTGCTGGGGAACAAGGCGGATGTGATCAAGGGGTTTGCTAAAAGGTGTAATGAGCATTGGGAGGTTGCGCCGAGGAGTGAGATTGGGTTGTATTTGGGGGATATTCAGGATCATATTGTGACGATGACGTCGAATTTGAGTCATTATGAGAAGTAAGTCTTCCTGTTGTCAGGTATCAAGGCTGGTGGTGAGTGCTGACAAGGGATATAGGATCTTGGCGAGGTCTCATGGGAATTATTTGGCGCAGATCAACATTAGGATGAATGAGAGGCAGGAGCAGACGGCGGATGTGCTGGGGAAGTTGACGGTTCTGGGGACGATTGTACTGCCTATGAACATCATTACTGGGCTGTGGGGGATGAATGTGTTGGTGCCGGGGCAGGAGTCGGAGGCGGGGTTGGTTTGGTTTTGGTGTATCACCGGGGGATTGTTGGTTTTTGGGCTGGCGTGTTATTTGATTGCGAAGAGGGTTTATAATATTGTTTGAAAAGACGAGGGGCATGGAGAGGGGGGAGAGTGGTTGGGGGTTTGGATACCACTGGGTTGAGAGGGTTGGTGGGAGGGGTTGGGCACGGTTGAATTGTTTTGCATACACACACTTGGAGTACCTAGGGGCTGGGACGGGGTATAGGTTTCTTTTTTTTTTTTTCTTTTTTTTTGGACCACTTGCTCTTGTTAGGAACAGCTTTTTGCTGTTGTGACATTAGGTGGTTGAAGGGGAAGAGCAATTATGTGTACAGCGGAGACTAGATGTCTATTGGGACGAGAGAGAGAGAGAGGTACAAGCTGTATAATCATTCATGAGGTATATCCTAGTAGATGATATGAATAATAAACAAACAATGATGACACATAAACTAGTGGTCACTTGAGATGGTTATAAAATCTGGATTGTATTGCCTTCATGTTCTAGCTCATGCAACTCAGCAGGACTACCAGTTTTCCCCCTTTGTATATAATGCAACGTAACTTTGATGCTCTTCGACACGACAACTTCCACCCTGTGTCCAGTCTTGTCCTTTTTAGTTTCGCCATGTCTTTCAAGGCCAGATGTGTGTGTGTATGTGTCTCTGTGTGTGTGTATCTGCGAAATCCCGCGCACCAAAAATGCCATGCTTCCCAAAAAAATCCCTTCCAAAATATTCATCCCTCTCCTTCACCTTCTTCCACTACTAGCCCGCTAGCCACCAACAACCGCCCCCTACCTAGTTCTGCGGGGGTCCACCCGCCTTCTGCACCAACAGCTGTCCCACAGCCAAGTTCGCCACCTCAAAAGCCTTGCTCCCCTGAGGAAAAGTCCCCAGCGCAGCCCACAAATCAATCAACGGCTGCATCGGCTCCAGATCCGCCTTCTTAAGGAGGTTGAGCGTCGTGGCCGTCAGGATGAAGTGGCTAAAGCAGCTGTTCATCGACTTCTCCAGGTTCAGGGCAAACAGGTCGTCAAAGTGGGACCAGTACAGATGGGCATAAACCCGAAACATTTGCCGAAAGATGGTCTGGCATGTCTCCATGAAGTTCTGGGGGAAGCCGCTTCTCTTTCCGATCCACTCCTGGCCGGATTCTGGGACGGGGGTGCAAAAGGCCGGGTTGTCGGCGTAGGAAACGCCGGATGGGTCGCAGGGGAAAATGTTGTTGTCGTCGATTTTGCCAGAGATGTATCGTTGTACGAGGGTGAGGTACTCGTATGCTGGGATCTCGACGGGTTGGAGCCGGGAGTTTAACCAGGTGAAGGAGTGGTTGCTGGTGATTGTTAGTGGGTGATGATGATACGGTCTTGCTGGGTGTCACCTACGCTCCGGCTGACATCTTGGGACACCTTCTGGAGTTGCAGATAGATGTTCCATCCTCTTCCTTGTCGTGCACCAGGCGGATGAATGTTACGAGCATTCGCCAGTGGTCAACAACTATGAACATTGGTCAATGTACGGTCCCTGTCTTGACCGCCATGGCATGTTGCTAGCTTACCTTGATGAGCAACCCACTCTCCCATCTCCACAGTCTTGGGCTTCGCGCTGAGGGTCAAGAAGTTACCCTTGACAATGTGCTTTGCATAGTTGCAATTTAGCCAGAGCGGCTTGGTTGGGGGGAGGTGATATGAGGTCAAAACCTCCTCTGCGGTGGGGATCATGCCACTTGATTGGTCCATGCCGATGGTCTCGGCCAGAGATGGCGAAGTAGGAAGTGGTGGGAGCTTGACTGAGGTGGTGGAAGTGGGTGTTTGGATTTCCGGAGGAGGAACAGGAGACTGAGCGTGCTGCTGCTGTTCAGGACCGGGTGAGTTTGGGCTTCTTTGGCCTCTGAAGCGGGCGTTTCTAGATAACATATATGTGTCAGCGCGGCTAAAACCCGAGCTAGTGTGTTGTAGAGCGGAGAATATATATGCAAGAGGCCCAGAAGATCGAAATAGTTTCAGCAAAGTCCGCCCCCCTTCTCCTTGTGTCAACTATTTTGGATGACCAGAAGAAGGAAACAGACAGCCTTGTACTTGAAACAAGCCAAGGGTGCCCGGTTGGGCAACAAACCACACTTGTGGATCTTTTATTACTGCCTGGTCTGAGAGCCAGAGCCCCTATATCCATCTCTTCCCCAATCTAAAACATGAAGAGGGAAATCTGAGCAGCGTGGTCTTGATCGACAGCTGAGAATGTGACTGGGTTGTTTGTATCAAACCCAGGTTCTCGGGTCTGAACGTTTTGGGAGGCGGCAAGGTAACTGCAGGGCCCAACCCATTCCCAGCTACCTAACCCTTGCATACAGCAAGCAGCAAGCAGCAAGCGCTGACAACCACTTGGTAGAGCGGCAGATGTATAAATCAACCAAAAACAGGGGCAAAAACACAAAAGAGTTGAGTTTGAGAAGCTCTTGCCTCGCTCTTGGGTGCGGATTGGGAGATTGGGCTCGCTGAACCGAGACGGGGGAGGGGGGAGGGCTTTGGCGAGAGATGGAGGTTTGCGGGGAACAGGAGACGGAGCGGATGGAGGCGACTCACATTCCAGAAAAGAGGTTGGACATTGTCGGTGTGAGTATGCCTGGAGAGCAGCCGTCCGGGAAACAGGTTGAAACAAGGTGTTTTCGTACGATGTAGCGTTGACTAAACCCCGTCACGAAATTGTTTCTTGTATCGAATCGGTCTGCTGCTGGAGCGCCTGGACCCCTGACAGTGCCAGCACCTCACCACCTTGGAGGGGATCCCCGCCATATGCACCGCCACATGTACCCAACCAAGCCAATTCTTATCGTTATCGGATATTTTCCTAGCGCGTTCTTGAGCCACACTTCCAATCGGCAACGCGCCGCCGGTGGTGTCGAGCTTCGAGAGCAACCGCAAACCTTCCAAGCGCACTCCACAGTCCTTCACACTCTTCCTTTTCCTTTATTGTTAGGAAAATCACGATCGCCTTACCTGTCATCAAACTCGATCGCGACAGCGTTTTCCATCCGATTCTACCAAAGAAACCCGATTAACAACAGGCAATTCCTCCATCATGTCCGACTCGGAGGATATTGTCGACCTCCCCGAGGAGGGTGGTGACGATCTCTTTGGAGACGAGGGGGACGAGGTGATGTCGGATCAGGGCAATGTGCTTAGCGATCGCGACCTGGAATCGGACAGAGAGGATGACCGCGACCGCATCGAAGATGAGGACGATTACCCGCGTGAGGATAGAGACTCTCACCACCTGGCCGAATCGATCCCCCTCTACCGGCATCGAATCCCAAAATCAAAAGACAACACGGTAAGAATGGGTCTCTGTATCAATGGCTCCAATGCATCACTAATAGTTCCCACCAACAGCTTCACAACCTCAAAGTACCAAACTTCCTCAAGTTCAACCCAATGGAATACAAACCCGACGAGTGGCAGCCCTCCAAGTGGGAGCTCAACAATGCCAATTCCGAAAACCCCATCCCATCAATCATGTGGCGCCGCGATCCCAAGACGGGGAAGCTTAAGAGCAATGCCAACATTCACAGATGGAGCGATGGTTCCACGACCCTCCAGATCGGGGACGATCACTACGAGATCACATCCAACTCACTCGTCGGACCGCCTAATGAGCCGTATCAAGACGTTAAGGATGCACATGAATACGCGGCAGCTGCCCATCTAACGACCAATTCCTTGTTAATCGTCGGTCACTACACCGAGCAATACTCCATCAAGCCTCCCGAGGAACTCCAGGATGCCGCCTTCGACCGCCTGGTGGCAGGTCTTAATATGAACAAGAAGGAGAGCACCACCAGTAGGCTCATCGCCACCAACGAGGACCCCGAGCGCAAGAAGAGAGAGGCCGAGCTCGCCGAGAAGGAACGGGCAAAGAACCAGCGCCGTCGGGAGACAGCGGCTGCGCGCTCTGAGGGAGCAGGGAGTCGGTACAAGGGTGGGGCTCTTTCCATTGGTGACTTGGAGGGTAGGCGTGGAGTGGGAGGATCCAGGAAACGTGGTGCGCCGGGCGGAGCCAAGAAGAAGCATCGCCGTCCTGAATATGATTCTGACGATGATCTTCCCAGCGGGGCGCGCCGCACGGACAACTACGACATGGACGACGGGTTTTTGGTCGGTAGTGACGAAGATGATGATGTCGTCGAGGATGACGAGGAGGAGGATATTCTGGATGATGAGGATGAGGATGAGAGGCCGAGGGCGAAGAGGCAGAGGACGGCTGACCCGGAGGAGGATGCTGATGGGGATGGTGATGACGACGCCCCGGCTGCTTCTCATCGCCGCAGAAGGCGGGTTGTTAATGATGATGATGACGAATAGGAGCAGCAGTCTGAGAGGCCCGTCGAGGAGAAGAAGGAGCGCCGTGACACCCCCGAGGAGGAAGACGTACCAGAGGACTAGAAGCCCGAAAGGCCCAAAAGGTCCAAAAAGCCTGCTGACACGAAAAAGGGGGCCTTTGACAAAATCAGAAAGAAGCAGCAGGAAAAGGAGGCTAAACAGAAGCGAGAGGAAGAATCAGAGGAGGAGCCGGAAGATTTACCAGAGGACTAGAAGCCCGAAAGGCCCAAGAGGCCCAAAAAGCCTGCTGACACGAAAAAGGGGGCTTTTGACAAAATCAGAAAGAAGCAGCAGGAGAAGGAGGCTAAAACAGAAGTGGGAGGAGGAATCAGAGTATGAACAAGAGCTTGAGGGGCCCCTCCTTTGTCAATAAGGGCGGCGTCGAGCGAAAAATAAAACAAAAATATGGCAGCACAGTGATAGGAGGAGTCAAGATTCCGGCTGTCAGGGCTCCTTGGAAACCGGGACAGGGGAATCACTAGGACTTTTTCAGAGACGGGAGCATTGGTTCATAGGTATATGTTTTGGGGTAGGTGTGTCTTGAGGTTTCGCTTTATGGCGAAAACAAAAATGATATCATGTTTTCTTGTTACAAAAAAAAAAAGGGTATAGAACGGTCGCTTGCTTTTCCCCGGCTCTGTAATATATGTAGTTTTTTGTGATCATGTCCCCAAATGCCATTATATCAGTCAGCTGCTAGTAATAATTTGGTGTTCCTGTCCTGTATTCCCCTTGTGTGCCGGGGAAGGCGCCCGCCATGGAGGAATCTACAGCTGTTTCCTCGTCTGAACTGGGGTAGTTCCCATATTCATCTGACCTGTCTGGGGGCGCTCTCATCGCCTCCAAAACGTTTGGTTCAAGCAGCGGTGGCTGGAAGGGCTTGACAGTATGGATTTCTCGACCGGTAGGCATTTGCGCCAACAGTGGGCCGATGGGTGGGATGGGTTGTGTCATGATCTTTTTTGAAAGTTGTTAGCCATATATTTGCAATGATCCCTTCGCCCAGCAAACAACGTACCGTATCATTCTGCCTCACCCACTTCCCCTCCAACATCTCAATCACCCTTCTTTCCTCTAACCTCCCCGCATCCGCGCCCCAATCCAGCCCCTTTTCAATCTTTTTATCCTCCCTCCTTTCTGTCCACTCCTTTTTGAGCCCCTTCATCAACGACGACTTTGCCTTCTCCCCACTACTAGAGGAGCCGTGTTTCCCTTCCCGCTCCACACCCAACTCCTTCAACCCAGCCCACAACCACCCTATCCCTTTCCCCTGCTCCCCTCCCAGCTCAGCATCAATCCCGAAAAACCGACAGGCTTTCGCCCTGGCCGTCCGCCTCAGGTCATCAAGGTATTTGATAAAATCAGCATTGATCTTGTGGCTGTTCACCAGCGCATAAGCCTGGCTAGCGTGCTCCGCAGCAGCAAGACAGAGCCGAGCAAAGAGGTGGGCGCGGACTTTGGGAATGTCGGGGGATTTGTACATCCACTCCGTGTCATTCTCGTTGCGCTGCTGGAGGACGATGGCAGGGTAAGGGTCGTCTTTTAGGACGGCTAGCAGTGTTGCTTCGGCTAGGGCGAGGGATCGAAGCGCGCGGATGGTGGGGGGGGATATGTCGTTCGACGGGGGAGGCGAGGAAAGAGATTCGGAGCGGGTGGATAGGTAGTCGTATATGGAGGCTGCGTCGAGGAGGGATTTGGTCGCGGAGGAAATGGCGGTTTGGCGCTGGGTGGTTCCAACGGGGGCGGTGGTGGTTAGGTAGAGGGGGTGGAGGTGGAGGCGGGATTGGAGGGTGAGGGCTGCGGCGAGGGTGGTGAGGGTGAAGAAGAGGTCGTATTCGAGGGAGGTGATTTTCAGGCGGGGGGGCTCACGGCCGGGGATGGGGGGGAGGGAGGAGAGGGTTGGTCGCCATTGGATTTGGGGGGCGGTGAGGAGCGTTACGGTTATTTCTTCGGGGTGGTGGTGGGAGGGGTGGGGGGTGAGGCCGGCGTCGAGGGCGAAGAGGTAGGGGAGGTAGGAGTGGAAGGAGGAGATGAGGGAGGAGAGGGCGGGGGATTGGGAATGGGGGGGCAAGCGTTTGAACTTTTTGAGGGTGTCGCGGACCACGCCGCGGTGGGTGCTGGCGTTGAGGGGGAGGGAGGGGTGGGATTCGCAGGTGAAGGAGGAGGAGAAGGAGAAGGAGGAGGTGGTGGGGAGGGTGAAGGGGTAAGGCATTTTGGTTAGAGACGTTGCATACATAGAGAATAGAACATCACCAACTCAGTTGTGAAGCTTCACGATAGGCGCGACGAGGGGTTCATCGGGGGAGGGGCAGCTCTTTTCAGGGGTGACATCACAGGTCACGGGCAGCTGCTGGCGGACCGTGTCGCTGGGCGCAAACGGACCCCTGTCGACCGGAAATTGGAGCTTTCCCCAAGAAACCCCACGGGCAGCTCCCCTGTCAAGTGGAGCACCTGGCACGAATTGGAGCTCCACAGCACATGACAGATTGCTGTCAGCGGCACCAAAAAGTTCCAGAGACGCGCACTTGGACTTCTTTTCTTGTTGAAATCACCACAGACTCGGCGATCATGGCAGGACACACGCCATCACCTCACAAGCCAAGGCGAAAGGCCAAAGGAGCTGGCGGGCCCAGCAACCTCGGCCACTCGATCTCTGTCGAATCCTCAGGACGCGCCCCATCGTTCCCCCTCGCAGCTTTCTTCTGGCCTGCCAGGGGCTCTGCGTCGCAATGGGAGATACTCCCCATAATCTTGATGGTCGTTGGTCTTTTTAGGTGGGCGGCTAGTCTTTGGGGGTATTCTGGTATAGTTCGCTGTTCAGTTTCTGAAATGTTGTGCGAAGACTGACGTTTACATAGGCTTCCAGAAACCACCCATGTTCGGCGACTACGAGGCACAGAGGCACTGGATGGAAATTACAACACACCTACCCATCACGCAATGGTACTTTCACGATTTGCAATGGTGGGGTCTCGATTACCCACCATTGACGGCCTACCACAGCTGGCTCTGCGGCAAGATCGGTTCGCTCATTGATCCTTCGTGGTTCGCCCTCTACAAGTCCCGCGGTGTACATGATCCGAATCTGAAGATATTCATGAGGGGGACTGTGATGGTGTCTGAATACCTGATCTACATCCCCGCCGTCGTCATCTTCGTCCGTCGTTTCAGCAGGCTAAGCGGCGTTACGAGCTGGTCGGCTTCGATTTCTCTCGCCGCCATCCTCATGCAACCGGGGAACATCCTGATCGATCATATCCACTTTCAGTACAATACCGTTATGCTTGGATTTGTGGTGGCGAGTATGTCGAGCATGCTTGCTGGTCGATACTTGTGGTCTGCGGTTTTCTTCGTTGCTGCTCTTGGGTTCAAGCAGATGGCGCTCTACTACGCTTTCCCGGTGTTTGCATTTCTTCTTGGGAGCTGCTTCTCTCCCAAGATCAACGTGTTGCGGTTCATCAGGATTGCGCTGGTTACGGTTATTGCTTTCGCTATTCTGCTTTTGCCTTTCGTCCTCGGTGCCTACAAGGAGTGGAAGCAGGGCATTCGGTCAAAGCCAGCACCACTACCATTGTTCCAGGGATTGGCAGCTTATCTTGACCCCAAGGCGTTTTACTACCCTATCGTGGAGCAGCTCGTTCAGATGGTCCACCGGGTCTTTCCCTTTGCCCGCGGTTTGTTTGAGGACAAGGTTGCCAACTTTTGGTGTGCTTTGAACGTGGTAGTCAAGATCAAGCACCTTCCGGCCGAGTTGCTTCAGCGCATGTCGTTGATTGCGACCCTCGCTTCCATCATTCCACCCAACCTGATCCTTCTGGTCCGGCCGAGAAAGGATCTCCTCCCTCTGGCCTTCGCAACAACCGCTTGGGGTTTTTTCCTGTTCAGCTATCAGGTTCACGAAAAGAGCGTCTTGCTTCCGTTGGCACCAATGACACTATTGCTGGCGGGAAGCCAGGGACTGAGCAAGGAAATCAGGGCCTGGGTTGGTTTCGCCAACATTCTGGGCTGCTGGACCATGTTCCCTCTTTTGCAGAGGGTCGACTTGCGCGTGCCATACGCTGTACTGACGCTGCTCTGGGCCTACCTTCTTGGATTACCGCCAACTTCGCTCAGCGTCTACACTCTGGACGGTCAAGCCTCTTTCAAGAAGATCGTCACGGCTTTGATTCATGGAGCCTTCTACCTGGCCATGGCATTGTGGCATGTGCTCGAACTTAACTTACAGCCGCCTTCGGACAAGCCAGACTTGTGGGTTGTGGCTAACGTAGGTGTAGGAGCTGCTGGCTTCGCCCTGTGCTATCTATGGTGCTTTAGCAGACTGGTGTTGCAGAGTGACATTTTGCCCCAGGCCTTGGCGGGCAAGAGGAGCAAGGCCAAAACAAACTAGATCAGCACTAGTGAAGTGTCGACGATTTCTTGAATATGTGGACGGCCGTCACCGATGGTTTGATATACATATCTCGATGTCGAAAAGCTCGGGAAACAAATATCCCTCACAACCAATCGGGACGCGTTGTTCACCAACTGTCAGCGGAAGGATCCCCATCGCTCTTCGGCCATTCACCGTGGCAGGGTTGAGGCTTCAACAACCCGGAGCATGGAATATGCCACGACAGCGACTCAATTGGTAAGTCGCACTTTGTCTCCGGATCCCTCTTCGACATGTGGAGGCTCAGACCTTGGCGTTGGGGGAACAGTATCCAAAAGCGGGGATGGCGCAAGGGATCCAGACTGGCGGATTTCACCACGACGCTAGCCAAAAGTCCTTGCCAGCGCTGCTCCCGACAGCTGTTGCTGCTTTGGCCATGAGATGGTTGGTGGACGGGACGGGACGATGAGAGCAAAATATCCATACTCCAACAATATTGTGGTTAGCTATCATGCTGAGATTGGGTATTAATTTGGCACAATCTCCTTGTTCGAAGCACAAGCGAAATAGATGAACCATCCTATCTGACGGCGCAGGAAGGGCAATTCCTACGGGCACAAGCCACAGGCAGGACCAACAGTTCGGTTAGGCGATGATATTCACCGCAGGATGACATGATGGTCAACCGCCCCCAGTCCAACATCAGCCGGCTTCGAATATCCGTGGCATGTACAATGCGATACACATAGACAATCAAACGATATGTCCAATATTCCCAAATACCGTCTCGATGTATTGAGTGTGAAGCAACTGCCGGCCTCTGTATCTTCTTGAGGGTTCCTTTAAAGTTTACAGGGTTCCCAGGGCTGAGGATGGGATTCGCAGAGCTATCCCCAACATGGTAAGAGCCAGACCATGGCAACGATTGGACCAGCTTCAAGTGGGGAAGGTCGTGATGTTTCCGACCAATCGTGGATTTCCTCGAGCATCTCGCGGCCCTATGTGCGGATCCGTATCGGCTGATGGGCTCTTGGCAAGTTGGCAGCTCCACTGGATCTGTCGTCCCTCCTTGGCGGCCATCAAGTGGGCAGGACTTTTCTGCTGACGTTTTTTTTTTGTTCTTTTGGTTTTACCTGCCTTTTTGGGACAATATGGTGGTGAAACTGCGAGCTGGAAGACTGCAGACGTCAAGCCACGGATTTGAAAGAGCCGTTTGAGGTTACTCGGAGGTTCTTCGCCTTTGGTTCTGTGGGACAGAAGAGAGAATAGACGAAACAGTTAAGATTTGGGGATGGGGTTCCAACGAGTGTTGGTAGCCTTTTTGTGTCTTTATTTGTTTATTTTTGTCGGGCCATGAAGAGGGCCCCTTGGCAGGAAGGCATCTCACTATCTTGGCTGCTGCTTCTGCTGCTGCTCACAACAGGCACGTCAGATTTTGGGCTTGCGTCGAATCTCGAAAGAGACAGTAGGAAATGGGGGGATTCCAGCCAAGGCTATGCTGATGTTGCTATTCCGCCACATCAGTCTAGACCCCTTTTTGTGATGATTCTTTGTGACTGTTTAGTCACCACGTTTTCTTGTCTTCCACTTGGCGCGGGACAGGGGCAGCAGCCGTGATCCGACTTTTTAAGCCTCTTTGTCTGTGTGGGTGATGGCGACACCCGATTTGATGTGGTTGTATCTGTGGTGGTGGTTTGTTCATAATGGTCGGCTGCCCCAAATCTAGGAGGTTTGTGGTCCACTGCCGTGATTTGGTTCTGCATCTTGACTTTACCGAGCACATACTCTCAGCTCCCTGCGAGTGAGGACAAGGCTCGCTCGCCAGCAATCGAGAGACCCCGGTGCCGACATCCTTGCCACCAGGACAGACAGACTCACTGCACACCCCCCCTCTTCTTCTTCTTCTTCTCTCCCCACCTTGATCTTGCTACGCCTTTCGACGAGTGGGAAGATAGCCCACACCCACACCCACACCCACACCCACACCACCACCCACCCACCGCTGTTTGTGGCTTCAAACGCGCAGCAGTCCGCAGTTGAGGAGGGAAACCTTTTAAGGGAGAAGCCCCCTCCCGTTTTACCCGCGGTTGTTTACCGGCTCTGGTTTTGCTCTTTTCTTGCAACACGGAGAGTTCCATATACCTGGTGTTCATACACCAGTATATATCAGCATACAAGATGGTTTTTTTACATACTCTCAGCCTTTTGGCTGCGTTCTCAACCACAGCAATGGCTCAGTTGACCTATTTGAGCACATCATCAGTCGTCCCAACCCCGACACCAACAGCTTCCGATCTGTCTTCGTCTTCAACCCCCCCAGCAACAAGAACAATAGCTGTCGGTCTTGAGGGGCACGCCTTTACACCAAAGGAAACAACTGCCAATGTTGGGGATATCATCAGTCCGTTCCCCCTCTCCCTTCTTCAAACAATATACTAACGCTGTTATCTCTGCAGAGTTCAACTTCTACCCCGGCGGCCACCGCGTCTCCCGAGCAGAATTCGGCTTCCCGTGCATACCCTACGAATACGTAAACGGAAACACGGAAGGGTTCTGGACGGGGGTGTTTAATCCGCAGGCTATTCTCAATCCGGTATGTTTCACCCCTCCCCTCTACATCCCCCATCTTGTCCTAACCCCCTTTTTGTATAGCCCCCCTCCTACGAAGTCCGCGTAAACGACACCCTCCCCATATTCTTCTACTGCGCCGCTCCAAACTCTTGCACCGACTGGCAGATGATCGGAGTCATAAACCCGAATTCCACGGCCACGTTTGACGCCCAGCTTGCTTTGGCCAGTCAGGCTAAGCTCCAGTTGGAGCCGGGGGAGCCGTTTCCTACTGAGAGTGCTAAGATTGGTCCGACGGCGAGTCCTGTTCCTAGTGGCGATAACGACAACGAGAATGGGGGAGGGGGGCTGGCGCCGGGAGCGATAGCGGGGATTGCGATTGGGGCTGCGGCGGTTGTGGTACTGGCGGCCGTGTTACTGTACTTGTGTGGGAGGAGGGGTGGGTTTGATAAGGCTTATCGGAAGAGCTTTGCTGGGGCGGGGAGGGGGAATAGTATGGCTGAGGCTGCTAGTTATAATCCGAAGAGTCCGGGGGGGGGTGGTACCGTTCCTGGGTTTGGTGATGGGGGGGGTTATGGGCAGTTTGGACAACATGGGAGTCCGGTTGTCGGTGGAGGGGGAGGATACCATGCTGGGATGGGGAGCAGCCCGCCGGGGAGTGCGCACCCGGGTTATGTCAGTCAGCAGCATACGGGGTTTAGTGAGGGGAGTAATGGGCTTGGGCATCGGTGAGTATTTCTCTCGAGTGTTGATGTGGTGAGAGACGGGTTGGTTGCTAACAAGGAGATGTAGTTCTGCGCATGCGAGTCCGCAGCCGGGGTATCTACCTCCTTTTGGATATACACCACCGCCGCCGCCGCCGGTGCCGATGCAGGCGCCTGCTGAGTTGGATAGTGGCGGTGGCCAGGGGGTGACGGGGAGCCCGCCGCCGAGGTATCCTGAGGGGGATACTTGGGGGAGGAAGTAAGAATGTGTTTTTTTTTCATTTTTTTTTTTTTTTTTTTTTTGCTTGGTATATAATCTTGGGTAGGTGGGTAGATACCACTGGAAGGGAAAGGTGGGGACTGAGACATGGGTTTGGCGTCCTTGGTTATGATTTTATGCTAGGGGCTTGGATGTAAATTCCAGGTGTTTGGTTACTACATGCTTGATACACCGTGATGACTCTCGAGTCTTCGAATTACATGAGTTCAAATTTACACGACCATCACATCGTTGGATGAGCTGCTTGAGCTGTAAAATATGAGGCAAGCCGAATGGGCCGTCAAAGATGCTGACCCCTGACGAGCGAGCTATTCTCATCTCGTGACGATGAGGTACATTGACGAAACAAATTGAGATGAAGCCCGTACCTTGCAATCCGACCCGGCTGTTGGCCCAAGCCAGTGGGATGCGGGAGGCAAACGAGGTGGGATGTGGGAGGAGGGTCGCTGATCAGGCCTTTGCGAGGTTGTATCTGGGATGGCAGAGCCCAGCACTGCCGAGCGTACATCAGCTGGGAGTGTGCGTATCTGGATGTCTAGTTGCGTGATCATATAAGTGCCAATACGGCACATTTACCCTCCAGAAGATGGAAATAGCCGCGCTGAATCGCTTATTGATCTTCTCAAACCAGAAATCTGGGGAGTTTGGCCAAAGTGGAGCAAGGGAGGGGGGGGGGCTATTTCTGGGGATGTGTGTGTAAGCAAGCACTGCAAGTCTATCAGGCTATTTAGGTGGGATTTTGGTTATTCAGCTAGTAACTAACGGTTGTACCTGAGCTTTTAATCAAGAGCTCTTGGCTTTCGCTAGCATACACCTAACTTGAGAGGTGAGTACGTAACCTGTTTAGATGTGTTCGCTGAAGACACAGGAGCACGATGATTTGCATATGTAAAGTTGACGGGCGAACGGGCTCGCCTCTCTCCCACTTTTCACATCACGGGTGAGGCGTTTTTATTCTGTCTTTCTGATGGAGGTGAGGTGTGTGTACTGGACTTCCCCCACTCCCATCTCGGCCTTCCTAAACGGGACTTTGGTGTGGTAGTCTTACCCTCTGGTTGGCTACAGATTATTTTGGGGGTCAAGTCAGACCTCGTTTCAACGGCGTGGTAAGCCTGATGTTCTTGTTTCCCGACGGAATTCAGTCCCGGTAGCTGTGTGGTCATGGCACAATCATGTTTCGTTTCTATTAGACTATGTGGCCAACACTTGATATGGGCGCTTATTCTTGAAGGATGATCTGGTGTATAAGTTGGGCATATTGTCTGGACTGTGGTTCGTGTTACTTTGATCTCTTTTTGGTCTGTTTCACTGACATCAGATCTTGCCTCCCTCCTGGCAGGTCATCAAGTTGGCAGGATTTGTCGGCGATTGTCTTGAAGATCACGCGTGGAAAGTTGAGCTGCTTCCTTTGCGCGGCTTCGCCGTTGCCACATGGGAGACAAGGAGAGGTCAAGGGACTCGGTCCGATGAGGGGAAAAGATACCGGTGGCTCGGGGCGGCCTGTTCGGTAGTAGATGTTTCATGTTACTTGGCAGAAGCCCGGGTCTCTGTGCTGGGTCGTTGAAGATTTTGATCTTTGACAAGAAAGGGAGGGGCCAATCAGTGTTGACTGCTTGTCAAAAAAGATAAAGCCTCGACCCAAACCCGAACACAATGACAGGATTTGACTAGTCCTTCTCTCTGTGAGTAAGCTTCTACGCTCAGGCTTGCCGTCGCTTGTAGTTCAATTTGCTCTTTTCTCTTATGAAAAGTTTTCTGCGAAACAAAAACGATCAGCATAGAAGAACACAATGAAATGTTGCTCTTTGTCTTGACCGAGGTCAAAGCCAGCCGCTTGAGCACGTCTCTGAGACTCGCAACCAGTTGATTGAGGGAAGTGTCCAGACAGGTCAGCAACCAATTCTCAAGGAATATTATAGAATGGATATGGTGGCTGGAGATGCAGTTTATCTAGAGCAACAGCGCTAGGTAGCCGGTACCCAGGAACGGACCCGAGCTATACCCTCCGAAGAAGGCCGGAAACGGTGGGCCGACCCGAGGTCTCCGCCCGGAAGGATACCTACCCTTTACTGCACCTCCCCCGCATCACCTGCGGGCTTTGGAGCAATGGATCCATACTTAGCCGTCCGCCCAGGACACATACGGCGGAAGTGTGGCCAGATAAACTGCTACTCGGAAGTGGCAGGTACTCAATCCATTTGATAGCATCACGTCTTGGGAGTGAGTGAGTGCCTTGAGGAATGTGTGAGTTGAAGCTGTCCGATAGAATCGATGACGTCCATCTTTGCTGGGTGCCCGAAGCTGCGGGTTCCGAACAGATGCCTAGCTCCGTTTGATACAATTAGCATTCTCTCGGAGAGTTGAAATAAACCCACAGAAGAATAAAAGAAACAAGCGTACTGGTCGAGGCGGTGGTTTCTTTCGGCCTCGGGTGTTTTGTTCGATCTGGCCACTGGCGAAACAACTCCTGGAGCGGGGCTGGGGAGGTAGCTCCTGTTAGAGGGTACCTGAAGCCTAGCGTTCAGCACGGCTCAGGGATGAACCGTCGACTTGTAGCGGCTAAGCCCGGGGTACGGCCCCACTACGCCTCCCACCCACGATCCTCGCCCTTTCCTTGCGGCGGCCGTGGGTTGACGTTTGGTTAAGGACACAGTTGTAGATAGACCCATCCGAGCTCAGAACCTCAAAATCTCACCACTCCAACAAACCAACCCCAGCACAAGCGTCTCGCTCGCAACACCCGGTAGTGAATTAGCTTGCCGTGATCCTTCCTCTTCTGCCTGGGCGCACTCTTCATCTTTTCCATATCCCCGTCTTCCCTGTCGCCCAAGCCGACATCCACCCGAAGCTGCACACGAAAGCTAATCCCAGCGGACCCCTCCTTAAATCCAAAGGTGTTCCCGTCACAACTTCACCTTCGCAACAACCGGATTGTTACCAGCAGGACTGCGATCGCCTGACCCGACCATTATTCCCAGTAACCCCCGCCGACACGGTCTCAATGGCGCAATTGCGAGGACAGGGCAGCTACGGCATCGGCGCGCCGGCGCCCTTTGGCGGAGACATCGATCAGAGGGTGGAACAGAGTCCTCTGGACACCATCCGCCAGCAGACCAGCAAGATTGAGGATCTTTTGGATACCCTCAGCGAGCCTATCAAGCCGTATGTCGCAGTCAATTGCTACTCCGGATATGGAGGGCTTCTCCCGTCGGGTCTGGGCTTGATCGCTAACCTCGGTCCTGAATAGCTTCCTTCCCGCCATTGGCCGCTTCCTCATTGTCGTGACCTTTATTGAAGACGCTCTCAGAATAATAACACAATGGAGCGACCAGCTTCTTTACCTCCATGACTACCGTCACAGTACGTGGCTCTAGGGAACTCTTGTGCAATGCGCTTCGCGACAATAGGACTGACACCCTTGTCTTTTAGTTCCCTCCGGTCTCACCCACCTCTTCCTGATCGCCAACGTTATCGTCATGGCCATCTGCTCAACCCTCGTTATCATCCGCCGGCATTCCGAGTATGCCGTCTGCGGTCTTATGGGTGTAGTTGTCACGCAGGCTCTCGGGTACGGTCTCATCTTTGACCTCAACTTCTTCCTGCGTAACCTGTCGGTCATGGGTGGTCTCCTGATGGTTCTCTCCGACTCGTGGGTGCGCAAGACCAAGGCCTTTGCCGGACTTCCCCAGCTCGAGGAGAAGGACCGCAAGATGTACTTCCAGCTCGCCGGTCGTGTTCTGCTCATCTTCCTCTTCATCGGCTTCGTTTTCTCTGGCGAGTGGTCCGTTCTCCGCATCATTGTCAGCTTGTTGGGCCTGGCCGCCTGCGTGATGGTTGTTGTTGGTTTCAAGGCCAAGTTCAGCGCCACCTTGTTGGTCGTCATTCTCAGCGTGTTCAACGTGATTGTGAACAACTTCTGGACTGTGAGTTTTTCTCCGAGTCAGCAAAAAATGCCAGTCGCTAACCCCATTGAACAGCTCCACGAGCACCACCCCCACAAGGACTTCGCCAAGTACGATTTCTTCCAGATTCTCTCCATTGTCGGTGGTCTCCTCCTGCTGGTCAACAGCGGCCCCGGCCAGTTCAGCATCGACGAGAAGAAGAAGGTGTACTAGATACATTGCGAAATGTCTTGTCATTGAAATTACACTGCGTGATTCATTGCATCTCTCGCATACAAAACAACAAATTATGAGAACACAGCGCACACAGGATACCAAAAAGAGGAAGAGATGAACTGGCCCAAGGATGGTGTTAAGGACGGGGGGAAGGACAAGCAAAGGGAACCGAGAGGAGGGCGTCAAGTTGGTCAAAGCTAGGGCAGATGCAAATGGCCAGGCAAATCATGTTACCGGCGTAGCTTCATCCATCATTTTTATCTATTATCCGGTTTCTCTTCTCATTTGAGGGTTGTTGACATGTAGAAAATTCTTGATGGTTTTAGGAACAGCAAACATGTGTTTTCGTAGGTTGGTGTCAATTTTGAGTTGTTAGTTGACGTGGTTGAAATTCAAATGTTTCTATTCACCTGAATAATGCAAAAGAGAGCGACACATATAAAAGCTCACCAACTACTGGCCAGGTAGCTGATTACGAAAAACCTGTTTACGTCGGTTTTTAAACACTCTGTTTTTTGACACTCTGGTGTGTCATAGTCCTCATATTGCCGCATATTCTCCGCTTGGTTCTTGTGGATCATGAAACGGTTCACAAGGTGAAGAAGAAGAATTGTGCTGCAACAGAGACTCGAATCCTAAGCTTTTGGCAGCTTAATATACGTCCGTGACCCCCCCAAAGTGCGCTGCGGACAAATCACCAGTATTTTGGGTTAGGAATTGGTTGGGGTATGAGGGGGGGGGGGGTGGTTGTTGTGATGGGTGGCTGCTTTGGGGTTAGTTTGGGGTGAGGAGATGCAGTTAAAAAAAGAAGGGAGGCATAAGGTACGACCCCCAACCAGCAGCAAAAACCACAGAAAAGCTCGCTGCCCACAGAACCTATCTGCAAAGGCCAGCCACGAAAAAAAAACGCCCTCTTGGGATTTTTATAATGTTCATAATCATCAGAAACTCGTTATCAGACCCTTCTTCTACCGTAATCTGCAGCGGATGAGATGATTATATCTTTTGTTCGAAACTGTGTTCCAACCTGCGAGGTTCTCCCCCGCAAACACTGTAAGTCAGCCAAGGACGCGCTTAACGACTGCGACGAGCCGTGTTCTGCCTTGACGAGGTGCGAAAGAGAGAACAAGGAAAATGGGGTTAGGAAGGGTGGGGTGGAAGAGTGGAGGGCCGGATGGCGAATGGTCAAGGACAGGAGTGAGTGGTGGTTGGCTGGTGTGTATGGAGTTGTGGCTGTTGGTATCTGATAAACAAAGACTACGGTATATTATTATACAGTAACTCCCAATGGGTAAAAAGCAAACATCCTGTCCGGAACGCCTTCAAGTTCGTTGAGCACCACAGCACCTGCCCAGCAGGGAGCCCCCTGCTTTAATGTCTCCCGTGCATCCCAGTCCTCCATCCTAAACAGTCTTTGTGATATCAACATGTTGAATCCAACTGTAAACACAGCGTTGTCCTGTAGTCCACCGTATTTGTCATCTCGTGGCTCGTTTTGCCCCCCTTGATCCACCCAAGTAATCTTCTAGCCTGTTGCCTCCATGTTGAAGCCATCCTCGAGATAGTCGGTCGACATTGCGGCCCTCTAACCTCTTGCCTTTCCCCCTCCTTCCCATATCAATCAACCACCCCCCCACCCACCTAAGGAATAATCAACTCCTCCATACTCCTCTTAGCAATATCAATAATCCTCAAACAAGTCGGCTGCTCCCCCCCCACCTCCCCATCCCCCAACTTTACATACCCCCTCATCCTCCCCACCACCCCCCGTTCGACCAACTCATCCATCAACCTATGCCTCCTCCTCGACCTCTCCTCCATCATCCCAATAATATCCTTCAACCCCAACATCCTCACATCCCTACACTCCACATTCTGCACCCCATAAACATCAATCTTGAGCAGTGCCCTAACCGTCAACCTCCACAATCCCGCCTCCATCACCCTCCCCTCCAGCTTCTCCGCCGCCCCGCACTGGTAAGGCTCCTGCTCGGCCAACGTCCCCCACAAACCCCCATACTCGGAAAGCGTAAACACAATCTTCCGCCTTTCCCTGTCAGCAGCAGCAGCCTCCTGATCAACCATTGTCAATATCCTCATGTACGCGTTCGAGAGGGATGGAAGCAGAGCCCCGAGCATCATGAGCGACTGAAGCGACACCATCGGCGGCTTGGCCAACGTGCCCGGGTTATCCGGGTTGAACAAGGGGACGTCGCTGCAGACTTTGCAGAGGATGGAGTCGTGAGCTGTTCGGGAGGCCGCTCGGGTGATGCGCATGGCGCGGGAGATGGATTTGGGGAGGACTTTTACTGATTCCATTGCTAGGTACAGCGAGGCTAGGCAGCTGCATGTTGGGGGGTCGTTGGAATGAGGGTCGGCGCTGGGGGAGGAGGAGGATGAGGAAGAGCTCCCTCCCGGGGAAAGACTGGGGATGGAACAATCGTCGGGGATGGTGGGGATGTTGTTGGGGATGGAGAAGATTTCGGCGACGTCTTCTTGGGAGATCTCGGGTGCTTGGCTGGTGGGGGGTTGTTGGCAGACGGAAGAATTGAAGTCGATCTGTCCGAGGTCGGTGCCGAAGGCGAAGAACTGTCCTGGGGGCTCGGATACGGGGGTTTTGTTGATGGGCTCGATGGGGGGTAATGGGTTGAGGTGTTGTGGGAGGGGGTCGGTGGGGAGATACTGGTTGGGTGGGAATTGAGTGGAGGGGTCGATGATGTCTATGAAGTTGAGGTCGGCGTTGCTCATGTCGAGGAAGGAGAAGTCGAGATCCATGGCGAGGGTTGGGTCGAACTCTGGAAGTGCAAAGTCGTCGGGGTTGAAAGGTGGAATAGGGGTGATGTTCGCCGGGAGGGCTGGGAGGGCTGGTGCAGTCTCTGCGGTAACGACATTTGGCTTGTCTTTCTGAGCATTGGTTTCAGTGTTTTCAATTGCGTCAATCTTAACATGTGCTCGTTTTCTCGGCCTTCCCATGGGTTTCTGAGGCGAGTAGACGCATTTGATGCCTTCGCGCTTGCATCGAGCGCATCCATCGATTTCTTTGGAACAGGCGAGTTTTCGGCCTCCTGTAGAGAGTCAGAAGACTATCCTCAAAGCAAGATCATCAAGGGCGGCATACGGCATTCGTCGCAGGCACGACGCTTTGGCTGTTCGCCGGCCTTGCGGGCAGTGTTTGTGCTCATCTTTGTGGCTCCCAGAGTGTCGCTTATAGATATGTATCGACAGATGGTTGATTGATAATTAAGTTGACAACTTGCTCGTTCTAGAAGTCAGACGCGAACCGTCGGACGGTAGGTTGCAAAGTTTAAGATGGCGGTCAACGTAAGTAAGCATAAACAAAAAGGACGGGTTGGTTGGGATATCAGCTGAAGGGCAACATGGCCTGTTTGTCCGAATCCACGTAACCGAGGGGTACCTATAAAGGATTCGTACCACAAGCCTCCCCGCGTAGGATCGTCCAAATGCGTCTCATAAGTTCCGTGAAAGTAAAACGGCTCAATCGTGCTCCCGCAGGTCATTGGAGGGGAGGCCTATCTTGCAGTCATATACATAAAGGGAGCCGCACTTTGAGTGTATCATTTGTCAGCACTCGCCTTTTGGCTATCAAGGTTCACATGTAACTCACGCTGCTTTAACTGGGATCTTTTTCACTGTCCGTAGTCAGTGGGAGTACGGCTGATTGCTCGTTCGAATGCATATCCTGGCATGTTTGGTGATTGGCGCGGGCGCGAAAACACATGCCCCAAGTGTATGACTTGGGGCCGAAACATTTCATCTCGAGTTCAACATTCGAGTCCCTTCGAGATGCAGTCGAGAAGTTCAGATGAGGTGGGGTTTCAGTTTCTCAAGAGCTCACTCAAGACTTGTCCCAGACAGGCTAGTGCATCACGTTAGCTTCTCGGCACAAAAGCGGTGAGCGAGCTGGGCCCCGCCAAAACTCCAAAGATTGGCAGAAATCCGCTAAAAAAAAAGATTGTCCATGGAAATTTTGGGGCCATCGGCTGCAGCGCGACAGTAACCAGTCCAGACATCCTAACCCGTCAATTTCAGCACAATGAAGTCAAAACCGGTAGAAAAGAAGCGCAAGGCGAGGGACGAGGAATCCGACTCGGAGTCTGACGACGAGCTCGCAAATGGTCTTTTCGACGGTGTTTTGGAGGCCAGCGAAGATGAAGAGGACTACATTCCGTCCGACGAAATCGACGATGTCGACAGCGAAAGCGAGGTCAGCGAAGGTAGCGAGGACGCCGAGGAGGAGGAGGAAGAGGGAGATGACGATGCGCTCTTGAGCGACGACATTCCGTCAGATGATGAAATGGGGAAGCTCAGCAAGGATGCCGAGGAACTTGAAATTACGGAACCGGGCGTTGACCCAAAGCCAAAGCACCAAGAGGAGGAAGACCGCAATTACAAAGTTGTGAAGGACGCCAATGGTGGAGAGAGATATGTCTACGAGTACGTAGAAAAGCAGCAACCTAGGGAATGCGAAATGGAGGGCTAATACGGGGGCGTCAACAGTGAAATCGACCCAGTCTACGATTCCGACGATTCAGATGCCCAAGGCCCCGTTAACACGATAGGAAACATCCCCCTCAGCTTCTACGACAGCTACCCACACATCGGCTACGACATCAATGGCAAGAAAATTATGCGCCCAGCCACTGGCGATGCGCTGCAAAGTCTTCTCGATACCATTGAGGTCCCCAAGGGCTGGACTGGTTTGACCGACGTCAACACCGGAAACCCGCTCAATCTTACACAGGAGGAGCTGGAGCTGGTCCGTCGTGTCCGGCATGGTCTTGTTCCTGACGAGGGTTATGACCCATATCCCGATACCGTCGAATGGTTTACTTCCAAGCAAGAAACGATGCGTAAGAAAACGCCTGTCAATTGGTGAAACTGAATCATAGCTAACCTCAAAACAGCCCTCAGCGCGGCCCCCGAACCCAAGAGGCGCTTCTTGCCATCCAAGAACGAGGCTAAGCAGGTGATGAAATTGGTCCGCGCCATTCGCGAAGGCAGAATCCTTCCTTACAAGCCTCCTGAGGAGCGTGAAAGAGAGGAGGAAGAGAAGGAGGAGGTTCAGTTCGATCTTTGGCAAGATGAGGAGCCAGCGGCACCAAATCCTATGCACATTCCTGCGCCTAAGCTCCCACCTCCTGGCTATGAAATGAGTTACAATCCTCCTGAGGAGTACTTGCCGTAAGTGACGGTCAGATTCGTTGTTCCCAAGCAAACAGACTAATAGTTTCACAGAACAAAGGAAGAACGCGAAGAGTGGGAGAAGACTGACCCTGAGGACCGCGAGAAGGAGTTCCTCCCTCAAAAGTTCAACTCTCTTCGCAAGGTACCTGCGTGGGGCACTTTGGTCAAGGAGAGATTCGAACGGTGCATGGACCTTTATCTTGCTCCCCGTGTGCGGAAAAACAGGCTCAACATTGACCCGAACTCGCTTCTTCCCAAGCTTCCCTCGCCTGCTGAGTTGAAGCCATTCCCTACCGTTGTCCAGACCATCTTCCGCGGCCACGAGGGCACGGTAAGAAGTGTCGCGATTGACCCTGTAAGTTTTCCTCTAATTATACGTGGGCACAGATGACAAAATGCTGACCACCAACAGACCGGTGTGGCTTTGGCTACAGGCGGCAGTGACGGCACTGTGCGCGTATGGGAGTTGTTGACCGGTCGACAAGTATGGTCTGTGAAGTTGAGCAGTGAAGACCCAGTCTATACCGTCCGCTGGAGACCAACCAAGGATGCCTTTGTCCTTGCTGCTTCTGCGGGTGAGGATGTCTTCTTGATGGTTCCGCCACATTCGAGCGTCACGCCTACACTTGACCAGGCAAGCCGTGATGTTCTCGCTGCTGGCTTCGGCTACGCAACCAACGGTCAACAACCAGCCACAGCTCCCGGTAAGGAGCCTGCTGGCAAGTGGGCCAGACCTGGCACCAAGCTTGAAGACGCAGGTGTTCTTGTCAGGGTCACAGTCAGGTCTGCTGTCAAGGTCATTACCTGGCACAGAAGAGGCGATCACTTTGCGACAGTGTCCCCCGAGGGCCAGCGCAGCTCTGTGGCGATTCACACCTTGTCCAAGCACCTTACCCAGATTCCTTTCCGGAAACTCCACGGTCTTGCACAGACTGTGGTGTTCCACCCGCTGAAGCCACTCTTCTTCGTTGCGACGATGCGCACAGTGCGGTGCTATGATCTTCAGAAGGTGGAGCTGGTCAAGATTGTCCAGCCTGGTGCTAAATGGTATGCTGTCCAACGTCCAACTGATAGAGGAGACTCGCTAACGAATTTACAGGATCTCGTCACTTGACATTCACTCTGGCGGCGATCACTTGATTGTCGGCAGTTACGATAGGCGGTTGCTCTGGCACGACCTTGACTTGTCCAACCGGCCACACAAGACAATGAGATTCCATCCAAAGGCCATCCGCGCCGTGCGGTTCCACAAGGGTGGACTTCCGTTGTTCGCAGACGCCAGTGACGACGGCACGTTGCAGATCTTTTATGGCAAGGTGCCCAATGACCAGCTTGAAAGCCCTACAATCGTGCCAGTCAAGCAACTCAAGGGTCACAAGGTTGTCAACCAAGTGGGTGTCGTGGATATCGACTGGCACCCGAGAGAACCGTGGTGTGTGTCTGCCGGAGCGGATGGAACGGCGAGGTTGTGGATGTAATGTCGCTGGGGAGTCTGGATTGGTTCTGGGGAAGGGGGGCGCGGGTCAGGAGACACTTGTTGTACAGAAGTAGTGCACGCCTGCCTGGGAGCGGAGTTTTTGGGGCTATAAAAGGTCTTGAGAGTTAAATACCATTATATCTATTTGTATTTACCATTGGCAGGAAAGCGTTGTAATGCGACCCTGCATATCTGGTCCTATCATGTGTTGGGCCATGTGTCAATCGTTGGGCCGCTGGTGGTATGGGGTATAAGGTGACGGATCCCTGTTGTGGGCTTTCGAAGCATCGAAAGCATCCTAGTTAACATTGGACTGCATACCGTAAGCATCCATCTCCATACATTTTCACACCACTTTGAGTCTGACGTGTGCCTCGATGGTGCATAATAGTATTTGGAAAGCTATATAAGCCGGACATCTCGGGTCTTCGCGGACCTTCGGTGCATATGTAAGTTTGTGCTTCTCCGCCTCCCTCCCCTCATTACTTTTTGTCACTCAGTGTGCCCTACTGTCCCACCCTAACCCATAGCTTCATCTCCACCGACATTCAATTTAACTTCCTCAACCTTAACTTGACCACTCTCTCTCTCTCTCTCTCTCTGGGTTCCTAAACAATACTCGACACCCCATTCCTGAACCTCTCAAACAACCTCAAATCGACCGCCTCGGCCATGGCCTTGTACCCCGTCGGGTTCAAGTGAAGGTAATCCCCCGTGTCATACTCTGGTCTCAGCCGCGTCTCATTCTTCGGATCCCTCACCGCCTTGTCAAAGTCAATCACCGCGTCGAACCTCCCGCTGGTCCTAATCCACCTATTCACCCTCACCCTCTGCTCCTCCCTCCTCGGTTCCCCATACGCCTGGCCCGGCCCGCTCATGGGCGTGATCGTCGCCCCAAATACGGCAATCCCACGCCCGTGAAGCCGGGTGATGATCTGCTCATAAGCTTGAATGAGACGATCCCCTGTCTTGACTAGGTCGCCTTCGGCAGCGGTGCCAAGGTCGTTGACGCCCTCGAAAAGAACAACGTATTTTACTCCGTTGTGAGCGAGGACGTCCCTTGCTATCCGGCCCAGCGCGTTGGGTCCGAGCCCGTCGGCTAGGACCCTGTTGCCTCCGGCGGCTTGGTTGATGACGCTCATTCCTGAACCGCCGCGACGTTGGGATTCGAGCCGGCGGAGGAGTTGGTCGGGCCAACGGTCGTTGCCGTTTGTGGTTGAGCCGCGGCCGTCGGTGATGCTGTCGCCGATGATGACTAGGCTCCCGTGAGTTCTTTTCTTGTCTACCCAGCCTTCGACCGCGGAGAGGATGAACCACCGGTCTACCCTCACCGCCTCGGATGGCAAGTCGACTGCTTTGGTGTGGTCGCCGTTGATGAACCAGCTGCTTGTTCGGCTGCCTGGGTGGCCGGAGATTCGCTTGCCTTGCTGGCCTTGCTGGATGTAGATTGTGACGGCGAGGTTGGTCTCGGCTTTGACATTGAGGTTTCTGATGGGGTCCGAGATGGCGATGGCGCCGTTGGGGATGGTGAAGGATTTGCTTCCGCCCGAGAAGGTGACCTGGCGGAGGGTTCTGGGCTGGATGGAGGGGGAGCCGGCCGTGCCGTTGAGGGGGAGGGCGATGGTGACGGCGGAGATGTGGAGATCGGCAGAGGGGCCGCCGAATTCGTTGGAGAGGGAGAGGCGGATGTGGGGGGCGGGTTGGGTGAGGTGGATGGTTTGGCGGATGGTGGTGTTGGTGTAGATGGAGTCCTCGCCGGTCTGGAACAGGGGATGGGTCAGCAAGAATCTCTCGATACAAGAAGAAAGGTATGTTTGATGTGGAAAAGGAACTTACAAACGGCGCAGGCGGCAGATTATGCGGTTCTACCTCCTGAGGCATCGAAGCCCAGAGATCGACCCATTGACTGCCATCATCATGGCCCTGAACAACACCGGCGAGAGCGAGGCCGAGGCCGAGGAGGAAACCCCGGAGAATTGCCATTTTGACGACAACGACGAGGCGAATAGGAAATGCGAGCCTACCTGCCCTTCCATCTCGACGACACACCGACCTACCCTACCTCACCGATCTACTTATACACCACTACAGCAACAAGATGCAGGAACAACACCACCCCCATCGGAACGGCAACAGTAGTATCCATCGGGACGACACCACGAGTTGACCGTGACGGTAATATATCAGGCTAAACCGGCTTTACCCAAGGAGTTGCCATTCGGAATTTGGCTTTTCTTTTTCATGGGCTTTAAACGTCTTAGCACGATGGAGCACCGCGGGAGAACACCGTTGGCGAATGCTACCCTATCACCACATCATCCTACCATCCCCGCATCCACAAAACCGACCCGGGACCCGGGAACATCGGTGGAGAACTGGAGTTGTGGAAAAAACAAGTGTGTTTTTTTCTTTGGGGGGGGGGGGGAGAATTGGAGAACGGCAAGGTTGCGTGAGTGGGTGACCAGTCGTTGACCTATAACTACTTCGTACACCAGCATCACCACACCCACACCCAAGTATGGAAAAAGTCCAAGCGGATTTATCATGCAAGCACCGAAAGATCAGATGAGACGGGAACGTCGAAGATCCCGGCCGAGCGGATTGGACCGGCCCGGTGGGTGGCAAAGGATGAGCTCATATGAAGAAAAGAAAAAGGAAGGGACCGGAGTTCGATTGTTTTGATTGCTCAGATAAAATAAGAAAAAGAAAATCCCATATAGGTATGATAAAACAATCTGTTTGACAAACCAAAAAAAAAAGAATTCCAAAACAAAAACGCTTGCTTATTCCGACCCTTTTCCCCCTTTCCTTTTCATTCCTTTCTAACCCAACTCCCAGATAGCCAAGCCAAGTCAGTTTATAAACTCGTATTACCCATTTTCCCCATCTCCCGAAATGCATGTCGACAATGTTAGCGAACCGATCGATGATGGAGAGAACCTGCCTCCCTATCTTCATGCCGGCATGAAAATGATAACGTATCCCTCCTCCCCTCCCTTCTCTCGGCCTTCCCTTCCGACCTTCTCTTAATCAAACAGGGATGTGTGCTATTTTTTTATCCTTTTCGCGAGATTATGAAAATAAAGGAGAACGCCACAGCCCCATCTCCGAGCCTAAGGGTATCAAGGACGCCACCCATCAATTTGACCACCGGACGAAGACAGACGACAACCAACCACAAGGCAACCCGGCGATGATATAAGAACGCAACATCGTAACGACAACGCAAGCCATGACAACAATACCAAAGACAACCTCATGACGACAAGCTCGATCGAAGCAACGAAAGCAGAAAGCCAAAACTGAACGACAACGATAAAATCCAACGTCGCAAAGATAAAAGAAGAAACTGACAGAAGGAATCGACCGGGCCGGTGTCTTGCAGCAGCTTGAGTAGGATTCCGACGAGGACCGGGGTCTTGTTGGCGGCGATAATGGACCGAGACTGGCAACGGATGAGTCTTTCGAGGACGAGACAGCATCGACTTTTTGGCATGACAAGGTCGGCCGGCTGACACGATGATACGAGAGCAGCTCAGTGGATGATGGGTGCTTTGCTACCGATCAGAATCTGCCCGAGTGGTAAAAGCAAACCGAAGGCAAGGCGGAGACTTGGCGAAGCGACGAGCGCTTGTCAATCGGGAAGGACGGCTGAGAAGATGCAACTGCTGGCAACCGGTCGCAAATGATGAGCGAAACATGTTTGTCATTAGTAACGAGGGCGACTGACTCTTCGGTCGGCAAGGCGGCTTGACACGTGAGAGGTCGGGTTGGAAAGCGACAGGGCGCGAAGGGCAGTGATGGTACTCGACGACAGAAGTTGATGGTTGGGTCTTGAGAGGGATGTTTGTCGAGTATGCGAGACCAACCAGTCTACCGGCCCGACCTTCCTAGACGGCAAGCGACGACTAATTGCCAGCGGGGTGCGGAGCACCATAGGGAGCGAGAGCCTCGTTGCTCCAATCTCCAGCAAACATCAGTTGCTCGTTCATGGAAATGGGTTCCATCATGTGGGTCCAGCTGCTGTTGCTAACAACGCTCCTGGTGCTTGCCACGCTGGATGAGTATCCCTTCTTCACGGGGGCGTGGTGCTGGACGAGACGGCGAGCACCAGCACCGCCCACCCAGCGCTCGACATCGTGGGAGCAGATGCCCTGGTGGAGCTCCATGTTGGCGAAGGAGAGAGTGAGGGTGTCAGGGGTGGAGGCGGCCTGTGAGGGGGATGTGGCGTTGGGGGTAAAGTTGGAAGGGGTTGCTTGCATCAACAAGGCTTGATCGGCGGCGTCATCAACCCGGATCTGGGTGTCATCGGTCCCGGCGGTCTCGGTGGAGTCCTCGTTGGACATGGCCCGTTGGGTGTGGGCAACGGCGTCGAGCTCCTCTTCGAACGAGGTTGCAGCATCGTGACCGATACGACCCGATGGGATATTATCATCATTGAAGTGAGGTTTTCTCCCCTTCGTGTGAGTCTCGTCGACGAAGTCGCTCGCCTCCGCTCTGGAGATGACGCTCCAATCCTCGCTGGGTGTGGGTTGACGGTCGTTGCTGGACATTATGGCAGTGTGTGTGCGGCACTGGGCGAGCTGGTGAATGTGAGTGCTCGAGGATGAGGCTGGGAAGCCTTCGTCTGACCAATGTCTGGTCAGCATCGTGTTGGTTGAGGATGTTGAGAGGAAAGGAGAGGAGGGAGGATTGCTCACTTTAACGGAAAGAAAGCTTGGATTGACACGCGAGGGAACGCGGGGAGAGTGCGTTATCTGAAGAGGCAACGGATGACGGGGAACAGCCCGGAGACTGGGCAGCAGCCAGAGACGACAACGACGGTGGGACACAGGCAGTGTGCTGGACGGTGGGGCGAAATGCTTCTCAACAAAAAGCCGAGCGTGCTGGTGGTGTGTGCTCTTGGGGTTGGGATGGAGGATCTGCTGGGGACAGCTGGAAAAGCAGGATGCTTTATGGAAACGACAAAATGGCGCCCCACCGGCAGTCGAGAGAGGGGTGTGGTTCAGGGGTTGGGTTCGGGTTACACAGAGTGACCAGTGTACGATGGGGGGGGTGAGGTCACACGATGGGAGCCGGTCAGAGAAAAGACCAGGCGGGTGCCGGTATCGCAGAGAGAGGGTTGTCCCGGCCCGGGGCCGCTGGTATCCAGAACGCATCGACGCAAGAACCCGTTGACACGCTTTAACTGGCAGTCAGAATCAGTGTTCTCCGTCTTCCCGTCACCCCTCTCGTCGTGCCGTCGGGCCATGATGCCCACAAGCTCAGGCTGTATGTGATACAACAACCTCCCCGGCTGGGTCCAGAGACATCGAGATATTTGGCTGTGGGGAAACTGGGGGTGCCAGTCAGGCCGCCTGGCAGTGCTAGTTGGCAAAGTCTCTTGTTCGGCAGAAATACCTTCGTCCAGATGCTGGGCGGTCCTTACGATTTCAGAAGTACAAACAGCTGCCACCACGGCTTTTAACCCGGCGGCGTAGCGTAGCCTGGTGGTGGGGCGGACGGAACACCTCTCTGCAGAAGGGGTGTCACGGTGCGAGACACATACCATGTGCTGTGCCATCCCAAGACATACACTCTAGGAGACACTGGGCAAGAAAAAGTTGTTTATGCTGAGTACAGACCGATCATGATTGACGGGGAGATGAAGGTTCTCGTGAAATTCTTCCTGCTGGTTGAGTGTCTCCCGGCTGGTCTAGGTCATAAATGACCGCGACAGTGACCGAACCATCATGGCGAGCTGCAGAACGGCTGGAGCTCCCCCTCACCAACATTCGTGGGCGCTGTCGGTCTTGCCGTTCTTTAAGATTGGTCGTGATGATACCGTGAGACTCTTTCAGGAGGAGGGACCTTTGGCACCATGCCTTGTGCTCTGACCTTGCGCCGGACTCGTAAAAGCAGCGAGATACACGATGGCCGCCAGCCCATGGCTTCGAGAAGAGTGGTCTTGGCTGCAGGAAGCTCCTTTCTGGTCCCGTGGACATTTGATGTCGAAGTGTTCATCTCTGACACAGTAAACGGCGAGCCCAGGAAACACTGTACAGAGCAGGCACATAGCCATCCTTGGCACCTCAATGAACAAACGGTGTGAGCCGTGATGATCGCCGGAGGTATGATGACTGCGGACTGAAGCCGCTGTTTTCTTCAGTGTGGTGTCCGGGTATGACGAACTCGCCAGCTCGGTCAGGCATCGAGTAACCGATGGAGAGATAAGGTGAACAGGAAGGCATTCACGAAAACCAGGGCGAACTGCCTGCCGAGTCGCTCGTTTTGTCGAAAAGAGCTCCGATTGTCGGCATCATGACAGAGGTTGACGTTGTGACGGTATCTCATCTTCTTGATGAGTTCGGTTAGAAGAGGGTTTACTTTGCGGTGCTATCGGCAACACTCCGCGGATCCAAGCCTTCCCGAGCCACACGCACTGCCGCTATCTTCAACCACCACACCGACTTGCTTCAGTCTCTTGTTGCAGAAACTTCAATGCTTTCCTGTCTGGCTTCTGCGAATTTGAGAAGTTCCAGATTGGGAATGCAATGGGAAATAAAATTCCTAAGCTGCAAGGCCGTCCAAAAAGGGTTTTGACCTAGCTCATGTGTGCAAATCTGTATCGAAATTGATTCAGATGCAGATAATAAACATGGCTTGTCCACAGCCTGGCACCCACGGCAGGCAGAAGCACCACCAACATGGAACGAGACTGGTGGGGTTGGCATCAACTCTAGGCCCAAAATCTGATTTGTGACGCTCATAGGAATTGGCCAGTAAGCACCACGGTCAGCCAGCCATTCCGAGCCGCGAAGCTCCGTTGAGCTCGCTGTGGTTGTCGTGGTAGAGGTGTCGATGAGGTGTCGTTGGAGGGAGTGGGCAGAGAATGGGCGGGGGCACCCTTGGAAGATTCGCGCAATTTACAGGGCACTCCTGGCTATCACCCCTGCACTAACCCCGGCCGACGGATCCACTAAACGGAATGATCGCTGCTGCCCCACCAGGTCGATATCCCTCCCGTGAAAGGGTCATGGATCAAAACTTCGACCGACGTCTTGTACTCTGTATGTATTGCGCCGAGTCTCAGTGTCGAGGTGTGGAGCCGATGCCATGGAAGAGCGGCGGCCGGTTCCGTAACACATTGATTGGACAATGTTAGTTTTTTGGTCAATTTTCAGAGTCTGTATCCCACATGACCACTTCTGAAACGGGCTACACATTGCCCGTCTTTGGGTGACTTCCACAGCTAACTGCCAGAAGGTGAAATCAAATCTCATCAAGGAGGGATGCGTTGGCATATAGCATCATTCTTGACTCCCCGCCAAGGTTCCTTTTAGCGTGGCCGCTCACAGCATTTCGCCGCCATGTCTTGGGCAAGGCTCCGCGAACTCGCAAACACTGTCTTTCGGGCACAGAGCAATCGGTTTCCCCTCCCACCTCGTGGCATCTTAGGAAATCGTCCGGGGCCGAGCTTGACGTCTGAATGCTCATCAAAGCTGAGGACACAAAGCCGAGAAGCCCATACCGCCACGAACTGTATCGTTCGTCGTGTACCCCTGCCAGACCCTACAGGGCGTTTTCTTAGTTCAAGCGAATTTAGACCCGCACAGTCGGGGGCTATCTTTCAGCAACCTCTTACACAAACAACTGCCTGCCATTCTGTCCGTAGAAAGGCAGGGTTTGGAAACTTGACTTGATTTCTTCGGCTTCATCTGCCGCGTTGAGCGCGATATCTAATCGTCTGTCATATGTAGCACCTGGCAAGTCATTCAGGTTGACAACCTGGGACGCCTTGTCACAGCACCTCAGGACTTCACACTCGTCAAGTCCCTACCCAAGTCCTGTTCCTGGTCCCGCAAGCATCCCGGTCACGTTGACTCGCATCGTGCGTTCGCTTTCGCCCAACCTGTCGGCTGTCTTGTTGATCGTTCCACTCCCCAGCACCTGTGTCCTGGCCATTCCCAACCTGAACTACCTTGGCCCCTTCTTGGCCATGCATGCGGCAACTGCACAGTGCGTGGTCAAGTCATGAGTGTGATCAGCTGGTCATGGTCTTCTGCACAACGGCTGGTACCAGAAGAAATAATAGGCCTGTGATAACTAGCTTTCTTACACTTTCTAGGCCCTTGAACTCGGCAAGTCACAGATCATGGTTCGGAATGGTTTCGGCCGAAGAAACAAGCCATTATTATTTCGCATTCTCAACTCTGCAGAACAAAGATCGTCTACGGTGGAGAGGCAAAAGCTATCGGGCTTCGTCATCTTACCACGGTGAGGATTGCGTTGCCCCTCAATATCGGCAAGAAAATGTACGTACCAGAGCCTGGTCTCAACATCTGCCCCGTACCTACCTCGCCAACACCCTCTCGCGCTGAGACCCCTTGTGGGAAATTCTCAAGAGTTGACCCACGTCACATCGAATAAATGGAATGTCACATTCATCAAGTCCAATCACAGCTCAGAGATATGTTACGAACAGCAGCCTTCTAGAAGAAAGGTATGGAATGGGTACACGCACCGGGGCACCACACACCTTCTTGTTGGACAACCCCATCAAATTCTCCTCGCTTTCACCTCTTTGAGAGCTGGCCTGCCAGTTGGCCATACTCGTGGAACACACCACATGCCGCCCGGCCATCCGCCATCCACACGTTTCCTCGCTCTCGCTTGTTCGTCACTCACTCCGTCCACGCGCAGCATGCCACAGACTCGCACGCATCGTGTACTACAGACCATCACTTGAAAGTTTCCGAGCGGCCACTGAGGACAGCACCTACCCGGTACAAAGGAAGTTCCCGAGTGGGCAATGATTACAACCACTTCGGTCCTACCACAAGCGAAGGGCATGAGCCACCTTGGGTGCCACAAACCCCGTAGCTCTCAACAACAGCCAAGCTACCATTGACTTGTAGAACGGCTGGCAGATACATGTCAACCTACACCGAAACAGCGCTGCAAATCTGAACCGCTGAGAAAAGGGGGCAATTTCTTTTCTCGATGGACCACCACGCCTCGTACACAAACTGCAACTCAACGCCTTTGTAACCACCTCAGCCTCCTGTTGCACAAGTCCTGTCGGCTTCCCAGAAAAGACAATCCTCCATGAACATGAATAGCTCTGGCCGTGTGGCTCAAAAAATCTTGAGCATTGTTGAAAGCTCTGATCTGCAGGACGCACCCAATGTAGCAGCCATCTTTTCGTGCAGCTCTGAATGGGCTCTCATTACAGGTTCTTGGCCTCAGCTGTGCTTTGTCAGTTCCAGCCTTTAGAAAAAGAATCTGATCTGTAATGGCTTCAAGGCAGCCGTGAATGGCTTCTCATCGCACACCCTTGGCTGCTTGACCCAAGGTCTTGATGATATGCTGCTTTGTCAGGTCAACGGCAAGCCACCAAAAAAAGCTCTGATCTGCAGCAAGGCATGTCCCACCGGCACACTGAGGATCCGATGCTGCTGTGTACATACAGCAGTCAAGTTGCCCCTTGAGCAAGAGGCCTCTGATGATATAACAACACACTGCTACTTACTCAATGATGAATGATACAAGCAGAACGGTCCCTCCGGCCCTGGCTAAACAAGACCAAACCGTTTACTCCCACGCCCCCAGCCGCCTCACAGAGTCTCTCTACATGAGAGTAGTGAAGGACCTCCAACCCGCACTGCGAGTTCAAAGCTGCATATTATAGGTAATCTTCTTCACTATCCCCGCCCGAGTCTGCAGTCTACTCCGCTACTGTCTCGCGATGCCGGGCCGGGGGAAGAGAGAATACCTACCGACAGCAACGGTGAAAAAAAAATTATCCGAAAGACTGACACGGCAAACAAGCAAAAACGCTTACTATCCCTTCTTTTGCTTGCCAAACCTCCCTCCCACCCACCGCCAAAATCCACCACCACCCCAAACGCTACTTCTCCCTTCCCTTCATCATGAATCACACCTCTCCTCATCTGCAAATACCCCTCAACAGCCGTACACGGCCCCTTTTCAAACCTCGGCCTCGTATCCATCCTCCCGACCTTGATAGGCATGAACTTTGTCTTTTCCTCCACCTCATCATCATCATCATCGCCACCACGGTCCTCCTTCTTTGGCTTCCCCGTTGTTGTTTTCCCTTGCTCATCTCTACTGTTTATGTAATACGGCTGCAGCCAATTCCATCCCGGCACCCTGGTAGGAAGTACGTCAACCGATTGTTTTTCATACACTTGTTGCTCCTCTCCTCTGCTTAGCGAGTAATCTGCTCTGAGCTCGTAAGTTGTCTTAAACGCGGGAACGTCTCTCGTCACTATCAACGGCCCCACGTGGAAAAAGGCAATCATGTGGTTGAGGGCTTTTTGCCAGGTCCAGTCGGGCAGTTTGAGTTCCTTGATGCGTAAGAAGCCGGAGTAGGCGTGGATGGGTTGGAAGGGGTCTAGGATGGCGGCGAGGACTTGCAGCTTGGTGTTGCTGTCGAGGGTGTATTTGTTGTTGGTGTTGGCGATGGTTGGGGGGTTGGTAGTATTTTGCCGGGTCGAGCCAGTATGCTGGTAGGCGGAGGTAGGAGGCGTTGTTGAGTTTGAGGAGGGGGTATGCTGTCCCGCCCGGGTCTTTTGGCTTCTTCTCCTCGTGGCCAAAGTAGGTGTACAACTTGGTGAGGTCAAACTCGTCGTTTAGGGGGAGGTATCCGACGTTTCTTGGGTCGGTGGACCGCGGCCTCATGGGGAAGTAACCTACCAAACCGTCGTATTCCCTGTGGGAGTCGCCGAGCTTGATGGGGAATCGGTACGTGCCACCTGCCTGGGGGTTGTTCGGATCTAGGAGGTGTCGTGAAGGCTGACCGAATTTGGGGGCAGACCCATGTAAGACCAGCTGTAGAGGGACGTCAAAGCCACATAAGGGGTCTTGGAAGCAAACGGCATGGCTTCCAGGCCCTCGATCGATATCAAGTGGGCGACAACCGAGGTAGACTGAGTGCGGCCAAGAGGTCCAGTGCGATGAGAGAGCACCACTGAAAACAGACAGTCCCTCTCCCCAAGGAGTCCAGTCGTCGAGCCTGCCAGCGCCATACCTGCCGTATCAATTTGTCGTACATGGGCCAGCCATCGATACCGAGAGGCATCGGGATGCGCTTGAGAGGTGTTTGGTTGTTGGTCCTTGTCATCAAACGTCCGTACCAGCCCTTGCAACACCTCAGCTTTCACACAGACGATGTCGCCTTTTGTTGAGATTGGATCATGAACACTCGCGTCGAAGGAGGTTAATGGTGTACTGAGCCCTGTCTATAAGCTCCTCCTACCGGATGGCCCGACCAACACCGTGATCGGAGTTGCCATGACCACAATTGTCGCCGAGGGCCAAGGATATATGTACTGCATGACGTACGACCACATCCATCCACCCGTCCCCTTTCCATGTTTTCGTCCCAAGAATCAAGTCGAGAACTGACAACAACTACTCTCTCTGAACAAAACACAGCGGGACCGAAGAAAAGCCACGCATCACCGAGTTCTCAATCGGTTGGTCGTCCAGCTCAAGAGGCGAGGACCTCATCACCAAGCCTTTCGACACCAAGCCACCCCTGGTTGCCAGCAACCTCGCAGCCGTCTACGATCCAGCCGCCAAGAAAGAAGCTCATCGTCTACCAAAACGAAGACAACCTCCGCATCGTCGAGTCGACCAGCGAAAATGGTAAAGAAATAAAGAAATAAAAAAAACTCCCCGTCTTTTGAACCACCATGCCCGCCTTTCTTTCTTCTATGAGCGAAAAGCTGACGTGTAGCCTCTCTGTAACAAGATACCGTGATTCCGAACACAGACGACTCCCGTGATTGCACTGGCCTTGCTCTGGTTCCCGTAAGCACGGACAAGGGCACCAAGCTGTATCTCTACTACTTCATGCAGAAGGGTGGAAAGTTCCAGCGCGTGGTTCGCAACGAGGACGGAACTTGGGGAGACTCGGCCGCTGCAAGGGATAAGGCGGTTTCGGATCCCAACACTTTCCTGGCTGCCTCCCAGGTTGGCGGCGTGATTATGGTGTACTACATCGCAAAGGGAGAGTCGAGCACCCATAGCTTCAGGGACAAGGTTTAGAATAAGTCCCTACACCAGGGGAGCTTGATGGTATTAGTTGACGACAACGGTAATGAAGACAACAAACACCTTTTGTGCGTTAAAACACATTGACGGTGTACCCCGCCGTCCCGTCTCTTGGCCATCTAAAAGAAAAAAAAAGAAAAAAACCCATTCGATAACTCCTATCCCAAGTACTCCCACGAACTTTCTCATGCAGTAGGTGAACCTCTCGCACTGGCGCTATGAGCCCTAAACCTTTCCTTCCTCTCCTGCTCAACCCCCAATTCCGGGTTCTCCAAATTGCCCAACATGGGCGTCTGCATATGACTCGTCTTCCTCCTTAACCCCCCAGCCTTGAGCCGTCTGGCAACCTGGTAAGCCCTATCCAGCTCCTCCTCCACCGCACAGCGAATCTTGAGCGCCGCCACAGCCGGCCAGACACTACGCTCACCCCTCAGGATCCAATACTCCAGCGTTTCCTTGGTGGGGGTTTCCATCAGCCGAACAAAGTCACCAGCCGTCACCTCGGGAACAAGCATCATGCTCGCGCCCGGCACCCGCTCGTCCACAAGGAACCGACGGATACCCGCCGGGAGCAGTTGGAGCGTGTCGAGCTGGCGGAGGCGGTGTCGGAGCTCGAGGCCGACCATGCGCATGATGAAGGCCATGCCAGACATGGTCTTGTTGCGGGTTTCGACCATGGAGGGGCCGTGCATGTCGCTTTGGAGGAAGGGGATGAGGTAGGGGCGGGCTTGGCTGACGATGAAGTGGTTCACGTTGAAGAGCTCGGCGATACGGAGGAGGGGGGATTCTTGCTCGGTGTAGGAGGCGTTGGTCCAGTGGTTGAAGTCGACTTCGTTGGCGGGCTTCCAGGGGACGATGTTGCCTTGGGAGTCTTTGCAGAGGATCTTGGTTTGACGGTGGCCGTAGAAGGTGGGTGTGGAGGCGTTGGAGGCGACGGCGGCGGTCCAGATTAGCTGTGGATGTTAGCCATGCTCATGACTTTGGGTGAAAAGGGCAGTACATACCACGTTAGGAGCCGTCAAGTAATTCAACAACGTCGGCACACCCCCATGCCCAGCCGTAGCAACCGTGATGTTCAGCACCCTCTTGCTCCGATGATACGCCTCCTCAAAAGTCAAATCCCCAATGTTACTCTTTATACACTCCTCCAACACCTTCACATCCAGAAAATAGCCCTCCCTCCTAAACCTCCGCACCCTCCTCACCAGCGTAGCCCACCTCGACCACATCGACTCCCTCAACCCCTTGTTATGCTTGACCGGATCCTGCCCCTGCTTCGCAAACGCGCTCAGGTCAATCCCATCCCCCTTCAGCACCCTCGGCAGCTCCTCCTCGGAATGAACCGCCACCAACGCAGCAATCAACGCCCCTGTCGCCGTGCCCACAATAATCCTCGGCAACAGCCCCCTCAAAAACAAAGCTTTCACCACCCCCAAGTGACACAAACCGAAAATCGCACCCCCTTGCAAAACCAACGCCGTCCTCCCAAAAGCCTGTCTCGTATCATGTATAAAATCCAGCTTCGCCTGCGTAGACATGGTAGCAACCATCCTCCCCCCCTCAGGCAAATGACTACCGCCCGGGGGGCTAGCAACACTCAGACCCCCCCAGTCCACCTTTGGCGTCCCATTCCCCCCTCCGGCGGCAGTACTCTCCCCCCTTGTCGTCATCACACTAAGCGTCTGCCTCTTCTCCCTACCGCTACTGCTCCCCTCCCCACCGGTGCTACTCTCCCCATTATTATCCTCAAAACTAACATGATGCCCCTGCCTCGCGACACCACCACCCCTTGGAACCCCCCTACCACCATCAACAACATACCCCACCGCCGACGTCTCCCCCGGCGAAGGCAAGCTCCCAATATCCTCCACCCCCTCCGCCACAGCCCTAACATACTCCTCAATCAAAAACTTTGTCCCCGCAAACGCCCGGTTGTACAGCTTCGTGGCGGTGATATTCCCCAAGTTCCTCACCAAGCCACTCCTCAGCAGGTTAACCAGCGAGTGCACGTCCCCCGTCTCCCTCGCAATCTCAATACTCACCAGCCGCTCGTTGATCAGCTTGAAGTCGTAGTGCGAAGAGACAGGGTTGTTCCTCCAGAGGTCCAGCCCGAGCAACGTATCCAGATTGAGCGCCGCCTCCTCCCACTGTTCAAACGTTCTGGCGGAGTGGAGGGCGGAGAGGTAGAGGGTAAGGGGGGTGGGGTTGGTGTAGTGGGTTATGATTTTCTATACATCATCAACAGTTGGTTAGATCTGAAAATAACGGATAGGGTGAGGGTTGGGGGAGACATACCTGCCGCCAAAAAGAGAGCACGTCAAGCAGCATGTCCCACGCCGACAACAAAAACAGCTTTGGCCCCCTTCCGTGGTGTTGATGATGATGACGGGTGTTGTTGGGACGTTTACCACCACCAGCCGTGCCTGTTGGCTGCTGCTGCTGCTCTACCTCTTCAAACCGTATCCTCGCATCCGGACCAGAATCGGCACTCCCAGTCCCAAACAGAGACGACAACAAAATGGTGTACACCGCCCCCAACAAACCGACGAACCACTGAAACGCCATTTCCCTTCTTTTTCTTGCGAAGTCTCCCAAATCCCAACAACCCTTTCCTACGCCATACACGGAGTAATTAATCAGTCTTTTGTGGCACGCGCGCGTTCAAGTTACCATGGGGAAAAAACACCAATCCAACAAAATAACAAACGAAAAAACAAAAAAAAAAAAGAAAAAAGAAAAAAGGAAAAAAAGGGCGAGGGAGGAGCGTTAACCTGTCAATAACTAAAAACCAAGTTCCCAAAACCGAAACCACGCCGGAAAACCTAGCTCGTGACGGTCACCCAACTCGGCCGCCCTGAGGCGAACAGGAACAAATATCCCCACAATCACATTTTCCCATCCCTTGTCAGACAACGTTGAATCAAGCATGTGAAAGCCACAAACCCCCACTTTTCCGCACAAGTGCTTGCAGTTGTCGCTTATCCCCGCTTCCCCAAATTCCCATATCCCGATTCCCGATTCCCGATTGGTCTTGTACAAGGGTCACCCCATCACCAGTTCTCGGTTCCTGCAGCCGAAGGAATCTGCATCTCAAATCATGATCTCAAAACATGAAGATGTTGTCATGGTGTAACTATCAGTTGATTAATCTATGTCTTGATTGGTTCGGGCCCTAAATAACCTATATTTTATTGTAATCGCCCCATGTATGACAGCCCATTATTCGCACAATACCTCAACATGCCACCGTTCCCATGCCCACACATAACGACGATGTTTTGTTTTCTGTCCCCATCATCGCCAGAACACCAACGACAAAAACCACCTGTATAAACCCCCCTCTAAACACGCAGCCGTCCCATTCCTCTAATCGAATCACAAAACACCAGGCTAATGCTGACCATACCACACCCCCCACCCCTAATCACTACTTGGGGGCGTCCCCCCCTTCTTCATCATCTCCTTCACCTCTGCCTCCATCTGTCCAGAAGTCATCTCCAATCCAGCCGCCGCATCCAGTCCAGCGCTCCAGCCCGTCACCTTATTCGCGAGCTCCAGCTTCTTCTGGCACGCCTTGTAAACCAGCTCCTCCACCGTCCCCTCGCTAATCAACCTGACAATCTCAACCGGCCTCGTCTGACCCAAACGATGCGCCCGATTCTCCGCCTGAATATCGTCTTGCGGATTGTCGCTCTGATCAAAAATGATGACTTTGTTGGCCGCCGTCAGGTTGATACCGGTACCTCCCGATCCCGTCGTTAGCAGGAACACCGGGATCGTCGGGTCGGCGTTGAACTGGTTGATCAGTTCCTGTCGCTCGCTGACATCAGTGTTTCCTTGAAGACTGAGGTACTCCACCCCTTCACTAGCCAGGCATTCTCCCAGAATCTCAATAACCTTGGCAAACCTCGTGAAAACCAAGGCCCGGTCTCCGTTCTTCTGATACCCCCTAATCAACTTCAACAAGCTCTTCACCTTGGCACACTCTCCCCAGGACCCATCTGGCAAGTCAAACGACCTGATGCACTTGTAATCTCTGCACCACAAATGAAGCTCAAAATCCGACAGCGCCTTGAGTTCATTCGTCAGGTGCCCGAGATTAGGCTGCTTGAGCTCCGACTGTGGTATTCTCTTCATCAGCACCTTGGCCATTTCCTCCACATCCTTGTCCTTGAAGTAGCGTCTGAACAGCTGCGGATGGATAGCCGACTTTCTCAACTGGATCCAAACGTTGTTGGTATCATTGTCCCTGCCCTTTTCCGCAACGACGGTCTGAGAAGATTGAGATGTTGCCGACTTCCTAAATCTTCTCGCATAGTCCTCATAGATACTGGCCTGTGTCTTGTCCATCTTGCAATACTCGACCCTTGTCGTCTTCTGGGGCATGTCTTGGAGCACCTGCTCCTTTCGGCGTTGGAGGATAAATGGCTCGAGAATGGTCCTGGCACGGGGTACCCGCTCGCTGGCCAAGATTGCGCCCTTGGAGACGTCCGCCAGAGAGAACTTTTGGCTGAACAACGCCTCCAGCGTTTCAAAGTGCTCTGAAAACAGCTTAGGTTCCACAAAGCGCAGGAGGGCAATCATTTCCATGAGGTTGTTTTGAACAGGCGTGCCCGACAGAATCAACCGCCAGTCGGCCGTGATGCGTAGCAGATCCCTGTAGAGCTTCGTCTTGGGATTCTTCATCTTGTGACCTTCGTCAAAGACGGCAATCTTTGGCTGGATGCGTCGAAGATTGGAAATGTCGTCTGGCCGCGAGAGCTGCGAGTAGCTCGTTAGAACAACATGATAGGCTTCCGGATCATCTTGGATCTCCTCCGCAATGTCATCACGGGTGGCTTGGGGGCCTTGGTATGTGATGACATTGATGTCCGGGGCGAATCTTTTGAACTCTGCAGCCCAGTTGGCCAAAGTCGAGGGCGGCACGAAGATGAGGTTGGGCCATGGCCGGTCGCCTTTCATTTTCCCCTTCTCGTAGTCCTCGACAACGGAGCACATGAGTGAGATGACTTGGCATGTCTTTCCCAAGCCCATGTCGTCTGCCAAAATTCCACCGCAGTCCAATTTGTGCAACAGACGCATCCAGTTTAGCCCATACCGTTGGAAGGGCTTCATGGTACAATGACCCTCCATATACTTGGGCTGGCGGTGGGGCAGGTCGACCAATTTTGGGTCTTCCATGCTGATGGGTGTCAAGGGCTTTCCATCATCCGCCTGAGAATCGTTTTTCATCTGGCCCGTTTCATCCATCGTCCACTTACTAGTCGATGCTTTAATTGCACGGGCCTGTTTCTCACAGGCTTGGATAACATAGTCAATCGCATCCAACGACTTGGCGTAAGACTTGACTGCTGACACAATGTCATCTCCCACAGAGAGTTTGGCAGATTTCTTGCCCTTTTTCTTGTGAGCAAGGGTGACTCGGCGAGCATGCTCCAGGTCCTTGAATGGTTGGTGGGAAACCATGACTTTCGCAGTGTCTTCTTTGACGCCAGCGATGGCGACCAGTTGCACTACGTCGCAAGTGTTGAGATACTGGAGGACTCGGGCATCAAACTCGCTTGAAGCCTCCTCATCTTCGTCGTCCTCGGCATCTTGCGGGGAAGATCGACGCCCCTTGGCCTTTGTACTATCAAAGTCCTCGTCTCGATCGTCATCGTCGCTAACAAGATCAATGACCTTAGCTTGTTTTCTTGGCTTCTCGACCGGCTTGACGGGAGAACTTTCGGGACTTGCTTGCCGGCCAGGGCGGCGACCTTGCACAAGCCTCCGTCGTGCAGGCTGTTTAGGTGGGGACGGTTTCCGGAGCGACTCGAGACTCTCATCCGAGGAGGGAGACGAAGGAGACAGCGAAGCCCAGTCTTTTTGTAGGCCGTGGCGGTTTGATGTGCTGCCATTTGATTCTTGTGTATTTTGATTCTGTCCCGCACACCGTATTAGTAACTTGACTTGTAGACCGAAAAGTTAAACATACCGACTTGGCAGCTACCTGCGCCTTCAAGGCTAGTGAAGTGGATGACGTCGATACACTGATACTCGGCTCCTTTCGCTGGAAAGACGAAGGTCGAATGTCTCCCCGTGTTCGCTCGGCATCCTCGTCGGAAGAGTCTCCTCCGACATAAATCGGCGCATCCAACTCGCCGTCTGATATCTGTACAAAATCTCGCTTCTTCGAAGCAGTAGACACAGTTCGACTCGCTGGGGGTTTGAAGCTGGTGCCTGGTGGAGCCATCGCGCTTGCCAATCGACCGCCAATTCGCGGGGCAACTGGTTGTGGTCGTAATGGAGAAGAGGCAGGAACCTCAATGATTGATCGGGGCGAGGAAGGTACGACAGACATGGGGCGTATGGAAGGTTTGTCCATGATCTGTGTCGGTTGTGTAAAATAGGGCGACTCGCTCACAATGTCGTCGTCTTCGATATCGTCGAATGCCAAACCTCTGCGTCGGGTGGTGGTTGGCGGTGAAGATGAAAACTCCATTTTTGGTTGTGTCTCGACTGGTTGGGTTTCGACTGTGGGTGGTAAAGGTGGAGTAAACTCCAGAGCAATCGTTATCTTTCAAAAGAAACAAAAAAAAAAAAACAAAGAAGACAACGGAGCAACGTGTGAAGTGCTCCGAAGTCAAAGACGCCGAAAGAGAAAGTCGGACGAAAAGTCGGGGTCCTTGATGATGTCCCACCCCTGAATTGGAAAATTTCAGATCATTCGTAGTAGCGACTGTTGGGATTTCTGCCGTTAGACCGATACCGCCCCGTTATCAAAGTCAATGAAAAGTCAACAAGAAGAAGAGACTGTGCTAAAATTAGACGCCGAACAATTGGCACAATGTCTCCTTCTTTTGCCTCCTCTTTGGGTGTGGTAACCGGTCGATTGGGCAGTACTCGAGTCGAAACCAGAATTTGAACAAAAGAGAGGGAGAGAAAGGCAAGAAGAAACAGCCCTATCTTTCTCAGAATTCAACCATCAAAAACCCGGCCCCACAGACCTCTGCCAGCAAAAGCAAACGAGAGCGCGTCAATCGGGAATTTCAGTGGGCCGGACGCGCCTGTACTTGCTGCACGTCGACACGTGAGCTGCGAGCGACGTTCCCATGCCAATTAAGCACGGACTCACCTACCCAATACGTACCTCTCTCACACTCACAACCAACATCATCAAGCAAGCCTCACCATTGACCATACCATATCATCACATACTACAATCCAAATCTCAAAGATCGCCCAAAATGGCCACCCGCCGTATCATCTCCCAAGAAAAAACCCTCCTCGACCAGCCCGACCCAAACACCCTCTCATCCTCCTCCCCAGCTCAAAAGTCCAACATCACCCCCGCCGTCCCCTCCGCCGTCATCTTCAAGCTCCTCGCCTTCACACTCGCCATGATGGTCGTACCTATCGGGTCTTACTTCGCCACCGTCAACACTCTGTTCAAAGGTAACTAACACGGCTTGTAAATCTTCTGTTCAGCCTTGCTCTGTCACTCACTCACTCACTTACACCACCCTCTGTGTGCCCTCTCCCATGCCTCCCATATCTTACGACTCATATCCCCTTTCGTATCCCCTCATATCTTCCTTGTTCATACCCATTCTCACAACGCCCTTTCGTATTCTCTCCCATGACACATTCATTAAACATACGGCTAATTCCCCCCAGGCAACTCAACCTACGCCGGCGGCCTCGCAGCCATAATGGCAAATGTAGTCCTCATAGGCTACGTCCTCGTAGCCATGGCAGAGGACCAGTCCGACCGTCTAGAAGAGGAGAAGAAGCAAAAGCAAGAGGGGAAGAAGGATCGTTGACCGCTGTCTTTTTCATTTCTTCTCGTCTCAACTAAAAATTATCTTGTCCATATTTTATCCCCATACACACAGATGGGACACGGTTCCTGCTACTTACTACCTACGATATGGTCTTTAAGAGGGGATTGAGTGGCAAAGTTATGGAATGGATGTGGCTATTGAGTACCAGTATTGAGGCAGAGAGGACTAGATAGCCCGTGTGGCATTAATGCATCAATCATGGGATCAAATGTCCAAACTGTAAACTATATTTGTCTCTAGTTTCAATCACATGACACAACAAGTTGATACCAACTTCGACAGAAAGCCATCTCTGCCGAGAGTCTTACCACCTCAATTCACCATTACTACTGGATCATAATAGTCCCCCTCCCCCTTTCCTTGCGCTTTCCAGCATATATATCCAACCATATCTCATCTCTCAACCCCCCAAATCACACCCACACACACACACACAAGAAAACACCAGCAAGAACACACCAAAATGTTAAAAACCAAAAAAAGAATCCCTCTCATTATTTTTCTTTCTTTCATGTACCAAATCAGAACAAAGGACTCGACAGAAAAAAACCCTTGTGCAGCAGTAGTAGTAATTCCCATTTCCTAACGTGCTTCCCCTTCCCTTTCCCTTTCCCTTTCCCTTTCCCTTTCCCTTTCCCTTCCCTTTCCCGTCCCAACCGTGTGCGTATACGTGTACTTCAACACAAACCAACCCATTCATCATCAAAATCACAATCCCGTCCTAGAAAACCACCTCCAGTCGAGTATTTCGCTGAGAAAAACGACAAGACGCCAAACCATCCGCAACTAGTCGAACATCCTACATCTTCTAAATGTCCAATCTCCTTATTTTTCTCCTCTCTGCCAATATGCCTGTCCACAACAGCCTGACAAAACGCAACGCCCCCATGCAACAAAAACATCTGAACGGTAGCAAACCCCCACCAAAGCCCCACATCCATACCAGACGTTTTTTTAAAAGGCGAGAGTGAGAAGAACCATCGGGTATCAAAAAACTCGACATTATCGGCGGCGGCAACTTAAACAAACTGTCGAAATATCATCGGAAAAAGCAATCGTCAAAAATGTCGACCCCTCTTAGTTGTTCTTGCTAAACCTCCTCGAAAACCAACTCTTCCTCTTCTCCGGTGGCGAGGGTCTATCCTGCACCTGAGGTGGCGACGCAGTCGTGGTTTTCCTCAACGTCGAACCCTTCTGAGGAACCGCTGGAGGGGGTGCCTGTTGCTGAAAGTTGGGCAAATCTCCCGAGCTTGAACTGCTGCTTTGAGCTCCCACTGCAAACGATGGTGGCGGGTACACCGAGTTGTTGCTGAACCCAATGCCGTAGTCGTTCATCTGCTGTTGTTGCGGTGCTGGTTTCCTCTTCGGCGCCGACTGAACCCGCTCGATGGAGCTATTATCGCTGCTTGTTGGGTCCGTCTGATACCCGGCTGGCTCTCCTGACGTACCACTCCCTGACGCCGTTGTAACTGTCTCATAGGACCGATGGTTGCTGGGGAGCACATATTCATTGGGACCCGGCCTGTTACCGTGCGGGTCGGACTGCATTCGGTTCCACCTTTGCCGTCCAGCTGCCGGGTGACCGCTGTACCCTTGGTCGTAGTGATGTTGTCTGAGGTCCTGTTGGCTCCCACCGACACGATCATGGTACATCATGGATGGCGGCCGGCTGCCGTAGTAGCTGTCGTGCGAGAATCTACCACCATTGCCATCTGAGAGTCCACATGTCAGCCTCATGCAAATCAATCCTACACGGCATTGCATTACTTACTGCCATAATAGCTAGCTCGTCGGTTGGCTCTGGCATCCGGGTCTGCATTGCATGCGTTAGTCAGTATCCCGCCACTCGAGATGTCCAAGGGTGCAGGGTGCATACCGGGCCGGATCATGGACTTCCTGTTGCTGTATCCGCCATCAATTGCTGCCTCGAAACTCCGAATCGTGTCTAATGGTCGTTCCCAGCGGCTTCTGGTGGGATTAGAGCGGTCAGGTTCGGCTGCGCCAGAAATTATGGTTAGTACTTTGTGTCACAATTCCCCACGTTTGCGCCTCATACCGATTGGGTTGCCATAGAGATCCTTGTGTTGAATGCTCCTCAAAGGCGCGAGCGACGATGCTTCGTTTGCGGCAACCTGTGCTACATGAGTCTGTCAGTTTAAAAGTTCCTCATCTCAAGGGAGACACCAAAACATACCAGGTTCCGCCTCTTGCATTGCGAGGGTGGGATCGGCTTTGCTGTGAAGTCTTTTGGCTTCCTTCTCGGCTGGGGTCTCGTGCAAGTCGACCTTGTCGGCTTTCTGATTGCTGCTAGAACCCTGGGATTTGTCCGACCTGAGACTGAAGCTTCTAGATTTCCTGGTTGGGTTCGCAGGGCGCTGCTGAGTCGAATGAAGCGGATGTTGTTGTTGTTGGGAAGGATGCTGCTGGCGCTGCTGGTAAGACTGCTGATATGACTGCTGGTACTGTGGATACTGTTGCTGCTGCTGTTGCGGCGGGGCCTGAGGGTACTGATAAGCAGGCGCAGGGGGGAGGTTCCTGTTCTGGGATGTTGCGGTCGCCATCTTGTCGGGCGCTGCGGGGGGTGCGATAACTTTATTGCTTCGCTGTGGTACGTGCTGATGAGGAAAGAAGATGGGAAATGAGAAGGATCTGCAGCGGGCCCGCAAGGTGACAGGGTCGTGATCGCAGTTCGCAAGGTCAAGGACGACAAAAAGATGCTGGGGGCAGGCGTAGCTCTGGTGATGTTGATGGATCCTGTCGCGCCGAAGTGGGCCGTGGGACTGGGGTGCCTGATTGTGCAGGAGCTTTTCCGAGAGACGGACCCACGAAAAACCTGTCGCAGGTTCCTGCTGAAATCAAGGAACCGTGTTGTGCGTGGGATGCTGGTGTCCAAACAAATCCAACCTCACGGAGCAAACAGCCAGGCGGTCTGACAAGGAATAGTAGAGAAATGCGTGGGCAGCGTAGCGTAGCGTTGCGGGCGGTAAAGTAATGGAAGTAAGTGGTACTGTACGGAGTAGTGATAAGGCCGGATATCCAAGCGTAAGGGCAAACAACTATTGGAACTTCTGACGACCCTGCCACCCTTTTTATGAATCGACTCCAAAGATAACAACCCGACTCCCGCCTGCCAATTGTAGGTGACCTCTTGCAGCAAATGGGAAAAATCGATCGGGCTGTGCTGCTGGCCTTGGTCCCAGAAAGAGCTCTCTTGGTGGAGTAAATGGCGCTAGGTGCCGAGAGGTGACAGCGGAGCGGATGGCGTTTTGACACTGGGCTCCACTGACTGACGTCAATCCAAGAGAGACTGGGATGGCGCTTGATCTTCGCGTGGCTCTGGCTCTGTCTTCTCAAAGAAAAAAAAAAGCAACAGGGGGCCGCTTCGTGATTGTTCCACGTGCGTTGTGGCTTCTCTTCTTTTATGTATATCTTTTTTTTTGGACAAGTCTTTTCGACGCGTGAGACTGGGTGGGTGACAAATGGACAACTGCTGAAATACGAGCCTTGGAGAATGCACTAGACACTTTCAGTGCCAGTTTTCGACTTGCATGCGTCGAACAGTGCAGCAACAAGAATCGGCGCTAAACCGATGCAGGAGTCGTTGACGCGCAAAATGTACCGATTCAGGTGCCAGGTGGCTCGTGCCAAGCCTGTTCTTGCTGGGCCGTCCTAGGGTTTGTGAACTTAGACGGGGCAAAAGAGCAATTGAGGAGGCTGAACTCGTTTTGCTGAGATATCGATATGGACTATCGGACAGATATCGGACAACGAGAGAGAGACGGAGAAGTCGAACGGTTCAATGCTCAATGCTAAAAGACGGGAGGCACAAACGAGTGTTTGGATGAAACGGCCTGGTTTGAAAGTAAATACGGAGTCCACGGTATAAGAACCTGGACTGGTTGCCCAAAGGTTTCCAAATAATGTGAAAGGAGGGATGAAAATCGCGTGGCGGGAAGGGCCATATCTTTAAGAATGGATTCGCTGAATTCCGAATGCAGTTCGACCCCAGAAGCACCTGAGGATGGCCGCGTGGAAGGGCGGGCAATGGTGTTTCTCTCGGGTCTCTTCCAGCTTATGATTTGCCGCTTGCGGTTGCTGTCTGCATTCTGCAAGCTCACCATTTCAACCCCGTTTTTCACCGTCGCAATCCACTGAACACCAGGAGACTCGTGTGTCACCCGGATGATCCGCTCCCAAACCCCGCGCGTCGTGCTGTCACAGATCATCTCCAACTCAATTGCAACAGCTCAATCGCCGGCCATCGCTCACAATCTCCAGACTGGCAACGACTGGCCGCTATTCACCCCATCCCGTTCCAGGCGCCATGGGGGAAAGAATACGGACTCGCTGCGCCTCAGACAACTACGCGGCCAGCCAGAGAGGAACACACGGCGCCCGTGTTACCGAGCGACAGCGTGGGATGTGCCCCTTTTTTCCTTGAATGGATATCCGATACCTATGCTACAATACGATTGCCATCCCACCGAACCCACTCATGCGGCTCAGATGCAGAATTCGACATGTGAGAAATGCCAGCGTTATATACAGCCCTTGGCATTGTATCAATGTGCAAATCCTGAGTTGGTGATCATCCCTCGGAAGTTTCAACTTTTGGGAGAGCCAGCTGCAAGTTGGGCATTTTGGACGGTTGTGGACGGTGGACGGGAGCTATCTTAGGGTACCCTGCGTCCCACAGAAATTTAGAATCCGTCCGACACGGTACGGACCAGAACTGCACGACAGGTTCAAGCTGCAGGTCCTCGACGAGGTAGCCACCGCTGTGGTGTCAGCACAACTAGCTCCCTCTTGTTTCCTGCGGCGCGAAAAGGGAGATGCTGCCAGCCTAGAGCGTGCGCCCGGACGAGCATCCCGAGCCGAGAGTTTTCTCCTGGATGTTGGATGGAGCGCTGACAGGATTATGACGATGACGTTCGATCTTCAACATGAGGGGTAAACGACTGATTCATGGCCAGCCAAGATATATATTCCAACGTCCACGCCACAACTGTTGTGTTGGCACACTCGAATCCCGATCTAAGTTGGTACGCATTTCTGGAAAAGGATTGGGCTTATCCCTTTTCAACTTCGGCACCATACCAAACTACCCGACTCGTGGATACAAGAGCCATCTTTCAACGGCGGGGGGGCGGGAGAGGGTAGCATTGCAGCTTCAGGTTTTCTGGTTGTGAAGCCACCCTCCCTCCCTACTCATTGCCTTATCGCTGCATAAAGGTAGGTAGTACACGCTTTACACGTAACCAAGGTTTTCAAAGGCAACAACAACAAAGTCAACAACGGTGGGCCAGAATAACCATAAAGTCCGGCACGGAGCCGGACATCAAGTCACAACAAAACACCGCCCGCATATATCACCACCTTTTGCCTCTTTCCAACCTTTCAAATTTCCGGTGTACCCATTTAGTTTCTTGGTACGTAAAGAAAAGGGGTAAAGTAGCAATATGTTTCCTTGACTTGAGCCTTTTTCCCAGAAAGCAGGTTTTTCCTAGTCTTTTTGAGACAAGTTATCATACACGTCGTTTCCCAGAGTCGATCGAACCAACCAGGCCCTGAGAGGATGGAAGCACAAGAAGCAGGCTTCACAGGGCGATGATCTTGCTTCTAGCTCCTGTCAATCTGTCAATCATGACCCCACTCTTCCCCAGTCGGATCAACACGAGAACGTGGTTGTCTTCGATCGAATGGGGACGACCAATGCGTATCCAGTTGTTTGGCAACGTGGGAACCCCAGGCCCGGGAACTAGCGGGATGGCGTGGGTGGGCTTGATGCAGAGAGCTTAACCGCAAGGCCGGCACGCTGGATATTGTTCCAGCCCGCTGGTGTTTTTTCAAGTCAAGTTTTACTCTCCAGCATGGACATAAGGCTTCAGCGAAACCCCCCAACAAAAAAAAGCTGGAGAAACTGAAGATATAAAGTCAGCTACTTGGACTTTTACATCTCTCACTGTGGCGTCGTGGCGCCGTATTATGTGCTCCTGGCTGCATCCCCGGCCGCACACATGCCGCCATCACCCTCCATCTCGGCCCGGCCATCTCATAAATCGTTCGAGAAGACCAAAATGTCGTTATCGTAAACCGAGACACCTCTGCTTTCGTCTTTCGTCAACCCCCCTCTCAGTGTCTAACCCTAGTCTCAGACGCATCATCTCAAGCAAGCCACACCCATGATGAACCCCAGGTCCGTGACCGTGACCAGGGCCGTGAACCCCGGCCGACTGTTGAGAAACCTATCTGCCGAAGCTAGCCAGCCTGATTGTCGATCACATCCCAGCTGTTCGGGAACTGATCCAAAACAAATGAGGCGCCCGTGGCGCTGCTCATATCAAGCAAGTAACACAAAGGGTCTGTCGTCTTCCATCTCAGCTTCCATGGGTGGGCTGAGAAAGGCCGATGTCGTCTTGCTTTGAGACGAGACCACCTGTCGCATGTTCCAAAGTGACACTTTGGACTTTTTGACTCTCGACGACACAGAGACATAGACACAAGGGGAGGGGGAGGGGGTAAATGACACAAGATCTGAATCTCCATTTCGACCGAGAACCAGCATCAGACCAAATGACAAAAAACACCAACCTAAACGCAAACAAACAAACAGAGATGCTGAAAGAAAGGTGAGATCGGGGAATAAAAAACCTTTACCTCTCAGCCCACCCACCTGCTGTACCTGTGTTTCGTTTCCTCAAGTCCACCCTGATATTAGGCGCTGTAACCACTTCACGTTGAGATGAACTGTGTAGCACAGGGATAGGTAGGTACATTCCAGCACGAACGAAAAAAAGCGATATGATTGATCAACTTTGACTGACCCTTCACATCTTGTTCTCTTTGCCACCTCTTTTCTCACTGAAGAATCACAGAACAGCACTGCCTCATTTCACTGCCCACCAGCCTGCCCCAGACAGCATGCACAATATTCCGCATAAACACCTAGGTAGGTAGGAACTCGACCACCTCAACAATAACAACCATCAGAGCCTCATCCCACCGCAACACAAACACCCACCTACCCTCCCCTACCCTCCCCTCCCACAACAAAACCACCCGTTGCACCACGCCTCCACCGCCTTGCCCCGCCCTTGTACCTCAACCCAATCTCACAGGAAGAACGGACGTAAAAACGGCCTGTGGCATTTTCAAAACATATCCCCCTCGCCAGCTAACAAGAGTTAGTATTGAAGCGGACAGAGAGAAGAGAGTTGATATTGCAACACCATGTATGTATGAATATATATATATGACAGGACTGTCAGTATACATCAATCATCAAGTCAGCCTAGGTACCTACCTAAATGAAATGATATTGTCCCCCTGTAAATAAGAAAAGAAGAAGCCCAGAAGACCCTCCTCACTCCACCAACGCTGGCGCTGGTGGGAGAAACAAAAGAGTCTGCAACATGTGAGCAACAAGCCTCAAAGACCAGCAACCTGCCTGCGAGTTTCGTTGTGGTCAGGTGAGATGGGGGAGACCTAGGCAAGGATATAAGATTGATTGCAAAATTCCGCCGGGAATGGTATATGGGGGTTGTGAGGTTGTGGATGCGGAATTTGTAGGATATGGGCTGTTGAGGTATGGGCTGTTTGAGATATGGGATTTGAGATACGGTAGTTGAGATATGGGTTGTTGGTAGTAGGCTGACGGCTGGCAATCTTGTTACTAATGATGGGCGTTTCTGGAAGCTGGTCTAATCAACATCTTGGATGATGATGGGTAGGGCGACGACCATACTGCACACAGGTGAAATCTGGATGGGTTCTACCCCTTGGATGAGTTCTGCCCCTTGGATAAGCTCTGTCCCTTGGATAAGCTCTGTCCAACACTGGTTAGCAACATGCCACAACACACAAGAATCAAGAATCCATATTGAGAACGAATTGAGAAAATGGAAGACTGAGTGGTTCTGATAACTGCTGTCTGACCCAAGGCCCTTCCCAAAAAAATAAAAACACAACCTCGTGGCCAGATCCCGGGCAAGAATAGCCCCCCCCATTCCCAGCTCACAACCAACCGAGCATCCAAGCCACAATTGTCGTCGTCTGGAAAGACCTGTTGATTCTTCTCAGCCCCAGGCTGGCCATTAATGTTGTATTTTTGACAAGGCAAGACTCTTGTCAAGTGCCGCCCCTGAACTGCCGATTTTGTGTCCCATCCCGCAACGCACCCAAAGCACTGAAATCCCTTTGCACCCCAGATGTTGCGGATCCTCAAATGGCATTTGTCATTTTTTGCGATTGCCCTGATTTTAATGCTAGAAAGCAAGGCCGTCCGTTGTTGATTTCGTCAAGTCCCTGTCTAATTCCATATGCACCGAAATCATGAACCACCCGTTACCGACCAACTCCTGCCCAGCCCATTCTCCCCCATCTCTATTTAGATGGTGGAGGGGTAGAGCATGATGCGAACCGAGGCGCCGAAAGACTTAGCGGGGAGAGGGGTCTGGAACTTGGCGCGGACGACGCCGGAGTTGCCTGCATCAAGAGTGTCAGCACAAAGAGACACTTTCCAAGAGAAAGCCGCTGCGAAGAGAGCTCCCGATATATCGTACCATGTGGTCTGGTGACCTTGCCCCAGATAACGCGGATCTTGGTGCCGCGAACCTCCTTCTGACCACGGTAGACATACGCAACCTTCTTGCCAAGGTAGAAGCTGTGCCCATTGTTAACTCATGTCCTTCTGTAGTCCCCAAAGTCGATTCGCAACCTACTTGGCAGCGTTTGTGTCGTCAACGCCCTCAATCTTGATGAGAGAGGTCTTGGAGTGGACGGCGTGCCTGGAGCGTTGGTAGCTCAGGTGGCGACCCCTATGGAAGGAATCTGGTCAGTCTCGCGCTTCTTATCGAGTCGAATCGGGCATTTCGAAATTCTGAATCGCAATGTTGCGTCGTGGTGTTCGGTTCGATTCGCAGCGGGTCGAATTGCCGGTGGGGTTTCACTCACTTGACATATACTAGATCAGACATGTTAGCCCATGGTCTTTCACTCGATTGGCAATCCAGCAGCGACCATCGCCAACTTTGTCGTGACGGCGGCCATGAAGGTGCCCAGATTTCGCGTTGACGATGTCGCTGCTGTTGTTGCTGCAGATACTCGGGCAGACTCACGTCTATGACCAGCTTCGGTAGGCATTTTGATGGCTTGGTGATTTCCCTCTGAGATTCTTCCTTGCCACGGTCAAGGGCAATCAGCAAAATGTCGTGCTGATTAGAGGTCCGGCGTTTGGCGACGTGAATGTGGCTCTGCACTTACCTTCGGCACGCCAAATGAATTCGAAAATTCGCATGGTGGGATTTGGTAGGGCTTGGGCCAGTTTAGCGGGGCGGATTATCTGTGGCGCCGAGTTCGGCAGGCAGGAGCGACCTCTGAAGTTCTGCGGGGCACTCCCGCCTGGCCCTTGCACTCAGCGAGGTGTGGCTGGTGGGTCCTCAGCCACGAGTGATGCAATCGCAAAAATTGTCAGTGCTGTCTCCCCCTGATCCCTGTCCAGTTGGCTCGATGCCAAGAGAAAATCTGCGATGAGCACAACGGCTGTGGACTTCCTGCAACCGACGACCGACGACCGAGGAGGACCTGAAGTGATGATTCATCAGATAACAGCACCCGACCTCTGACAATCCTCGTGCCGCTGCTAGCCCCCGTACGTCACCCTCTTGAGCTTCTCGGTTCAGCGCGGCTTCAGCTTTGTAATCTCGAATCAGACAATTTGGTCGGCCCCAGTCGCCTGTTAGAGTCATTATTTCCCTCTCATGGGCATGGTTTGTATCCAACCTTCAGAACAACCAACCAGCTGTGAACAGCATTCAACATACCCCCCACTCCGAACACGACCTCTCTGCCGACCATCTGGCTCGAAACATGACAAGAGATGTCCGAGAATTCAAGCTGAAAATCAAAGCCGCGTTCTCAAGATCTGATAAGCATTTCTGAGGGAAATAAGCGGTTGCAGGGCGGGCGGGTAATATAAGCCGTACAGGGAAGATGCTCAAGACTCTTTTTAGGAAGCACTCCACCAGCATCACGGCATGCGAAGCCGGCCCGGAAGTCGGAGGTATGCTTGGCCATTCTTTTCGATATTCTGAAGTGGCCAAAACATCCAAATTGTCAGTCTTGGCCCGCCCGACCAAGGATTGGTTGCAGATGTGGGATGTCCGAACTCCTGAGACCACCACGGACTCTGAGCATCGGCTCCGGAGACCCTCAACCCCGCGGAGAAGTGCGTCAGTTGTGTCCAGAGACTTTGGATAATTCTCTGGTCCGCGGACTTGACAAGAGAGGATATACTTGTCACCAGATGTGAAGAAGCTTCTCCCGGGTGGGGACTTTTTATTATGGAATCGATTTTCTCTTTGGTCTCTCGGTGCTTGCTCACCGGAGCTAGCAAGTGTCAACGTGGGGGGAGTCAAACTTGACGCATTCTGCCGGCGAGCGAACCCTTGACCAACAAAACTATTCCGGGACCTCCGCACCACAACGTGCCATTTTTGCCTGTTTTATTTGACTGGCAGCTCGGCCTTTGGCGAGGCCAGCGTCCTCCACTGTGACTGCGTTATTTCCTTCGCCTACAGAAGTGGGTAGCGGACAACATGTAGGCGGCGTGGAGGCGGAGGAGGGTGACGAGGGGGGGGGTTGAGGGCGGCCCCCCCTTTGATGTGGCCAGAGCTCAAATCGAGCCAGGGGGGAGCTCGACAAGATTCGGATACCCCACCTAGCTCAACAAGTCGCAAGCGGTGCCCCTCCACGAGCAGCCCTACCTTACCTTCATCCGCCAAAACACTGATGCTACATATTGTGCAACTGAATCTCAGGGCAGACATAACTGCATCTCGTCAACATGGAATTGCCCTCTGCTTTATGCTTGCCCGCTCTTTTGCAGCGTCCCGTCTAGTTGGTTGAGATAGGCGTGGCATGTGCCGTACCTCGCCGGCCTCAGAATTTGGGAAAAGGGTGTGTATTACCGCGTTGGGGATTCTGGGTCACTGCCTTTGCAAGACGCAAGCTTCCAAAGCGCCGGGACCGGTTAGTGTTAGTGTATCTGAGAATCAAAGCTTTGTGGCCGGGAATCAGACCGACCCAACTCTGCTCATGGTCTTTCCCACACCGCTCGCCAGGTATGCCTTGCCAGAGGGGGTGACTCTCCTGGGAGCGGCAACCGCGCAAAACTTCACTTTGCGATGCCCCGTTTCGGGGGTGTCCCGAGGCACGTAGATATTTCATGTAGGCCTGCAAGCAGCTGACTGTTTCTGCCATCCGGACTCCTCGATTGTTATGACGATATGTCATGTTAGGGGTCCTAACACGGACCCAGTCCAAGCTCCCCCTTCAAGGCCCGGGGCAACCAAGTACGTAAAGGCCTGCGGGGACCCTGAGTAAGCTCCCCCCTCGTCAAGGTGCCCTGCGCTCTAGCTCCAGTCTGCGCATCACTCAACCCCCCTCTCTCCCAGGGCGGTAGAAATACCATTATCCCCGAAACTTGGTCGGACTCCGATTAGTTTTCCCATCCCTCCTCCTGTCAACAAAAAAAACTTTCTGTCCTCTTTGCTGCCGGCTTCCCTGAAATCCCCTCAGCTCCGTTTCCCTGCCTTTTGAACACAAGACCCTGCTGGACAGAACCAACCGACAAGATGGCCGCTGACCTGCACACTGCTGGGTAAGTCCGTCCCGGACCCCGCCATTGAATCATCGCTCTGCTTCCTGTGGAGCTCAGGACGACCAGGATAGCTTTGTTCGAGCCTTGCGCGCTTGCGATCTCGACGGTGACTGCATTCTGTGGTGGTTTGCCCCAAGACGGCGATGGCAGCATACGAGATTGGGCCAGTTTCTGGCGGAAACAGTCACAGGAGGGAGAGCGCATAGACATTATGCTAACGATCCGAACAGGGCCGTCGAGCTCAAGGAGAACACTGTCATCGTTGTCCTTGGCGCGTCCGGCGATCTCGCAAAGAAGAAGACTGTATGTGTCATAGAGAGAGGAAATTCTAGAGTGTGTGCCAGAGCCGTTGAGCTAACTTTGTCATCACAGTATCCAGCGCTTTTCGGCCTCGTAAGTTAGCAAAGTCCTCTCCCGAGGGCCTTGAGATTAGATTACTAAACTTCGACCCCCGCGATAGTACCGGAACCAGTTCCTGCCCAAGGACATCAAGATCGTCGGATATGCCCGGACAAAGATGGACCATGACGAATACATCCGCCGAATCAAGACATACATAAAAACTCCCACGAAGGATACGGAACAGCAGCTGGAGGAGTTCCTCAACATCTGCTCATATGTCTCTGGTCAATATGACCGTGACGAGTCCTTCCAACAGCTCAACCAGCACCTCGAGAAGCTCGAGTCCGACAAAAAGGAGGCCAACAGACTCTTCTACATGGCCCTGCCTCCCAGTGTTTTCACCATCGTGTCGCAACATTTGAAGAAGTGCTGCTACCCATCAAGGGGCGTTGCCCGTGTCATTGTGGGTTGACTCCAATTCAGCTAGCTCAACACCTTGCTAACCAACCTGACAACTAGGTCGAGAAGCCATTCGGCAAGGACCTTGCCAGCTCCCGGGAACTGCAAAAGTCTCTGGAGCCCGACTGGAAGGAGGAAGAGCTCTTCCGTATCGACCACTACTTGGGCAAAGAAATGGTCAAGAACATTCTCATCCTTCGATTTGGTAACTCGTTCCTCGGTGCCACCTGGAACAGGCACCACATCGACAATGTCCAGATCACCTTCAAGGAGCCATTCGGCACCGAAGGCCGCGGCGGTTACTTTGACGAGTTTGGCATCATCCGTGACGTTATGCAGAACCATCTTCTTCAGGTCCTTACACTCCTCGCCATGGAAAGACCCATCTCCTTTTCGTCCGAGGATATCAGAGATGAGAAGGTGCGGGTACTCCGCGCCATTCCCGCCATCGAGCCCAAGAACGTCATCATTGGACAGTATGGCAAGTCGCTGGACGGCAGCAAGCCCTCGTACAAGGAGGATGACACAGTGCCCAAGGATTCGCGCTGCCCAACATTCTGCGCGCTCGTTGCCTACATCAAGAACGAGAGGTGGGATGGCGTACCGTTCATCATGAAGGCGGGCAAGGCGCTTAATGAGCAAAAGACCGAGATTCGTGTTCAGTTCAAGGATGTTACCTCGGGCATCTTCAAGGACATTCCACGCAACGAATTGGTTATGCGCATTCAACCGAACGAGAGTGTCTACATCAAGATGAACTCAAAGCTCCCCGGTCTGACCATGCAGACGGTTGTCACCGAGTTGGATCTTACCTACCGCAGACGTTTCTCGGATCTCAAGATCCCCGAGGCCTACGAGTCGCTTATCCTGGACTGCTTGAAGGGTGACCACTCCAACTTTGTTCGTGACGACGAGCTCGACGCCAGCTGGCGCATCTTTACTCCACTCCTCCACTACCTGGACGATAACAAGGAGATCATCCCCATGGAATACCCATATGGTACGTTGAGACGATAGACAGCATGACTGAGTTCAGATACTAATTGGTGATGTTCAGGCTCGCGTGGCCCTGCCGTTCTCGACGACTTCACATCGTCGTACGGATACAAGTTCAGCGACGCTGCTGGGTACCAGTGGCCGACCACGTCGGCTCTGGGACCTGGAAACAAGTTGTGAGTAGCTTGTCACATACTGCATGGCGTTTTGTTTCTGGGGCGAGGTTTCTGCTACAGTACGGTTGAGCACCCGTTAAACTCTGGCTTTCAACACAGTTGAGCGCATCTCGAACTTGATGGCGACAATTTTTTAGCAAATGGGGATATCAGTTATTAGAAACGACCGGTGTTTTTGTATGGGAAAGAAACGTCTCGGTTAGACTTTTCAGGGCAGGAAGCCGAGCCGGAATGGGCGGGAACAGGGACAACGACGAATGACACCAGAGGAACCGTCTTTTTTTTCCCCTTCATACGGGCTGGGCAAGGTTGTTTGTGTTCTTGATGATCAGGTATAGGTAGCCAGCCAACATTCGTGGGAAGAGAGGAATGGCTTAAATAACGAAGTCTGTGTTATTATTATGAAAATATTGTTCCAATTTAACTCTGATGCGTCAACCATTGATTTAAGAAGTGAATATATATAACCAGCAATACTTAGTTCTCTATAGGTAGGTTAGCTGACGTCGATTAAAAGCTGATTACGGATACATGTAAATGTGTGGAAATTACCGGCGGTTTACCTGAACAATACCGGTGGCTTGAAAACATGCACAATAAGTGGGGGTGAAAACAGTGGATGCCCTGGATCTTAGGCAAAAACGGCACCCAGCCGGCTCAGAGCGAACCAGCCTCAACCCCAGCTGCAACTCTCTTTGAACTGGAACATTGAAACTGCCCCATCACCACGAAACTCGGCACCCGACGACCGCGACTGCGCAACAGAAGCAGTTCGCACCTCAACGACGTCCAGGAGCACATTGTTCCGTCGATCTTTCCACGTCGATAACGACCCGGCTTCTGCGCGTCCGCTGCCCTGAGTACGCCTGTCGCATCGAGCATCCGATTCTTTTGGCGTTTTGGCTTTCGGCTGCCTTTTGCTTTTGAGCAAGGGCGGTCCCTCATAGCGACGAGCAACAACCTAGTCCTTTCCTTTCTCCTTCGACCTTTTCTCTGTGAAGCCGACCGATTGACGATTTTTCCACGACCATACGAAGATTTACCCCCCCTCCGTATCGCAGGACGAATCCCCCAGCCGGTACATGAATTTTCGCCCTACTGCCGGACCGCTTTTCTTCTTTTAGTCGGCTGTTGTTGGCGCATGCGCTCCGCGACCGTGTGCGGCGAACCTTTGATGATACGAACGACCGACACGAACAACAACGAGCGCGCGGTCACTGCGATTGAAATCTGAAATTGGAGTGACTGGCACCTGCCATTTTACCCCATGGTGACGACTTCCTAGGTGACCGATTACCCGCTGGCCTACCGGACCTACGCGTTCAACGTCGCGTGTTGCCTGTTAGGATTACTTTACAGGCAGTCGGATTCGGCAGACGTCATTGCGAAAGTCCCACACTGTTTACTGGCCCTTTTCGAGGACATTTGAGCAGTTTGGACGACGGGGTGTGTTGACGGCAGCCGCCGACAGCAGTGCGGGAGAGAGCCGCTCCAGCGAAAGATGGCGGGCGCGTTCAGGATGGAAAACGGTACACAGAATGGCGTGCGCAGCAATCACGACAGAGAGGGGTGGACGAACGGCGTGAATGGGGACAATATCAAGCAGGAGCACCGTTCGGAAAAGGGCAAGGGGGTTGCTGGCGATTCGGAGATGGAGGCTGGGTATGCTGGCAATGGGCCACAGGTGAAGCTGGAGGAACTACCGGACGAGCTCCAGCACATCACGGCCGAGATAATACCGCTCAACATGCTGCTTTCACGGCTGGCGCAATATTCGCACGGGGCCCTTCAAGACCAGATCTTACGGCTTGAGTCGATGCCATTACCGCAGAACCTGTCCAATGGAAACGGCAACTACCACCCCACCACACAGGAGGATACTTCGCCGGAAAGTTTAGAGAAGAAGAGGATGCTTCTCAATTTCATACAAGATCTGCACACACGATGGGTTAAAGCTCTGGTTCTGACGGAATGGAGTAAAAAGGCGGACCAGGTTGGGAAGCTCATCGACATCAGGACTCATCTGGCGAGCAAGCTCGAGTTGTTTAGCGTGATGATCTGGGAAATGATCAAGACGAAGCAGGATATGTTGTGGGCCAAGATTCCGAGTCCAGATCTCAAGACTGCGCTTGAGGTTCTTGCCCGCCCGAAAATCCATTGGATGCCTGACGTAAGTATTATTATGTTGAGATGAAGCGTATTCTGGCGATGTTAACATGACCTTGCTGCAGTTTGACTATCTGCCACTTCCGGAAATCACACCCGAGGAATCGGATGCCTGGATTGAGGAGGTCAACACCCTCTTGAGCGCCAGACTCAGCCTTGAAGAATTTGAAAGGATACCAGCGCCATTTGCCGATTACAAAATCGACTCTGGTGTCGCCACGTTCTCTATCCCGGGTGAATTCGAGGTTGACTTGACGATTGGGGACGATGACTTTGAGAAGCAGTTCTGGTTCATTGATTTGAGAATGACTTATCAACCAACACCACCGCCACTCTCGGAGCAAGCCCGGTTGGCTGCCGAAACGAAAATAAACAACGCCTTGGGGACCGATGGGTTGCTGGGCGCTTACAACTACCTTCACGACCTTACCTTGACCGCCAAAATCGGGGAGTTCACCCGTCAGGCTTGGCAATTGCGAGCGGGCAGGTGGGTTGACTGCTTGCAAGTCGAGCGGCTGAATCGTGCTGTGGCCGTCCACTACTGGGCCAACCGTCCTCATTCCAAGGGCAACAAGAGTTGGATTATTCTCGGGGTGAACAGCAGTAAAGGCGAGGATGGAAGGCCAGACCCGAAACACCCGAGTTACATCACCCTTCGTTGGTTCCGTGACGGTGTCGAGGTCAAGGACTTTGACATTAGCTTTGACGTGGACAATATTAGCATGGATAGTCTCTTGGAGGCTGTCATCTCGAGGCATATTGAGCACATGCTGTCGTCCATGTACAACAAGCTTGCGAGCAAGCCTCGGTTTACTCATAAGCAGGGGAGGCTTACGCTGTGCGGGTCCAGGAAGACACCCGGGGACTTTACACTTAGGATGCAGGTCCTCGATGACAAGGATGTTACCGTGGGCATGGATCTTTACACAGGGGCGTTTACCCTGCAGGCTCAGTCACCGATGGCGGCGGACGTACAGAGGAGGCTGAACACGTTTGCGAACCCGGCCGAGGAGGGTGCGAATCTGTTGGAGCTGTTGCGCTGCCACTATACGACCACTGCCTTGATGAGCAGGGCTAAGAGCATTCGGTGGATGGTGTGGAGAGGGTCGCCGCTCAGTATGGACGAGATGAAATCCATTGTCTACTCTGGTTCTCCGTCGACGAGGGAGCCGTTCCAGACGGTGTGGATGAAGAAGGTGGGCTGGAACCCGCAATGGTTCATTTTTATGAGCATGAGCCTTGGCGGGGACCAGTGGTGGTTGGTTGAAATGTGAGTTTTTCCTGGCCGTTCGTCTCTGACAGTGCGAGCGTTATACTAACATGATCAAAGTCCTAACCCCCAACAACAACAACGGCCAGGCGCAACCGGCACCCGGGTCAAGATGTACACCAAGATGCCCATGGCCACCGAGCAGCTCCGCCTTTCGGATCAGTTTTTTGAGAACCTTACCCTTTATGCGACCGGCATGATTGCGCAAATCACCGATCTCCGTGAGCTCCATAGTAAGCGCATGGCTCACACCACTCGCGAGGCTGTCAACTACAGTCTTCCTGCGCAGATCAAGATGCCGACGGTGTATGTCCGGTTGTCAGACATGCTAGGCCCCAAGGGTGGTGGTCGTGGGCTGTGCTGGGCGCAGGAGTACATCCCTATCGTCTTCAAGGGTGTCCAGGCGGATAGCCCGATGAAGATAATCGCCGAGGCGAAACTCACAGTGACGAACCGGAAAAGGTTTCAGTTTTTGAAGGGGAATGTCGACCATGACGTCAACTATAACCCGAATATCGGGCAGTTTTCGTTGAGGCTGAGGGGGGAGATGGGGGCGACGGTCATAACGCTGCTTACGTCCCGGATCCAGGCGCTGGATAAACTGATTGAGCTTGTTGAGGCGATTGGGAGGGCTGGGAAGGCGGTGGTTCACCAGAGTGTGACGCTGAGGGAGGTGGTGTTTACTTATACTGATAGCGTCCCGACGGAAAGTCCTGAACAGCAAGCACCGAACAATACCCGACAACAACAACATCGACCGTGGAGAGTCCGCCTCGACCTGACAAAAGAACGGGGGGTGAAGGTTGATCTCGAAAGGGGCAATCCCCACTACCCGGTTATTGACTACATTAGGGAAATGGCCAACTCGCCTGACTTTGAGAATCTACCGTCTTGGCTGGTGCTGAGTCTACCGCTCTATCGGGCGCTGGAAAGGTTGGGCGGTGTAGAGCAACCGGGCGTGGTGGTCACGGTGCTGCACAGGGGGCTGAACTGGGTGACGATTCGGTGGGTGGTGCAAGGGAGGAAGGTGAACGTGGAAGTGAAGCCGAGGAGGAGGCAGGGGACGTTGATGTGGAGTTTGTCGAGGGTGGTTGATTCCCCGGATTCTTCTTCTTCCAAACCACCTCCACCTGAACAAAATGACGAGTTTCAGAAGGTGCTGGTGGAGAAGGTTTGGAACGAAAAGGGGAACGGGTGGAAGGGGTTGACGACGGGGGCGGCGGCGAGCTTGGAGGGGGGGGTGGAGGAGATTGTTGGGTTGGTGGATGAGGTTGTTAGGGGTGTTGCTGTTGGGGGACCTCAGCAACAGCTGCCGCACCATCAGGGCGCTCCTCCGCAACCGACACCGCAGCAGCAGTTCCAGCAGGCGCAGGCGGCGAGGTTTCAGCAGCAGATGCAGCAGAGGCAGCAGCAGCAGATGCAGCCGGCGGCGAATATGACTGGTGGTCCTCCTCCTCCGCAACCGGTGATTCCACAGGCGAATATGATGAACCGGGGAGCGTCGGGGCAGGGTCAGCAAGGGAGGCAAGGGGGAAATAATCAGCAGGGTGGTTATGGGAGTAGCATGGCCAATGCGCTCGTGTTGGATTAGATGTTGGCACGCGGGGGAGGTTGGGATGGGGTTAGGACTTGAAATAACTGGCATCAGCGATAAATAGCAAAAAAGCAAGTACGTTGCTGTTAAGGGGGTTTGGGGGTGGGGGGCATAGCAAAAAAGCGGAGATGAATAAACCGCGGGAACAAACATCTTTTTATGCTTTTGAGGGTGGTGGCATGTTCTGGTTTTGTGTTTATAAAGACTTTTTTTTTTTTTTTTGACACCCCCGAAGAAAGTTTTGGAGGGAAGGTATATGCATTCATTGCAAACGTGTGGCATGGCATGGCATCGCCATTGGGGGCGATCAAGAGAGAAGATGAATAAAGGAGATTCATAACATGAGTTTGGTCATTGGCGAGGGTTGATGTTGTTTGATGATGATGTTTGGTAAAATTAGAACATGATACCAAAGCGGAGTTTTTATGGGAGATTTTATTTTATACATGCCTGTGGGATGGGTGTGGTTGTTATGTGATGATGAGCGATGTGAGATTTATCGGTGTTTGTGTGGTTGTGAGTGTGAAGATGAGGGCAAAAGAAAAGTATTTTTTTTTTCTCGACGCTCGTCTGTCTCTTGGTAATTTTTTCCCCCATGATTGAAATTTAGTTCTGGGAGGTATTTTGCTTGAGCTGTGATGGGTATTGACACATGTGTAATTTAAGTGATCTTCACCTTTTGCTCCTTTTTCTCTTTGTTTTTGGGAGAACCTTTACGGAGGCCCCTGTTTATCTAACCAATGCCCCCTCCGCCTTCCCCCTCAACCGTTAATATAGGATTTAATTGTATTTTAAAGGATAGTTATTAAGTGTTAAGGTATATGTAATAAGCCTTAAAAGATAGTTGAGAGGCTTTACAAGATAGTTAAGAGGCTTTACAAGATAATTCAAAGGCCTTTGAATTATCTTTTTAAGGCCTTTTACTATATTATAAGAAGGGTAAGTAAATCGGTAGATAGGGAGGGGGGCGCTGGTAACATAAACAGGGGACACCGTAATGGTTCCCTCTTGTTTTTCTCCCATCTTGACACAACCAACCTCCTTGTTCATATCAAGACACCTTCCCAACAACCATCCCAAGAGCAAAAGAAATTAACAAAATCTATATATATTTATCCCATAACCTATCAATACACATTCCCATTTTTCCAAACCCCCCCTTATCTATCTCCCACGCGCCTCGCTCGCTCCCCACCTAATTTTCCACCCTCCTCTTTTGAAACCACCACCACCCACCCTACTCACTCACTCCTCCCTCTCCATCTCAGACTCCGCACGCTTCCTCCTTATAATCGCCAGCCTCCTATCATGCCCCCTCAACGCCGTAAACCCCGATTTATCAACCCTAACCATCGACCTCACCGGCGCCGCAAACCTCCACAACCCCGTATCCCCCACCGTAATTGACTTTATCTCCACCGCCCTAGTCGCATCCTGCCAGTGAAAGCTCCCCCTAATCTGCCTAGCAATATCCAGCGCCGCCCTAATAGACGGCAGCACCCCCGGCACCTGATATGACCCCCCAGCGACAGCAACCCGTCCCCTAAACGCCGCCAGCAACTCCTCATGCGCAGCCTTCATCCGCTCCCGGTGACCGACAAGCTGCTGAGGGATGCAATCCTTACAGAGCTTCGTGCTGACAACAGCAGTGTCATTCGTCGCTCTCGAAAAGCCGAGGTGTCTCGCCACAGCTTTCTTCGCGTATCTAATGGCAGTTTGCTCGTCGGGGATTTCATGCGGGGGGAGGTGGTCCCAGTAGTGGCCCCCCATCATGACGGTAAGTTTCGTTCCCCTGATCGTGTCCTTGCCTCGGTTGATGTACTGCCCCGGCCGGTGGGGGTTCGGAACCCATTCCCTGTCCGAGTCGAACATCACCCCCAGGATGAAATGTCTGTTTTCTTGAAACGGGACAGATTGCGGGATGAGATATCCAAAGCCCTTGTGTGGGTGGTTGAGGCCTGGTTCTGGATACCACAGGTTCACCACCCGGATGGTAGTCGCGGTTGATTTCTCCAACGAGGGGAGGGTGCCAGGGGAGCAGATATCCGCGAGTGTTTTGGCGTAGAGCGTCGAGATGACCTTTTCGTACGTGATCGGGGTCGGCTGTTTGGACGTCCTGATAGCGACACGGTCCGCCTTGGCGGCATATGTCATGGACGTAACCCGATGGCCCAACCTAATCGTGACATTTCCCCGCTTCTTCAAAAACTCCACCAGCGCGTCCGTCAGCTCGTTGAGGCCAGAAGGGAACCAATGCGCCGAAGTGGTGAGATGGTCCTCGGCCAGTTCCCTGCATGCATCTCCCCGTACCCAGTTCAGCAGCTCGGCATCTGGGGTATCGAGCCAGGTGTACGCTGGAGGTAACCGGGGGTATCTCCCGTCCTTGAGGACATCCCAAAACGGCGTCCTCTGCACGCTCAGCTTCCAGACGTCACCACCATAGATGCCGTGCATGACCGCCGAAAGGACATTCTCGACCAAGTCGGGGCGTCCAAACATTTTCGTAAAGTGTTCCCCCACCGAGAGTTCGTTCTGGGAGTGAGCATCCTGTGTAGGAGGCTTGAGAGTGCTGGTAAAAAGTTGCCGTAACCTCGTCTTCCCAAAGCTCCAGAGCGACGGAAACAACCCCTCGAAAAGCGGTTCCTTTCTCAAAGTCTGCCATACTTCCAGCAGGGTCATGGACTTGTCCGGGAGCTGAACCAAATGGTCAGGGTAGTAAATATACTTTCCCATAACCTCCGTCTCAGGCGCGTTCTGGAGCTGCTCAGATAACCCCAGTTGGGTAACCTACAACACACTCACTCCATCATCAGTTTCCCATCCCATCCCCACCCAAACAACTTCCACTCAAAGATATTCTTACGCACCAGGAGATAAAACGCCAAATCATCGTACCGATACAACGGCCCCTTCGAATGCTGCGGGTTGACCATCCTCGCCCCCCTCTGAAACCACACACTCCCCTTCTCCCCAGTCAGCCCCTTCACCTTGACCTCCTCCGAATCGATCCACCCACCAAGCCGGTTGCTCGCCTCGTATATCGTGATCTTCATCTGCGGATGCCACCACGCCAACCAAAACGCAGTCGCCAGACCCGTCAGCCCGCCTCCCAGAACCGCAACTGACGCGGGCGGCCTGTCGAATATGGTCGGCAACCCATCGACGTCACCATGGTTCGATTGTCTCCTGACCGAGGTGGTAGACAAAAGGCGGCTGTATCTCGGTGGCGATGATGAGCAGAGTGAGCTTGAGAGATGAGAGGATGTGATCAAGCGTTGGCTTCGCGCCAAGCAGCGCTGGCTAGTGGCGAGCATGATGATGAGTTACTCGACGACTGCATCTCACATGCCAGGCGTCCTGACGAAGCAAGCTTTCAAGAGAGATATCGGCGGGCGTGGTCGGCAATGGTGGAAATGCTCAAAGTGAACATCAGATCACCATTCGGATACGTGAGGAAGGTGGCGTGTGGGTTACCGGATTTAAAAAAAAATGGAGCTCTCCGTCATTTTGGGACATCAAATTGAAATTTCGGTATTCACTGGAATTAAGCAAATCACTCGATAAGAAACCATGTTTTACCCGCTTCAGAATCCTATCATTATGTTACATCCTGTATAAACCGCTCTTCTACGGATTCCAACCATGCTGCCCTTAAACGCCGGTGTGGTTTCCTATAATACAAGTACAATACGAACAGGTTTCCCCCCCACCCACACATTCCCCAGGGGTATTCCTCCGTTCTTGCCCGTCTGCCATACCCCGTATTCCTCCCCTTCCTCCTCTCTCCCAAACTCTTAGACTACCACCTCTGGAGAAGCAGCATCGTCTGGATGTTCTGACCCGGGAAGCACGAGGTCCTCCGGCCTGTTCTCCTCCACAAACTTGCGATCGCTGACATGTTCTTTTGACCCGTCCGCCGTCCAGACCTTGTCCTGGAAAGTCCCCCGCTGTCCTTCCTCGTGCAGGAAGGGGCAGTTCCGGTTGGTGCAGGGGTGGAATTTGCAGGCTGTCTTGACGTGCGTAAACTTGCAATTTGGAATCTTGCACTCGCCGCCGTTGCGACACGCGGGGAAGGCTGGGTGGCGGAAGGTGCAATGGGGGTTGGAGCAGTTGGGGAAGAATTTGCAGTCTTGTTCGCTCTGGTGTGCCATCTTGCTGGCTGGCGAGGGATGCCGACCAGTGCACTTCCAGTTCTTGCACGCTACCCCAAAGCTGCAAGTATCCGTGACGTCCACCGTGGTGTTGGGAGGTGCTGCCGGAGACTGATGGGCGAACTTGCAATCCTTATTGCCGCACCGCAGGTTGTAACGGCATACTGTCTCTTCGGGGTTGGGAGCCTCACGCTTGGCCCCGCCCATCTCAACGTCTTCGCCTTGCTGTGCTGTCTCGTCCTGGGCCCCTTCCGAGGACTGCTGCTGCTGCTGCTGTTGTTGATGATGATGGTGTGTGTTGTGGCCGTTGAAGTGGCCGCCGCCACGGCGGAACTGGTTCCCTCGGTTGTTGCGGTCGAAAGGCTTGCCACGCCCATTGCTATTCTGCTGTTGCTGCAACATGAGCTGATTCTGCATTTGCTGGAGCATGCGGTTTTGCTGTTCCATTATCGCGTACAGGTCGGGTGGCACAAAGCTACCAGCGCCGTTCATGGGATTCATTCCGTTCATCGGTCCCATAGGTCCGGGGGGCCCAGGCATGCCGTTCATGTTGGCTAACCCGGCGGCGATATTGGTGGCGCGAGCGTTTGTTGTCCTTGGCTGTCTCCCAACTCCCATCCTCGGTCCGTGTGGGGGGCCTCTCCCAATCCGCTCACTTCCGGACTGACCGCGCACACGATGGAGAACATCCTGTCCTGATCGATCAAGCGCACGGTTGATGTGGCCCACCATACGCTTCTCACGGCCGCCGCGGAGGGGAGCGCCAGCGCGCATTGCTTTTGGCCCGGTAGGTCTGTCTCTTTTGTTAGCAACTGTCGCCAAACCATTTATAGAGCTGGTTAGAGGGACAATAACATACGCATTAATGGCAGGCGCATCTGTATCCATGTTGAGATCAAAAGTTCCCTCCATTGTGTCATCCCCGGCTGTGTCCATTTCGTTGTTTCCAGTGGCAGGCTGCGCAGACTGGGCGCCTAGTTGGCTGTTGAGAGCGGCGACCTGCTCGAATAACCACCTTGAAAACTCAGGCACACTCTGGTCCTCAGGACCCAAGCCTAGTAGATCGCCGGAGATCTCGCTGGCAACCTCGGCTTCTGACTTGCCGTTGGCGAGCATGAGAACGAAATACTCGGCCATGGAAGCGCCCTCGTTGCCGGGACCGGCCCATCCAAGTTCAGCAATCTTTGTCTGGATGGCCATGTTAAGGGCATCCGCCAAAGGCGTGCCGATCGCGACTTCGATAGACATGATCGCGTGGTGCTGCTGTTAGGCTAGCAGAGGAGGAATTCGGTGATGAAGGACCGATGGTTCGGGCTGTCGCAAAGAAAGACAAGAGTTGCCCTGGCGGGGGTGTTCCGTTGTTGCGAAGAGATGAAATCGCTTGTTGTTGTTGGTTCGGGCCCAAGTCGAGGGTGGGCTCTGTGGATATAGAAGCGGCGAAGTCCTTTGAAAGACAGCGGAGCTTCGAGACGCGACCGCTCGGTGCGCGGGCTGACTGATACGGGGCAGAACCTTCGAAGCTTGCGAAGGAGGGGATTTATTCGGCTGATGAATAAGAGGGTCCGGGGGAGTTGAACTGCAGGAAGAAGCGTTCGTTTGTGGTTGGGGATGTGGTGGAAAGTTTTACGAATATCATTCAACTGTGTGAGCCGAACCTTGCGCGACCAGGCTGAATGAGTTCTCCAAGTTGTGTGGCTGGTGAGTGTTTTGCGCAGTGGCGGCCTTCACGTGACTTGGGCTAGTGAGGAAGAATAAGAAGGGCACGGACCATGGCGTCATTGAAGAAAGTGGGAGCAAGTGCCAGTTCACTCGTAGTGCTTATTCAGCAGTGAGCTTATCTTATCGTTTCTGCATCTCTACGAGCTCTACCTCCTGTCAGTTACACACTGTCTTCCCAGCCACCACCACCTGCTTGAAATAGAACGGGGCTGGAACAACTTCCGTCAACTGCCTGCGCATAAACTGTGCCCCTGTAGCTGTCAGGGTTCAGTTGTAAGCAACTGATCAAGTAGGCTATGGGAGCTATCTCGGCCGGCAGAGAAGAGCTCCCTCCGGCAGTGATCATCGTCATCAGGATCCCCGCAGGTCTCGGTTGGGACCCGCATCTGTACATCAAGGCAATCAGGGTACCGCAAACAAACATTCTACATGCCATCTTCTTCTTCCTCTTCCTGAAGTTATCTCGACTTTGGGGAAAACACATGCAAGCTGCTTAACGTGGCTTCGGCTGAGACTTGGCCTTCGGCACTTACACGGCCTATTGCCCAACAAGAGAGCAGCTACCTGGTTTAGACGTAACGTTGCGCCCCCTCACAGCAGCTTCAAAGATTTGGATCAACACAACTCTTCATCATCTGGACTCTAACAACCAGGTAGCATCGACGCCACAAAATTCCGCTGAGACCTGAAGCAACACCAACTGGCACACCTGGGTCGGTCTTGTGGTGCCCTGCACCGTGCCATCATCCCGTGCTACCAAGTCTTGATTGGATGCGGGAGCTCCATCCGGGCGCGGGCTGTGTGGCAGAATACCCGTTCGCGGTACACCGATTGAATGCATGAATTGGAAGACCAGCCCTTGAATGCCCATTTCTGATTTATATAAACATCATCCAAAGCCTGCTGCTCCCTCTGTTCTCCAGCCTTGGCCTGGCCTGCCCTGTCCCTGCTTTCACCCGCCTGCCCTTGGTTTGCCTTGGGGTTGAAAACACCACAGGCAGCTTCAAGGTCACCTTCTCCTGCTTTTCCCCCCAAATATTCCCGACCTCTGCGGTATTCCCACCTCAAATACAACCCAGCATGTTTTCTCGTTTGCCGTCGCTCGTGACGGCTCTCTGCTTTCTATACCCCCTCTTCCTCAACCCTGTAGCAGCTGTATGGCCTGCCCCTCAAAAATTCACCAAAGGAGATGGCGTCCAGTTTCTGAATCAGAACATTGAAGTCACATACAACGGTGCATTTGTACGCTGGTCTTCCTCTTCCATTCCTTCCTCTGAGCCACAGCCCCATGAATGCCCTGCTCACTGCTCGGATGACGTAAATGATGATGGCCAAGAGGAGGAAGTATTAACTGAAAACCTCGCCTTCCAACAGATCCCCTACACTTACGGCTACATACCCTCCGGCTTCACCAGCAAGGAAATCGTCCAAGCCGGCGTCTCCAGAGCCCTCACCGGGATATTCAACAGCAAGTTTGTCCCCTGGATCCTCCACAAGCCAAACACGAAGTACGAACCCGACCTCGACAAATTAGAATGGCTCCAAACGCTCGAAATCATCCAGACAGCCTCGGACGACCGCTCCGCCTTCAAGCCACTAGCAGGCGAAGTCGACGAGTCCTACAACCTGACCCTAAGCAAATCCGGCCACGCCAAACTCACAGCCGTCTCCTCAATCGGCATCCTCCGCGGCCTGGAAACCTTTTCCCAGCTCTTCTACCAGCACTCGTCAGGCACATTCTGGTACACCCCCTACGCCCCCGTCTCAATAACCGACTCCCCCAAGTTCCCCCACCGGGGCATCCTCCTCGACACGGCCCGCCATTTTTTCCCAGTGGAGGACATCCTCAGGACAATCGACGCCATGGCCTGGAGTAAACTCAACCGCCTCCACATCCACGTCACAGACTCCCAATCATGGCCTCTTGTCATCCCATCAATGCCAGAACTTTCCGAGAAAGGCGCACACCACCCCAGCGAGACTTACTCCCCTTCCGACGTGGAATCAATCCAGAAATACGGCGCCATCCGCGGGGTGGAGGTCTATTTCGAGATTGACATGCCGGGGCATATTGGTTCCGTCTCGCTGTCGCATCCGGAGCTGATTGTCGCGTATAATGAGCAGCCGTATCACTGGTGGTGCGCCCAGCCGCCGTGCGGGGCGTTCAAGCTCAACAACACGGCTGTTGACGAGTTTTTGGGGAGGTTGTTTGATGATCTTTTGCCCAGGGTGGAGAGGTACGCGGCTTATTTTCACACGGGGGGGGATGAGTTGAATAGGAATGATTCTATGCTTGATGAGGGGATTAGGTCGAATAGTTCGGAGGTTTTGCAGCCGTTACTGCAAAAGTTCATTGATAAGCAGCATGAGAGGGTTAGGGAAAAGGGGCTGACGCCGGTGGTGTGGGAGGAGATTCCTTTGGAGTGGAATGTTACACTTGGAGAAGGGACGGTGGTGCAGAGCTGGCTTGGGGCGGGGGCGGTGAAGGAGTTGGTTGGGATGGGGCATAGGGTTATTGATAGTAATTATAATTTTTGGGTGAGTTTTTCTTTCTTTTTGATTAGGGAGAGAAAAAAAAAAGGGGGGGTAGGGTAAAGGCTGACATGATGATGTAGTATCTCGACTGTGGAAGGGGGCAGTGGATCACCTGGGAGAATGGGCTGCCTTTCAAGACGGGGTATCCGTTTAATGACTGGTGCGGACCGACAAAGTCTTGGGGGCTGATTTACTCTCATGATCCTACTGCCAACCTTACTGAGGAGGAGGCGAAACTTGTGCTTGGGGGGGAGGTGGCGGTTTGGAGTGAGACGATTGATCCGATGAATCTGGATGGTATTGTCTGGCCTAGGGCGAGCGTGGCGGGGGAGGTGCTTTGGTCCGGGAGGGTTGATGATAATACCGGGCAGAACAGGAGCCAGATTGAGGCTTTTCCTAGACTTACTGAGTTTAGGGAGAGATTGGTCAGGAGGGGGGTGAGGGCGAGCCCGATTTCGCAGGAGTTTTGCGTGCAGGGTGAGCCGTGGGAGTGTGAGTTTGCTATGTGAGGCTGAGGTGAGGTGTGTCTGCTAGGGAGTTTCGAGTTTAGTGCGGTTGGAGTTGTGGCTTGGCTATGTTGGTGCTGTGGTGGTGGTGGTGGTGGTGGTGGTGTTAGTCGGGACAGATCCGTATAAGTCGGGATTGTTCCGCAAGTTCCATCTCGGCCATATGGGATGATCTTGGCCGGTGAAGTAGTGTATATACTTTACTATTGCGAGTATTGTTATGTAAATGGGAACCGTGTTGTCAAGGTGTCAAGAAGTAACGACTGCGCCGAACGGAAATCGAGGGGCGTCCTTGCGTCTTTCGAGGGTGTTAGTTGTTACTGGCGTGGAATAAAGGTCCAAGATAAGATCCCTTCAGACTTCTCTGCGTAGTACAACTCAACCTTCCAAGACGGACTACGGTTCAGCTTGCAGGCTCAACCCCGAGGGATCGTCTGTTTGTTTGCCCAGCTGGATAGCTGCAGCTAGTTTACAAGTATAAAATCATCATCTGACGCCAATTTTGGTCCTCCCAAGAGCTTGTGTCTGTTGGTCTTTACCTGATGCAGAGCCAAAGCTGTGATTGGATTTGGAGTGCTCAGCCGTATATTGGCTGCGGGGGAAATGCAGGGCAGGCCGAGGAAGGGTATAAGGTACTTTCATGTGAATTTCTCGAGAGAGCTTCTCCAAATCTGGTGAGCTTTGTTGGCTATGGGAAGGTCAGAGTGACACTGAGAATCGGAATGTTTGAGTGCCCCTGAGTTTGGCAGGAGATAGCTCAGAAACAATGCGGAGTTTGCAAATGCAATTAGACAATTCAGTTAGAGCGAAGTCTCCCTTATGAAATCCAATCTTGAACACTCGGCCGAGTGAGGTTGATTGCAGCGACGGCAGTTTTGCAAGAAGTCACTTACATGCGGCCAACAACGGTCCCTAATAGGGTTAGCCTTTGCTGGAATCAGTGGGTTTTTCTGGGGTAGATAGTGGCAAGGTTAGCGCTGTTTGGCAGTTTGCGGGGGTGGAACCCATCTTCACGTCAGCACCTTGTTACGACCGAACAGAAGAACATTTTGGAAATCTTCAACAACCACAAGAACCGACAGTTCGCTCGTGTTATGCACAACTGGTCTCACCGTTACACTATATACAATGTACATGGACCACACCGCCCCAATCGCGCACCGGATCCGAGCCACGCGATTTCTTGTGCCATCTTCCACCTCCTGGGTTGCTCCCGAGAGCTCGTCTCCCGTGAGCTTAACTGCCGTAGGTTGTATTCCGCCCGTACCACTCACGTCTGTCACAAAGATCCAGACGACGAAGTGTATGTTTCGATATGCACTTTCGACAGGAAAAAAACCACGCCACTTGATGCATCGTGCACGATCCGCAACGTCCCAAGATGCAATTGCAACCCCACAACTGGCCGTTTCCCCCGCCTTTTAGCAGGTCTTGTCAAGAGAAAGGAGCCTCGGCCCTGTCTGCCTTGGGATTAGTCCCCCGAACACCCCCCAACAGATGACGCGCGGGTTGGCCCCGACCCGCCTGCCAGGAACGGGGTCTTTTTGCTCTGTCTCGAGAAAGGCGGAAAACACGGGATCGGAGAGCTTTTTGGAACTTCTCTTCAGCTAGCCGAGGCTTGGGATATGGCTTCTTTTGTTTGGACTCAAAGAAGAAGAGAGGTCAGGATACGGGCCACACGTGCGCAAAGGTCGATGCTGTGCCGCCATCGCAATGCTGGCCGCAGAAAGCAGAGAGAGAGGTCTGCTGGTCGGCTTGATTCCGACCCTTTCTGTGCGCAGACGCCAGGATGCTACTGTAGGCATTGCTTGGGGTGGAGCTAGGTGTGTCACAGACAATGAATGCCAACTGAACTTGGCTCTTTCCCAACTTCTTCTGAACCCCTCAGAGGCTCGCCTACGTACGGATTTCGGAACAACGGATGGAAATTATGCCCGCCCCCCGTGCCTGCTTCCCTGGGGAGGTAGGATTTTTTCTGTCTGTTGGAAAATCAGATGGAATAAAGAGCAAGGGAGCTGCACTTCTCCTGGTGTCCCACACTACTTGCTTACACTCTTGTCTCTGCCGTCATTGTCATATATCACCACATACACGCTCGTACCGGACGCATATCATACGGCCAGCATACGGTTGTACCCTCTAGGGACCGTGTTGATCTGCTGCTTTGGTTGCTCAACAGCTGTTGACCCCTGCGGCGAAAACCTGGCTTTATATACGGCGGCAGCCGAGTCCAACCGGTGAGCCGTTCTTGGTCGCGGGCGGCTGTTTGTTTTTACTTCCCTCTACTCGTCTTCTCTGTGAGGACGCAGATACTGAGGGGAGTTATCTGCTCTACCCGCTAGTTCGGGGTATCGTTTCTTCGTTGGCTTCTGTGCTTTCTTCAACACCAAGATGGGACTCGTTGAAACAGCTATCGAGCATGTCTCGGTTAAATCAGTGTTGATCCTCGGACCAGCACTGCTTCTGGCACATCTGGCTTGGTGGCTAGTTTTGAGGCCTGCATGGCAGGAAATCAAGCTTGCCCGGATGACTGGCGCAAGGCCACCAAGGATTCCCTCCAAGTTGCCGTTCAGTAAGATGTCTCCTCGGTTCCAGGTACTGTGTATGTCATGTCTAACCAACACAGGTATCGATTTTATTTACCGCAGCGTCAAGGCTTCAATGAACTACCAGAACCTCCCCATGTGGAAATCCCTCTTTGTACAAGCCAACTCATCAACCGTCGAGAACCGTATTGCTGGCCGCCGCGTGGTCATGACCTGCGACCCCGAGAACATCAAAGCTATCCTGGCAACCCAGTTCGGTGATTATGGCAAGGGCGAGCCCTTCCACAGGGAGTGGAAGGCCTTTTTGGGCGACAGCATTTTCACTACCGATGGAGATTTGTGGCATGGCAGCCGACAGTTGATCAGACCTCAGTTCATCAAAGACCGTGTCAGCGACCTGCACGTGTTTGAGAAGCACATGCAGACTCTCTTCCGGGCTATTGCGAACGGAGGAGCTCTCAATGGCGAGGGACAGCATGTGGATCTTGAGGCTGGCAATGGGAAGCCAGTTGATATCAGCGATTTGTTCTTCCGGTTTACACTTGACTCGGCGACAGATTTCCTGTTGGGCAAGGATGTCAAGTCTCTCAGGTATGCTTTAACAGATTAAGCCTTTCCATTTGGACAGGGGGCTGATATATGATGGAAATGTAGCAACCCCCGCCAAGAATTCGCCGAAGCCTTCGCCGAAGTCCAAAGAGTTCAGTCCATCATTAGCCGTGCTGGGCCCCTCAACGTCTTCGTCCCCCGTGGCTCCTTCCGCAAGGGCATGAAAATCATCAACGCCTTCATCAACCAGTACATCGAGCAGACCCTCCGTCTTGACCCTAACGACCTCGCCAGCAAGTCTGACGCCGGTTATACCTTCCTGCATGCCCTGGCTGGGTTCACCCGTGATCGTCAAGTTCTCAGGGACCAACTTATTGCTGTCCTGTTGGCCGGAAGAGACACCACCGCTTGCACCTTGTCCTGGACCATCTACGAACTCGCTCGCCACCCTGAAGCTCTCAAGAAGTTGAGAGAGGAAATCTTGCGTGTGGTTGGTCCTACTCGTGCGCCTACTTATGAGGATCTCAAGGGGATGAAGTACCTTCAGAATGTCATGAACGAGACACTGAGGTTGTATCCTGTTGTGCCCTTCAAGTTAGTAACCCCCCCGCCCCCCCTATTCTATACCTGAACATTATATTGACAATTCGTGCTCAGTGTCCGTCTCGCGCTCAAAGATACCACCCTCCCCCGTGGAGGCGGTCCCGATGGCTCCCTTCCAGTCAAGGTCCTTAAGGATACACCCATCGCCTACTCCACACTCGTCATGCAACGCCGTGAAGACCTCTATCCCCCCGTATCCGCCAACTTCGCCCCAGTCGATGTCTTCAGCCCAGATCGATGGTCCGTCTGGCAACCCAAGCCATGGCAGTACATCCCCTTCAACGGCGGTCCGAGAATCTGCATCGGGCAGCAGTTTGCGCTGACCGAGATGGCATACGTGTTGACCAGGTTATTTCAAAAGTACGAGAGGCTGGACAACTACATGGGTGAGATTGATGGTGGCAACCCGTGCCTGAGGGCCGAGATTGTGCTGCAACCGGGTGATGGTGTAAAGGTTGGGTTCTGGGAGGCCAAGAAGGCTTGATATCAGGTATGGGGATCGGGGTTTTGATTTTGGGCTATGGTATATATCAGACTGTCTCACTCAGCGGCATGCCTTCTTCCTTTACAGGGATTTGTATGAATATGATTTATGAGATTTTACTCATCTATGATGTGTCTTTCCATCTCATCCCAATCCGTGCCATCTCACCCCATCTCGACTGTTATATGCATATCTTGCATAACTCTGGAGAACGGCATCCGATGAGGACTATCCCGACCTAAAGCTAATTACGTACAGACAGGTCACAAGGAGCGGTCAGTGAGCCATCCTTATCCTCCCTTTTTTTGTTAGTTTTGTGGACAACGGAACGGCCAGGTAAGCTTTGTTGCGGGCCGGGATGGGTGATTCGACCCGAAGGTAGCCGTTGTTAGTTCGACCCCGCCGTGTCCCGGTGGTGCTTATCACTGACGCTACATACACGTTGCACAGTCGTGCTCCATCAAGATATATCTCTTTCTTATCTTCTGTTGATACCATTCTCAAATAAATAGCGATATTGGTTTTGTATTGGAAGCTCTTTTGTTTTTTGTTCTGCATCATCAACCCTGGTACTCTCGGATATCTATCTCACTTACACACACACACACACACACACAATCCCGGTCCTTGGCACGGCAACCGGAACGGAACACAAATATGCGGAGAGCTGCCCGTCTCGGCTCCGGGGCCGCTGCTGTGGTGCCCCGGTCTCGGAGTTGGGGTTTGACGTCTCGGCCGGGTTTCATTAACAATTATAAGAAAGCTCAAAGCAACAATGGCCAACAGGCATCATTTCACAGCAGACCAAAGTTAGATTCGGCTGCCGAGGCGACGGTGATTGGTGGCCCTTCACCTCTGCCTGAGGTTGAGTTGCCAGATATCCCAGAGACACCGACGAAGAATAAGAGGGTGACTATTGGCGAGATTTTGGAGAGGAGGAGGAGGGCGGGGAGGTTGGTGGCCCCGACGGCGGCGGGGTGTGATTCAGGGGTTTTCAAGGGGGATGTAAGTGCCACTCATGAACCGTTATTTATTGTCAAGCTGACATAGCTTCAACAGTCATCAGGAAAGCCGATGGCAAAGGATATGAGCCGTATGTCCCCCCATCACCAACTTTGGAACATTTATTAACGTGAAACAGATCATCTCTCCTACGAAGCTTCTATCCGCGAACCATGCAAGCTCAAACAAGCTGCCCGCCACCTCAAAACCCCTGGCATCATCTCACTCGGCGGTGGCCTTCCGTGCCCAGAGTACTTCCCCATCAACTCCATCTCCCTCTCCGTCCCAGATTACCTTCACAACCCAACTCTCTCGCCCCCAGAGGTCCACCCCGCCTTCCAAGACATCACCATCGGCAAATACGACACCCATCCCTCAGCCCCAGTCCAAAAAGAATACGACCTTTCCATCTCACTCAACTACGCTCAAGCACATGGCTCGGCCCAACTCATCCGCTTCGTAACCGAACACACGGAACTCGTCTCCAACCCCCCCTACGCCGACTGGAAAACCTGCCTCACCGTCGGCTCGACCGGTGCTTTAGAGCAAACCCTCCGCATGCTCTGCGACTCCTCCAGAAACGACTCCATCCTCACAGAAGAATTCTCTTTTGCCACGGCCTTGGAAACAGCCCACCCCTTGGGCATCCCCACCTTTGGCGTCCCCATCGATGAGCAAGGCCTTATCCCCTCCGAACTAGACCACATCCTCTCAACATGGAGCCCTTCCGAACGGGGCAACAAGCGAAAACCACACGTCTTATATACGGTGCCATCCGGTCAGAACCCAACAGGAGCAACCCAAGGCCCAGAGCGAAGAAAGCAAATCTACGACATCTGCTCCAAGCACGATCTGGTGATCATCGAAGACGAACCATATTACTACCTCCAACTCCCGCCCACCATCACCCCAACCCCTACCCCTGCCCCTTCCAACACAACCGACTTCCTCGACTCCCTCCTCCCAACTTTGTTAAGCATGGACACGGACGGGCGAGTCATCAGAATGGACTCCTTCTCCAAAGTCCTAGTCCCCGGCTCAAGACTAGGCTGGCTCACCGCCTCAGACCAACTCGTCGAGCGCTTCCTCCGACACGCCGAAGTCGCCAACCAGGGACCCAGCGGGTTCTCTCAGGTCATTTTACATAAACTACTCGACGAGACGTGGGGTCACGAGGGGTATCTAAAGTGGTTGATGGTGCTGCAGAGAGAGTACACCGAAAGAAGGAACACGCTCCTCAAGGCGTGCGAGGAGTATCTACCCAAAGAGGTGGTGAGTTGGGGTGTTGTGAGGGCGGGCATGTTTGTGAGTTTTTTTTCTTTTTTTTTTCTTTTTTTTTTTAACCCCCCTTTACCCTTGGTATAGTCGCTGATATATGACAGCAATGGCTCCACCTAGACCACACCCTCCACCCGGACTCGAGAACAAAATCTATTCTCGAGATTGAAGAAGACATTTTCGAGTCTTGTATCGACAAGGGAGTGCTCATCGCAAGGGGGAGTTGGTTTCGTGCCCAGCAGGAAGTGGCGCCGACGGGGCTGTTCTTCAGGGCTACGTTTGCGGCTGCTACGCCGGGGAATATGACTGAGGCTATCAGGCGGTTGGGCGGGGCGGTGAGGGAGAGTTTCAGGCTCTAGTTTTTATTTAGTCTTTCTCAAGAAAAAAAAGTGTTGGTGATGGTTCCCCCAAATATCCAAGATGGGTTTTTCTTTTTCTTAACTTGGGTGAATATTAAGCCGCCTCATTGGCTTGTTTAAAGAGCTATAATCCGATCCTCTCTTCAAGAAAAGCCCATGGGATGCTTAAAGTCAGTCCACCTTGGTGAAGAAAAACATCTTAGGTTTTATGGGAGTTCATCATCACCACCTGACTGTCCTGTCTTAGGGCTATCTATCCCCAAAATCAAATCTACCAAAAACAATTGCAACCCAGTTCAATGTCATGAATTTTCGGAATACGTTTTATTGCTTTATTGTATTGTATTCAATACACCGACCGAGCTATATACATTCCCCCCATTTTTTCCCTTCCCCGGCACCAGCGAGGGATTGATTGTATCAGGAAACGGGGTTGTGGCAAATGACATCATCTGTGGTTCTCTGCCTTTTGATCCATCAATAGGATGGCTCCCTGTTATGGGCGAAATGATCGCACCAGGCAGGGCTCGTCGTATAGGTGAGTTCCTTCTGTTGAATCACCACCTCCAATAGGGAGGATTTAAACAATCCTGAGCCGATCAAAGTCGTTAACTCCAGATAGAAAACAAGAACCGAGGCGGTGGGTTTCTCCCTTTTCCGTGTTGCCTTTATGTGTGTGTGTGTGTGTTGGTGTACCCCCGCTGATGTCTGTAAGCTATATACAAGGTTCTGTTTCTGTTCATGGCATGTTCTATATACAAGATTTCTTCTTGAGATTTTCATCATGATAAAATTATTTGGGAACGATTTGTCCCTTTCATTAGTGTTGGTGTCATTTCATGCCATGCCATGTTGTTCTTCGTGTCCGAGATAATTGGTGTCGATCGGTCGAAGCGTGGATTGCGTCTCATGTTTTTGACAAGACGTCCACTGAAAAACTTTTGTTGTTGTTGTTTGTTTGGGGTGCCGCTCGCTGTTGATGATAATATTGATGATGTTGATGATGTTGATGAAGTTGATGATGTTGATGAAAAGAAAAACTGAACTGTTCCCTTTCCCTCAAAACGTATAATAAATGATCCCGCATGGCTGTGGTTCCCGCCCATGCTCTCTATGTAGAGGCAACACCGTAAATGAAAAAAATGGGGGGAATGATATCGCTCAAAGGACAAGAAATCATGGCTACCTCCTATGCGACAGAAAAACGCTCGTCGTCGTACTCTAACACCGGAACCAGTTGTATAGGCAATATGGTGATATGCTCGGGTGTCGGACCCTATGTGCCATGTGCATGTACGTGTGCGGGATGGTGATGGCTGAGACGGCGAGAGAGGAGGAATATGACAAAGCCACCCAATCTATCGTGCAAGGAAGAGCCCGAGTACAGTAAAAGACCCGGCAAATTTCAGAAGGTGTGGGTTGGTGGGACAGCTTTTGGTACATCCCACAAATATGTCGATGATCGTGCCGTCCATGATGTGAAAGGGATGATAGGCCTCGGGGATGAAAGTGTTGCTGTGTCCTTGGCCTTGTGTTCAAGGTAATAATTAGTGCATATTCATCCGGTTGATTCCAGCGGACGGTGTGGATTGCCAGGGTAGGTAAAACCGGCCCGGACCTGGCGTGAAGAATGTAGAAACGGAGAAGAAGCAAAGAAGGAAACCAAAGAGATAAACAAGCTGTGACTAAACAGAGCACGCGGCTGTTTATTAACGACCAAGCAAGAAGCGGGCCGTCTCTGACGTTTGAGTCTCAGTTTCTGTGTTCAAGTCACTCTCTTGGTCATGCTGAGTCCTAGGAAGAGTGGGCTCTGGCAAATCCCGGGCAAGTTCCTGCATCTCCTGGTTGTCAAAAAAGGCCTGGGTGTGAGGATCCCAGTGCTCTTGGCGTTGCGCTGGCATGCTGGAAAGAGAAATGTCTGAACTCATTGTGCTTGTCCTCTGGGAATACCTGGAGGGTGGACCATGTCGTCCAAAGTACAATGGGTTTTGGCGGTTGGATTCAAACTGGGGCTGGCGCCTGTCCTGACTGGACATGGACCGGAAGGACCGCTCCGTTGCAGCTCCAATTGTGACGCCTGTAAAGGGATAGTCGGCTGATATTGACAGGTGTGGTGACGCGGTTGCCATGTGCTTGTTAATCATAAGAGTGACAAGACTCCAGGCTGTTACGAAGAGCGGAAGCCAAGGCACCAGGTCCTTCTTAGTAGGGCCTGCGGCAATGACAACAAGCAATAATAGGACCAAGGCAACTGGGGCCGTGGAAGGTCCAGATCTAGATGACTGTTAGAGAAAAAACACGTGCGGCGTAACAGTCGTGGACAAAAGTACCTAATGAACGGCTCTGTATAGATTGCGTGGAACGCAATAGCCGTGATGATGAACAGAATGAGTGTGCTGTGACTCTGTTAGTATCTTCTATCGTATGGCCTACACAGTTTTACTCACATGGTACGGAAGGAGTTCCCTTCGCCGTTGGCCAAGGGGAAAAGAATAGATGTGCCAATCATGCCACCGCAGGACAAGATTTTGGCCTTACTATGAACATCTTCATCTCGCGCTCGTGGAGGCAGCTGCCCATGGGGAAAACCGGGGCGCTCCATTGTGCAGAAGTGGCAATAGGATGAGGGTTGAAAGCTCCTACGGCCTTTGCTGCCTAATGTCTGGCGAGATCGCGAGGTGGTGTAGAAAGAAAAGGGGCGATGTTGGGGCGAGTTGGTTGCAGTGTATACGAGTGAATAGAATCCAGAGACGAGAAGGGGGGAAAAATGCTTGACGGCCTGAAGGGGAGGGCCTGGACTTTTTACCGCCCACCTACGAGGGGAGCTTAGTAGCGTATTCCAAATACCAAGCTCTGATAGCTAGCTCTACCTGTAGATGGCGCAGCTTCGCCTCACCACGTAGTCGAAGTGAACGTTGCGGAGAAGTAAGGCCGCCAAAAGATGCGGGGGGGGGGCCAATGGCAACAAATCCGACAAGAATGTATGGATGCACTTACATGCAAACTCGCTCAGCTTCCTTGATATGAAGCCGAAACCCACGCGGGCACACAAAAAGGGAGCGTTTCGGTACCTCTTTGAGCTTCTCTGAAGCGTCAGATAATTCGGTTCGCATGCTTGAGATGGTGCGCGGGGTGGTTCGCCTGGTGAGGCTCAAAATAATGGTGGGGGGGCGATTGGCCCGTAGTCTCGGTGAGAGCTGTCTGCCTGGAGGTCAGCCTCGCCATGGTGAGGCATCTCTTCCTGCAGCATGTGGTTGCCTTGCTGCTCATGCACACGCGGCATCACGAAGAGGCCTCTGAATCAGAGCCCGCGCACTTCTCGCCTATCATTACTGGATTGGAATAAGATTGAGGGACAACAATGCAACCACTCGGGCGTGTATGCTGGTGCATGAGTCTGGTGAGCCGCACTTGGTGTGATGATATCCGATGGATGCGAAGCATCAATACCGGAAAGGCAGGGAACTGGATTTCAGGTAGCCCGTACGGCGCTTCAGCATTTGTTTGACGAGGTCCAAGCCTTGTAGCAAGGTATCAATGATGCAGAAACCTCCGGTGTTCCTTTCGTATAATAGTCAAGAAGAACCCAGGCATTTGAGGTTGATTTTGGGGTTTTGTTCTGGGAGACCTCGTGCCAATTCCGAGAACAAGACCCATCAAAGTCCTCGGCACTTACCGATCTCAGAGTTCATTCTATTCCCAAGTTAGCCAATTGCTGTCTCCATGAGTTCAGAAGCATGCTGCCCTCTCCACCTACCGCAAACACCCACAGTCTTACTTCGGAACCCTGGGTGTTGGCCCTGGGCGATTGACACTGTCGAGATCTGCTTAGGCACTCTCTGTAGTGTTGTCACCTGGGAATACACCGTTCAAAACGATATCAATCGAGGATACAGCAGAGTCAGTCCAAGTCATCGCCAAGCCCAGCCTCTTGATCCCCAGCTAATCGACGTCCAGATCGACCGAGGGCAGCAGCAGCATGCAGACCAACCCACCGATGACTTCCTTTTTCATCCATCCCCGGGGCTGATGCTCTTCTCATGCCTGGTCTTTGGTTGCGCCGTGTCTTCGTTTACCCAGCGACGACAGAGCCAAGATCCTCTTCAACTATTTGTGTACACCACGCTTCTCGGTGCTGCAGCTCTTGTTGGATATGCACGTCGAGAGAGCGCCCACCTGATCCTCCTGGGGTACTTACCCTGGGCCACATGCGCGGCTATGACCCTAAGCATCTCAGGACATAGTCTGTACAGGTTGCTCAAGACTGGTTCTGGAGCGACCAAGGACGAAGAAAAGGCCCAACTTCTCGGTGGTTGAACTGCCGCCACAACGTTTTGCGTGACTGTTTGTTATAGCCCGGATTGCTATCAACGGTTGACTCGACAACATATTGTTTTTTGACGGAGGAATTCGACTTTGCCAATTTGAAGGCATCGTCGCCGGTTTACGTTCCAGCCATGGCAGCAGAGCTTACCGCACACCTGCCCCCATTTACGTTTCACAACGCCAACCTCATCAGCCCAGTAATCACCTAGATGGACGCACCGGTTAGCTTATTATGACTTATGAACTTTGCTAAAGATAGTACCTCGAGCTACGGGTTTCCCGAGCTGTCTTGTATATCAGTCAGTTACAACGCGCGCCCTTGAGGCTGCCGTTGGATATAGCATACATAGCCGTCGCCCCAGCGGGAGGTTGGTGGATGGGGACAGAAAAGAATTCAATAAACGTAAACAACAAAGATGTGAGTCCAAGTCTGGCAAGAAGAGATTGCATGGGTTTGGAATTGGACTTTCCTGTAGGATAAGCCGGTGGCGTGATCCGGGGTGCGTTGTATGTCTCGATCAGTTGTCAGCCGGAGGTTTGTTGCAAAGTTGCCGTGATTCCAATCTTCGATCCTCTTGAGAAATAGATGGTGCAGAATCTGCCCACAGTCACCGGACGGCTGCACTCCCCAGTAAGGAGCAAACCATGCCCTCGAGGCAGGAGCAACGCTACCTTACAAAACGTCATCACATCACTGCCACTGGCACTATGTTATGAAACTGGTCAATACTTGTGCATATTTATGTCCTTCACCCGAGTGAAATGTCTACTCATCTACAATCCCCCATACTGTCTATCCAATCAATCATGTTAAAGCCCCAAACCCATGGTATGTTTCCCCTTTCCCGAACGCCATGCCCAAAATGCAAAAAGCCAAACCCGCTCATACTCAAAGCAACAAAACACCAGCACCCAGCACCAACGGTGCCATCATCAAAGGCATCAACTTCCCCCCTGCCTCGTTCTGCGGCGGTGCCCCGAGTGGTTCTGGAGGCGGCGCTTCTCCAGAGTTCGGTGTGTCCGCGGAACTTGAGCCACCTCCAGGACCAGAAACTGTAGGAGTTGTCTCCGTAACAAAAGTCGTAAAGGTCGTCGTCGTCAAAATACTCTCAGACCGAGAAGAAATTCCACCGTCCACAACCGATGGTGGCGACGAAGAGGAAGAATGGCCCAAGCAAGAGCACGGGATTGGGGGTGTCTACCATCACAAAGTTAGCCTTCCACTCCAAGACACCGAGAAGTGAAACCACTCTTCCCGAGCGCGCTCAGCTCTTCTATCAGGGGACAAAGAACGTTACTCACTCACAGTGCTACCCCCAACCGGCCTCAACTTCCCATCCGGCGTAATCCTCCACCCCTCCGGAATCGCCCCCTGCCCTCCCCTCCCCCCATCCGTCCCGGTAGGCTCCCAAGGCCACCCCGTCTGCGTAGCCGTATTCCCCTGCCCAATCCCCCCAACCGGGACAGTAGGACTCACATCCGTCGCCACCGGCGCCGCGCTCGCCGTAACCGTAATCCCCCCCGCCCCACCACTATTCCCATAAACCTTCCCCCCCTCCGACCTAATACTCTGCCACGTCCCACTATTATCCCCATAAGTATAACTCTTCCCCGTGCTATAATCCGTCACCACCGCACCCCTCACAACCATACTAAACGGCCCTCGAGAGTAATCCGTCGGGCCCCTAGCCCACTCCACCGTCCCAGGAGGATTCGTCGCGCTGTCCCCCCCAGACCAAGCCCCAAACTTAACCTGCATCGGCGTCTGAGGAAACTGCCCCTCCGCCTCATCATACCCCAACGTCCTGACCAACGTCCCCCCAACATACCATTGAATCCTCTGCGGCGTCCAGTCAATAATATAAGTGATAAACTCCCCCTGATTATTCGGCGCAGGGTTGAACTGCCCCCTGTTATACGTCGTCGTCTGCCCCTTTGAGAAGTAATTCGTCTGCACTTCACTGTCGTCTGCGCCTAGCCATTCGAAATCAATCTCGTCTAACGTGTCCGACAGCAAGACTAGCGAGGAGACAATCCCGGCTCCGGGGGCGGCTTTCATCGTTACCTCCACCCTGCCAAACATGATGTAGAACAGCGAGGAGAGCTGGGGGGCTTCGCCGGGGCGGGAGACGGAGAATGTCACGCCGTCAGAGGAGTAGGAGGGGGCGCCGCCGGAGGCGATGAAGGAGTCGACCGAGCCGCGGCGGAAGTCGACGTTGATTGTCATGCCGAGGGCTGTGTTGGCGGGGCAGGTTGCTAAAGGGTTGTTAATGAGGTTGTTTTTGAGGAGATCATAGTGGGAGGAGACTTGCTGTGTAATGGGTTACAATCACTCCATGTTTGTGCCAAAACCCCAGTCACCAGCGCAGCGGAGGCTGTAAGCGCTGTCTTCCATCGTTTGGAGAACATCATCTTGTGTTATTATCTGCCGGTCTCAGCCGGATCACCCGTCGAAGATGTCGTCAAAATGTAAGGGATAACAATCCACTGGGAGCAACCAGAAAAGAATAAGGTAGTCGAGTCCCGTCAAAAGTATTTCTCGCTGTCTTCTCCCCAACAATGGAATTATAGAAATTATCCTCTTATAGTGAACATCAACAAAAAAAGAGGCGGGAAGAGAGCAACCTGCAGCTCCCCCCAAAACCAGGCCACTCCCTCGGTTTTATCCATCACCCCCACCACCACCAACAACCTCCCAAGGAAAGAAACACATCATCCCAACCACCCTCCAATTGTCGTCATCAGTCTCGTCCCAGCACCAAAAAGATAGGGTCCAGCTCAGCAGGGATTGCGGCGCGTCCGCTCGTCTAGTTTTCAGAGGAGGTTGGGAATGTGGATCGAAACTCGGCGAGAAAGTTGGCGGGTGCCCCGGTGCCGGGCGCAGAATCGCCCGCCGTGCCCGCCAAGCCATTCATCGGGTGGCTGGTGTGCGCGAGGTCTTGGCGAAACCCACCTTATGTAATCGCCAACGGTCAAACAGGCAAGATCTCGGTACGAGCAACCTAAGCACGACTGGAATCTGTTCTGCTGTCATCAGGCATGGAATCCTTGGCAGAGAATGAAACAATGACTTCACTGAATTCCTGATGTTCAAGCAAGAAACCGCTGCATCGCATCATGATATTATTCAACGCTTCTTCATGCTAACTGTCTGTGGTGTTTTACTCCTTTGGGATCCTTATAGGACATCCATCCCCTTTCTCTCTTTTTTCACCTCTTTCCCCTGAACTCCATTTTGGCCCCATAAACCAACGCCAGTCGCCCCAGACCAGATTGCAAAGTGGGAAACGTCGAAACTGCGTCTCGCCTCAACCGGCGGAAGCCCGCCGTGTAGCAAAGGGGCCAATATGTGGGTAGCCGGACCGTGGTCGTCTGGAATGCAATGCGTGAATATCGTAAAAGGTGGCTTGTAGCGAAGGTTGGCCAAGATATATAGTATACAGCATTAGAATAGATAGATAAAAGGAGCCGGTCTTGTACGTGTGCTCAGAACTCCCACGTGTCGTCGTCGCCGACCGACTCAATCGCCCACTTGAACTTGTCGCGTAGCGTCTTGGAGAAGAACTTCTCAATAGGAACGTTGAACTTCTTGGCGAAAACGACTGTGAGACGGGGGTCGATGTAGTTCTGGAAGGGACCAGGTTAGTACGAAACATCAAAAACAAGACTTCATTGCAACAAAACTCACGATCTTGGATGTGCCCAGGGCCACCTCCTTGTTGCCCTCACGATCGGCGCATTGCAGTTCGAGCGTCTTGATGCGGTCATCAAACTTGCTGACGGCCGCCTCAAGCTTCTCGACGGCGGGGCCCTTGCCCTCGGCCTCCACCTTCTTGGTCTTGTTCTCCTTCTTGTACTTGGCTTCGAGCTCCGCAGCCACCCTGAGGCGCTCCTTGAGCTCCTTTTCGTCCAACTCAGCTTCGCCATCGGCAACGCGCTTCTCGTTGTCCTTCTCAAACTTCTTCTGGATCTTGGTCCTCTGCTCCTCCACAAGGAACTTCTGGTGTTCCAAGAGCCACTCCTGGGTAATGTCCTCGTCGAGTGCAAAGTACTCGGCGCCCTTCTTCTTCTTAAGCTTGGGATCGAGATCAAGCATCATCATCTTGGTGCGCCACTTCTGATACTTGAGGCCCTTGATGCGGTCTGCAAGCTTCTCCATTTGCGCCTCGTGGGCTGCGCCAACCGTACGCTTGTGATTGCAAATCACGGCCACCTCACGGTTGCAATCGTTGTACAGCTTGATCTTCTCAGCCATGGTCCTGTTTTCGACCGAGAGAGATTGAAGAAGTGTTGACATCGTGTGGGAGGCATTGTAGGTACGGAACACCTTTGCTGTGAGGCCGGGCATGTAGTTGGAGAGATGCTTGTTGAGTTGAGAGGTCTGCCAGATGCGTTAGTGACTAGCTGCGGGCCCTTCTCAAAAGCGATCAAGACTTACCGTGAGCCTGTCAAAAATGTCATCACCATCCGCCTTTGGAGGCTTCTTGAACAGCTTCAAGTTCTTGAAGACCTGCCGTTCCACCGTGAACTCGTTGTAGAAGCGGATACTGTCCTTGCCCAGGAAGTCAAAAATAACCGTGTTGGGCTCCCTGAGCGTAACGTGTTCGAACTTGAGCGAACAGCAGCCTACCGTCTCGGCCTCGTTCTCGGTGTCCTTCTCATTGCCAGCTCTGAGCGCAAACTTGTCAATGAGATACATGGCGGTGGCGCGTTGTCGTTCAGCCATAATCTCGGACTTGAGCTCAGCGGTATAGTCGGCTCGGATCCTCGCAATATGCTTGTTGAGCTCGCGAGCCTTCTCAAACTTCTTGTAGTCGGCTTGGCCCTTGACGGTACTGTTGGCAGCCAGCATCACATACTTGTAGTTGCCGTTGACGTTTTCCTGCCACATGGCGAGCCATGTCGCCTTGTTATCGTGTTGCACAGCCTTCCACTTGTGTCCGGCCGGCGGATCTGGGACCTTGGCCTCCTTGCCGATGTTGATCGTGACTTGCTCAGGCATGACACGCTTCTTGACAGTGCCGGTTTTGGGATGCTCACCACGGCCACGGAAAAGTCCAGGCGGTTCGACGCGGAAGTTGCCCACCTTTTCTTTCCGGCCATCCCACTTGCAGTACATGTAGGGCGCCTCGAACTTGTCCTTCTCAGCCTTTTCCGCCTTCTTCTCAGCAGCCGGGCGAGCCTTTTTCGCTTCGCTGAGACCCTTGTAGTACTCAAAGATCTTGGTGAAGTCGAGCTTGGCGAACTCTTTGATATCAACAAGCTTGCCATTCTGGTCTTTGGCACCACCGGTCTCCTTGAGAACATCCCTGAAATCTTTAAAGAAGTTCTTCTGGAAGGTGGGATTCTCGACGTTCTGGGTGGAATGAAGCATCGCACCGAAAAATGTCGCCACCTCCTCGGCATCCACATGCAAATTGACCGGCGTGCCGTCGTATATGAGCTTGACATCCTTGGGGAGAGGCTCGTAGGCGGGCGGGAAGAGGACACCATTGTGCTCCAAGGTGGTCCACTTGATGGAATCGTCCTCCTTCTTTGGCGCGTCCCACCACCGATACTCCTCCTCTTCCTCTTCATCAGCAGCACTGTTGACCACCGATTCCTCCTTGACCAACCTGCCCTTTTTGGCAGGAGCAGCAGCGGCCTTGACCTTGGCTTTGGCAGGAGCCTCCTTCTTCACCTTCTTGGCGATGGGGGCATCCGAATCCGAATCCGACTCCTCCTTCTTGACGCCGTTGGTCTTTTTCGCGGCCGAGACACCATTTGATTGACGCTTCTTGGGCTTAGCCAGCGGCTCGTCATCCGACTCGTCTTTGATCGCCTTCTTCGCAGCCGGCTTCTTCTTGCCAGCAGACTTCTCAATCGCCGCCTTCCTCTGAGCAATCTTGGTTCCTAGAGGCTGGTCATCATCGGAGGAATCAACCATGGCGGTGTTCTTGATGGAAGGAGGCAACCTGGCGCCATTCTTCTTTCTTGCAATTGGCTCATCGTCACTATCGGAGTCTTCTTGCTTGTGTTTGGACTTTTGACGCTTGGCCTGGGAGATGGTAAGCTAAAGGAGTTGTACACATGGTAACCGAGATGACCTACCAGTGGTGCGCCATCGTCACTGTCCGACTCGTCCTTGTAACTGACCGTCTGACCAACAGAGCTGCGCGCTTTCCGCTTGGGGCCTCCGTTGGGTGTGGTGTCGATGTCCATCGCGTTGTCTTCCACAGGGCCGTTGCGAATCGAGACGTTCGGGGGCGCCGGACGGGCCCTGGAAGCGAGTTTATCCATCTTGCGGTCGGTGGCTGGTGAGATCTTGGGAGCGGACTCTGATGGTAAGAATGTCAGTGAGGTTGCTTCTTGCCGTGGTTGTGCTTCGACTGCGCGTCAAGCAACAATAGCATTCAACTGCACGAGGCCTGCAAGAAGGCAGGCGAGTGCAAGCAGTCGAAAGCTCGCGGTGAGGACTGTGCCACGTCAACCTGGCACGAATACCAGGGCGTGTCACAGTGCATACCGCAAAGGGGCGAAAAATTGGTGTTGCAGAGCGAGAGAATATCTCTTCTCTGGCACCGAGTAGTTAAACTTACTGTGACCGTTCGTGCCTGCCAAAGGCCTGTCATCGTCAGAACTGTCGGAAGCCATGATCAAGTTTGATTGCAGAGTTTGATTGATATTAAAATCGATCGGTCAACGAAGACGAAGCGGAGTTGGCTGGCGAGGAAGGTGCGAAGCGGCGCAGTCGTCAAAGACGGTAGGCGTAGTCTGGAAAATGGGCGATTCGCAAAAAGCAAAACTGGCCGAGTCCTGCAAGAAAGGCCGGCTCTCGGAAGGGGAAGGAATGTTGCTCGGCTCCTGAAGGGAAAGTCGGGGGTTTTTGGATGAGGGAAAGACGCGCAGTCGACGGCCTCTGGTCTATAGAGCAAGGCAATGCGTGAGACAGAGAACGTGTGAGGTGAGAAGGAAGAACCAGGCAGGGGAAAAAGAGGGATTCCACGAATCCAAGCAGCGCCAGGACGAGGTTAAAGATAATTATGGGCCACGGGGGGATCCACACTTGGCCAGCCTTGGTAAGGTAGCCTTCTTCGCAGACACGCAGCTCAAGTTTCGTAGCGTGAAGAGAAAAGCAAGCCATGACTAAGCTAGTACCATCTTTTCTGGTGGGGCCCTGTAGAGAACATCCAACACTGGAATTCCGGTCTCTGCCAGCTGTCAAACACTGGCAAGTCAGCCTCTGCGGTGCCCCGCCCACTGCCGGGAACCCTGGAAACACGGAAAGACAAGCCACAACAGGCTGAGAGGGCGGACGGGAGGCACGAGCAGGAAGCGGGATGGGGTGTGGTCCGTGTGGAGCCGAAGCTCAGCAAACCTCTCACGCCAATTGCACCTCCGATCGATTGAGCCACAACCTCCCGCTGCTGCTGCTCAATTGACGCCAGCACATTTATCGTGGTCAACCGGGGCCACAGCCAGCCAGCAGAGAACTATCCCCAGATCCTTTCGCCATGCTGTCAAGAGCTGCCCGTCCGGCTTTGAGAGCCGGCGCTGCCGCCTCCTCCCGGTATGTTGCAAATGCCTTTCCCTGGACTTTTTCGTCATGCCCCGAGCTCCCTAGCAAAAGCCGTCGAGAGGCCCGAGCAGCACCGACAGCACAACAACACACGATATATTTTTCGGTCTGGTGGGGAGAGAGCATCTCCGGGTTGGGGGAGATGGCATAGATGAAGACGGAAAGAAAAGAGGACAATGCAGCAAGAACACAAAATACTAACCCACGGTTGCGACATGCAGGGCTGCTGCTCCGGCCGCCACCTTCGCTACCCTCCGTGAAATCGAGGGCCGCCTCAAGTCGATTCGCAACATCGAGAAGATCACTAAGACGATGAAGATCGTTGCCTCGACCAAGCTCAACCGTGCCCAGCGTGCCATGACCGAGTCGCGCAGCTACGGCGAGACCAGCAACAAGGTCTACCAGTCGGCCGAGACAAAGCCCCTCGAGGGCGAGGGCAAGAAGAAGCTCGTCGTCGTCTGCAGCTCCGACAAGGGTCTTTGCGGTGGTGTTCACTCTGGTCTTGCCCGCTTCATCCGCCGAAGGGCTGCCACCGAGGGGGACAACTTCGACCTCGTCATCCTCGGCGAGAAGGCCAAGGCCCAGCTCTCCCGTACGCATGCTAAGAACATCGTCCTGAACTTCTCTGGTGTTGGCAAGGACGTCCCCACCTTCACCGAGGCTCAGTCCATCGTCGACCAGATCGTCCAACTCCAGGGCGACTACTCCGAGGTTGAGATTCTCTACAACAAGTTCATCAACGCCACCAGCTACGAGCCCACCATCATTGAGGGATTTTCCGAGGAGGCCTTTGCCAACTCCCGTGCGTAGACCTTGTCTCGATGCATGAATGTCTTGATGAACCTCTGGCTAATTTTTGCTGTAATAGCCAACTTTGCCGCTTTCGAGGTCGAGGAGGGTGTCCTTCCCAACCTCCGCGAGTACACCCTTGCCAACTCACTCTACTGGGCTCTTGCTGAGGGTCACGCTTGCGAGATCTCTGCCCGCCGCAACGCCATGGATGTAAGTTTTTGTTTTACTCATACGAGTTTCATGAACTGGTATCTGACCCACCCGTCACAGAACGCTTCCAAGAACGCTGGTGAGATGATCAGCAAGTACCAGATTCTCTTCAACCGCACCCGCCAGGCCGTCATTACCGGCGAGTTGGTTGAAATTATCACTGGTGCCACCGCCTCTGCGGACATGTAAATTGCCGTTTAGTGTCAAAAAAGCGGTTCTTTGCGTGATAGAAGCTCGCCTTTTTCTTCCCATCATCAACCATACACCGAGAGTGAGCAGGAAAAAGAGATGTGGGGCAAGGGAAGGCAGTTGTATTCCCTTTGTATAAACTAGTTCTGAGAGAGTCTCACTTGACGTATCGCATCGTGCGAGCACTGCCGCTGGCCTCCTGTGTACCAACCAACAATCCACCCCTAAAACGTAGTCTTTTACTGTGTGTCAGCTGGGCTTTATCGCCCGCTTGCGCTGTTGTGTGCCGTCTATAAGCTTTCCAAGAGCCTACCACTTAGGGAAGAATAGTATAGTCCCTGATAAGGACTGCTACCTGTTGCCCCTTTTCTAGGTGTGCATGGGCCAAGCGTAAACTTGATCTGGAGCACCATCCATGGACTTGCTTGCTCTGAAACTTACGTGATAACAAACAAGAACGATCAACAAAACCAGTATATTTGTGTTGCCCGACACACCTCCAAGGTTATTGCTCTTCATCCTGATCCCAAACATAGATTCTCTTGATCTATCCCCCAAAAGCTAGGTAATGAATAGGTTCCCTTGCTCCAGCATCTCTTTCGCCAGTAAACCGCCCAGACCTTAAATGGGAACAATATTCGGACCCATAGCACTATATCTCACTTGTTAGCCATCCCAGTCACGCTCACCACCACAACAACATCAAAGAGAGCAACCCACCTAACCCCCCCATCAACAACCAAACTCGCCCCCGTGACATAACTCGAAAACCCACTCGCGAGAAACCCAACCACCCTCGCGATCTCCCTAGGTTTCGCAGCCCTCCCAAGCGGCACATCATCCCTCTCCTCCCCCCCTTCCCCGACAAAACCAACGCAAACCGCGTTCCCCCTCACCCCCGTCCCCTTCAGCACCCCAACCCCCCCTTTCACAACCCCCAAAACCGCACCCCGTACCATCTCGTACCCCACCCCGCCTCCCTTTTCCCCTTCACCACCAATAACAGTGATGATACTCCCGTATTTTTGCGTTTTCCTCACAGCGTTTGGGTAGCCCCCCTTTTGGGGTGATAACTTGCCCATTGCTGCGGGGGCGTGCTTCAACGCGAAGAATGGGCCGAGGGCGTGGGTTTCGAAGAGGGAGTGTAAAATGGGGGTTGTGGTGGAAAAGATTGAGGGCGGGGGGGAGGAGGGGAGGGGGATGGGGGAGCAGATCCAGATGTCTAGGCGGCCGAAGGAGGCGAGGATCTCGTCGATTAGGGCGAGGGTTTCGTGTTCTACTGCTGGGGAGGGGGGGGAGGTGGGGTAAGGGATTATTTTTGTGAGGTGGTGGGAGGGGGAGGGGGAGGGGAGGGAGGTGGATTGGGCGGTTGTGGTGGTGTTAGAGGAGGGGGGGTGGTCGCATGCTAGGTACGGGGGTTAGTTATCGGGAGAAAGGGGGGGGGAAGGGGGGGGGTTACCGTAGATGGCTGCCGCTCCGTGGGCTGGGGATGGAGAAAGAGTGGTTAGTACATGGTTGTGGATTATCTGATAGGGATATTGAGAGGGATATTTTGCTTACCGGCTAACTCTTGGATGATGGCTTGTCCTATGGGGTGGGAGGCGCCGGTTACTACGCAGACGAAGCCGTACTTTTGTTGGCGATCTGATTAGTTTCCGAGGTCATATTCCACGTTCAATGAACAAAAGAAAGGGAGGAGGAACATACAAGCTTTCCATCCTCACGATAGGGGCTGAATTCGTCTGTCGAGTCCATGGCGCTGATGTGAACTTTACAAACAAAAACAAAAACAAATCAAGAAGGCAATTGGAAATAGAAGAGCCTGGGAGAGGCAGTTTGTATATAACTCAGGTAAAAAGGTTCCAGGCCTTATAACCCTCAGCGGAAATGCAGCAATCCTGTTCTGCTCCTCCGCCTTTATCTTCAGCACTTACACCAAGGTCCAATGAGACCTGTCGGTTGTGGTAGCGATCTCTGCCGGCAGGATATCGCTTTCTCCGAGGACACCATGGAGGGGAAGCTGGCGAGAGATAAGAGCTTGTTTAAGCTTAAGGTGGGGGGTTGCCGCGACTATACCGGTGCGAAAAGTGACGTAAATGAGCGTTTGGCAGTTGATGGACTAAAGTAGTAAACTTACATTGAAGACTGACATAAAGAAATTTGTTGAAACTAATTAGTTAATCAGGATGGTTAATTCTTCATGAACTTTCAATACCGACAAGCAAACCTCAATGGAAGCACTTGGCATGAAAGTGGCACATCATCTTGGCCAAAAGAATATCTATTATATGTGTGGAATATTTATAAAAACAAGGTGCGCGCTCGCTCGCTTGCTATATAACAATGAGTTGGATGTATGTCGACCTCAAAGCCCAAATCCAAAAGAAAAAAAGAAAAAAAAGGAAAAAGAAGAAAAAAAGTATATCCAAGAACAAACCACCTCAAACCCCCCCAATATTGTCAAGTCATGAACAAGAATCGAAATCTCTAACGGTCTAAAGCCTGATTATGGCACTGTTCATCGTGTTAGCATACCCCAAACACATGTCTTCAGAAGCAAGGTAGACTCACCATATGCCAATAAACCCCCTTCTTCCTCAACAACTCATTGTGATTCCCCTTCTCCAACACCTTCCCCTCTCCCAACACATAAATCACATCCGCCCCCTGAATCGTCGCCAACCGATGCGCCACCGCCACCGTCGTCCTCCCCTTGGCAACCCTCTCAAACGCCTTCTGGACCAACTTCTCGCTTTCCGAATCCAACGAACTAGTCGCCTCATCCAACAACAACACCCTCGGATTCCTAATCAACGCCCTCGCGATACTCAACCTCTGCTTCTGCCCCCCCGACAGACTAACACCCCTGCTCCCAATATTCGTGTTATACCCCTCAGGCAAACTCATGATGAACTCATGTATACTCGCGTCCTTGCAGCAATTATGCAGCTCCTCCTCACTGACCTGTTCCGGGTCCACACCCAGGAGAATATTCTCCCTAATCGTCCCGTGGAAAAGCGACGGCTCCTGCGCCACAAGCGACAACAACTTCCGGTACTCAAAAACATTAACCTCGGAGATATCCTTCCCGTTAAACAAAATCTGCCCCTTATCCACATCATAAAACCGCTCTAGCAACGAAACAATCGACGTCTTCCCCGACCCAGACGCACCAACAAGAGCGGCAAACTGGCCCTTCTCAATCGTGATGTTCAAACCCCGAAAGATGGAAACGTCTCTCGTGGGATACTTGAAGAAAACATCCCTCAACTCAATAGCAATCCCCCCCTCCGTGTCGGGAATCTGCTCCGCCGCGGAGATGGAATCCTTAATCTTGCTATCCCTCGCCTGCAAAATCCTGTTCGCCGCAGCAGCAGCCTGCGCAGCGTTGGGTCCGAAGGAAAGCCACTGACCGGCCGACTCAGCACCCTGGATCATGGCCATGTAGGTAACCAAAAAGGCGATGACGTCGTATTCCCTTGCGGCGAGGAGACGGCCGCCGTACCAGAGGATGAGAGCGGTGCAGCCCAGCCCGACAGAGTCAGCGTAGGCAAAGATGAAGGTTGTCCAGCGAGCCTTTTTGTACGCGCCGGTTACGTGCCCGTTGAGGAGGTTGGAATACCGGTTGCAGATGCTGTCTTCCATGACGAGAGCACTGACAGTGCGGAAGGCGGAAATGGACTCGGCGCCAAACTTGGACGACTCCTGGAAGACGGCTTCGTTCATGGCGTTGAATTGGAGCTCGTAACGGATGCGGTAGTACCCCGCCAGCAAACCCATAGGGACGGTGACGCAGGTGGCTACCAGGGCGAGTTTCCAGCCAAAGGCGAAGGAGATGGCAAGGGCACCGATGAGGGAGAAGACGCCGATGAGCATCATCATGATGTTGATGCCGAGCATTTCTTTCAAGGCCTGAGGGTCAGACGATAACCGGGCGGTGAGCTGGCCAGTGGCATTGTCGTCTTTGTCAAAGTAGGATGTGGGTTGGAAGAGGATTGATTCAAAGTACTCTTGCTTGTAGGCAGCCGAGATGAAGCCTTCGACGCTGGTTGAGACGTAGGTTGTGAGGAAGTAGCTGAAGCCCACGCCGGCAGCGAGGGCAGCCCACATCTTGGACCAGAATGTGGCTCCTTCCAGCAGATTGAGGGGGTCTTGGAAGACGCCGACGACTTGGGCGAAGAGGTAAGCTTGAATGGGAATAGCAGAGGCCGCTCCCATGGCACCGACGAGGGCGATGATGTAGAAGGGAAATCTGCTCTTCTGCTCTGACAGGAGCTTGCCAAAACCATTGATGAGGTTGCGATCCTTCCAAACGGGAACACTCTTCTTGGTGCCGTCCTTTTCTGAGACTGCGGCGCTCTTCTCCCTCGTCAGAACGGCAGCGATATCTTCCTCCTGGAGGTTATCCTCGCCAGTGTCTTCACCAAGCGACAGCTTCTGGGCGTGAACAAGACCGTAGTAGACACCGAGCTCGTTGGCAAGAAGACCGTCATGGGTACCTTCTTCAGCGACCTTTCCGTTCTGCAAGACAACAATGCGATCCGCGTTCTTGATGGTAGACAGCCGATGGGCAATAGTGATGGTGGTGCGGCCCTTGGAGGCTCTCTCGAGCGCTGCCTGAACGATGCGCTCTCCGCGAACATCGATGGCAGAGGTAGCCTCGTCCAGAATCAGAATCTTGGGCTTCTTGATGATACTCCGGGCAATAGCAATGCGCTGTCTCTGCCCACCGCTCAACTTGGCACCGGAATCTCCAACCTGGGTCTCATAACCATCCGGCAACCGGTCGATAAACTCGTCAGCAAAACTCTCAGCACAAGCCTCCTTGACCAACTTCATCTTCTCTTCCTTAGACGCATTCTCATGCTCAGTCCCAATAAGCCCAGTAGCGACATTCTCAAAGATGGTATTGTTGAACAGGAAGGGCTCCTGCTGAACAAGACCAATCTGCGATCTCCACCACTTGATATCAATATCCCCCAACTCCTTCCCGCAAGTCGAAATACTCCCGCTCAGCTCAACAGGAGGACCAACATCCTCAGCATCAATAGGCGCCGGTCCATCCTCCTCCTCATCCTCACTCTTCTCAACAACCTTCCCCTCCTTCCTCTTCTTCTCCTTCTCCTTCTCCTTCTTCTCCTTCGCCGGATCCTTCGCCACAGCCTTGGCAATAACATACTGATCATGAAGCGTATACCACCCCTCAATCAGCCCCACAATCGTGCTCTTCCCCGACCCTGAAGGCCCAACAATAGCCGTGTTCATATTCGCCGCAATCCTCAAGTTAAGCCCATCCAGCACCTTTTTCGACGGCCGACTCGGGTAAGCAAACACCACGTCCTCAAAAACAATATCCTGATCCGCAGTCACATCCGGCTCCTTGAGCGTTCCCATCTTCGGCTTTGGCGCATCGATAACAGCAAAAAACTCGGCAGCAGCAACCATAGCCTTTGAAACCGCAATAAGCGGGGTGGAGATGCGCTCGAGAGAGATGACCATCATCATCACAGATGTGAGCACAATGATGATTGTCCCAATGTTGTCGATCCGTCCCTCCACCACAGACTTCATCCCGTACCAGAAAGCCAAAGCAAAAGAACCGTACAGGCCAAAGAATATGCCGCCAAACTGGATCGAGAAGAAGGGAGAGGAAAACTGGGCGGCTTGTCTCGCCTTCTTGACCCATTCGGCGTACTTCCTCGCCATGCGAGACTCTGCGCCGCAGGAGCTGATCATTCTGATGGCGCTGAAGGACTCTGTCGCGACAGATGTGCCCTTTGCCTCGGCCTTGGTGAGCCTTGTTTGACCTTTGAGAATAAAAGGGAGCATGGTGCCGATGACCAAAGCAATGAACAGAATGACAGAGGATGTAACGAGAGCGAGGGCCCAATCGTAAGTAAAAGCAACAATGATGGCGGTGGTGATGGTGGAAGAAAACTCGAGGAAGGTGCCCAGCTTCTCTGAGATACCGAGCTGCAGCGTGTTGGATGTTCCGGTGATGGTGCTGGCTGCGGCTCCAGAGGGCATCGAGTCAAGGACGTGAATCGTTTGGCCAAAGAGAGATCTCATGTAATGCAATCTGATAGCGGCAGACATGCGGATACCGATGAGACGGAAGCAGAACTTGTTGATGTAGTTGAGGCCGAAGCGGGCAATGAACAGACCAAAGATATACAGCGCCATCTTGTTGGTTTGTGCCTCGAAATCCGACTGTGACTGAGCAGCGGGGGTGAAGTAGTTGTTAAAGTCGCCAATCAGTCTTCCAAAAACAATGTTCATGAGCGGCATCGTGGTACCAGCGCCGATACTAGCCACGCCAGCGGCCACCATCATGGCAAAGTCCCATTTTGTCGCATAGGTGAAAACCCGTAGGTAGTCCTTGAAAGTAGCCTCTCTTTCAGGGCGCGCCTGAGGGTCCTTGGGTGGTGCTGTCACAGCAGGCGCATCGTTCTTTTCGTTGGTGGCATGATCGAGAGAGTCCGGTTTGTTGTTTTCAGAAACTTGGGTGGGATCTGATTTCCCTATACTCTCTACCTCACTTGCCATTTTGAATGGACTCTGAGAAGAGGTTTGGACTGGCTAATACCAATCAAGAGAGCATTGGGGTGGTCAGAAAAGGGGCAAGGGGCTTTGTGGAGCCGCGTGTTGTTCTTGATGTCGTCCAAACGGGAAACAGACAACAAGAGAGAGGCTGTGCCTTATAAGTGTTAAGCAGATATCTGTCAAAGACTCTGTAGGTCCTATGCGGGTGAAGGACACAACAAGCTTGGTCCTAGAAGATACGGAAAACGAACAGATCCGAAGCCCGAGTTCTCAAGGGAGGTATATTGACTGCCCTGCGTTGTATCGGAGCTCCTGCTGTGGCAGCCTTGGGGAACAAACGAATGAGCGACAGGGAATTGTCTGTAGGACTGGATCCACACGCGTACGTAAATGAGAGCCTGAGCAACGAGGAATTGCTTAAGGGGTAAGTCGCCGCAAGGTTGTCGGCAAGGCGTTCTAATCAAGCGCTATTGCTGCCTTGAAGGGAGCGCAGGCCTTTGTTTTGAACTTCGTGTCGGTCCAGATGGGAACTTTCAAAAGAGCAAACGAAGCAGGCCAGAAGCAAGCCCAGGTCCCCTTGGCTTCTTGGCCACTATCCATCATCCCAGCTCTTGATGCCAAGAGGCAGCATTCGTTCCCCTGTCACCCCCGTTCGCGCCATGCTTACGGTGCCCGTCTCCGGGCGATTGAGCGGTTGCTACCACGCTGCCAGTGTGTCAGTCTGGATTTCAGCCGTCTTACCCCGATTTCTCCCCACAATTCGATGTCCAGAATGCGATCGAAAACCCCATGGATTTTGTCGAGATCGGACAAGACTCGGATATACTCAACAGTGCAACATCAACAGTTTGTAGATACCATCTACCGCCATAAAAGTCGGTGTTGTCCATTGTATACCGGACCGTCTATGCCGTATCCACCGTATTCCAGGGGTTTGTGGCGACGAGCCTCTTTTGGCAAGCCTTCTCCGGCACTTTCAGATCCACTGCAAGGATTTACCTATAAAAAAAAATTAAAAAAAGGTGGTTCAAACATGCAGGAGATTGGCCGTTCCAAACCGATGCGGAGGCGGCGGCGGGCTGCTGAGCCAATTGCGAAATACGGGAACCAGTCCGGCGGTGGTGCTCTTCTGCAGTATAAATCCCACTGTCACGGGATGCGATTTGGGGGTGCACAGGGCGATCTTTAACTCGACACTTCTCTTCATCTTTTGATAGAAGGGGTAAAAGTCCGTTCAGACGATGTCAATTTGTCCAACATCGGATGCGGCTACCGAAACCTTATAATCCCTTGGGTCGGTCAATGATACAGTGGCCACGAAAATGAATCACACACTCTCAACTTAGTTGAGCAGTAGAGTCACTGTGTAACTTGTTAGTAGAGTCACCTCGACGACCAAAGATATCCGACGGAACCGAGTATAGGTTCTACAGCAGAGCCTCATACTGTTATGTTGACCGCCATCTCGATGTGGGGGTGATTGTCCCTCGTACATGTCGGTTCTGAATATGCTGAGTCGTAGAAGCACAACTGTGTTCAGTAGACCTGTCATTAGCGGCGGCTACGGAAACGTTTGCTAGATCGGAGCCGGTTTCTTTTCCGACGTTCCTGAAGTTTATTCCCAGTCTGAGAATCAGGACCGAATATGGTGAGAAAGTGGTGGCAGGTATGAGGATGTGGGGATCGTGGTGTGAGTCGTCTGGAGTCTTGTAGAGTCTTGAAAGGTATGGGCTTCTCAAGAGTCCCTCCTGGAAGGGGTCTTCTAGGGCATACAAGTCCGTGTTAGCGAGTAAATTGAGAATATACAGTTGGATGCGCACAATCAAGCGGGCGTCTTGGAGGAAATCTTCATCTCAATATCTTGTCAAAGTCGTTTTATATGGCAAAGGAAAAATATGGCGGGGTAATTTCCAAGTGGGACTTTCTCCAAAAGCTGGGCACCAATTGACAGCCGCTGATAATTCCCGGCGCCTGCTCTCGCTTCACATCCGTTTGAAACAGCCAATGAGATGGCTTCCGGATTCTTAGTCAGGCATCAGCCTTGCAGCTGTTGCAGAAGGTTTTCCTGTCAACCTGCGACAAGGCGAGGCACAATCGAGTCACCCCGCAGCGCTCGAATTCCCACCGGCCACATTTTGAATGCAGAGCTCGTGGATACTTGCCATCCGGTCTGTTCGACCATCACGACGACTGGCTCCGACATTGACCTTCCGCCCAACCTGCCTCTCCGCTCCCGCTTCCAGACGGTGCTTCCACATCTCGTCACCGAGACCCCAGGACATCAACCCCGCTATCGAAGACATGGCGCCAAAGGCCCCCAAGTTCGAGATCAAGTACGGCACCTCCTATGCTTTTTCTGGTGCTACATCCTCGACCCTGAACATGTGAGCTAATCAATGCCATGATAGGACCCCTAAGGGCACCAGAGACTGTGCGTCAATCTCGAACTCGGCCGAGTATCTTTCTCGATATCGGCTTATACTAATGCGCTTCTGCAGGGTCCGGCGCGGACATGGTCCTTAGGGAGAAGATCTTCAACACCATCACCAACGTCTTCAGTATGTAATGGACGAACAAGCATGCCAAGGACAAGAGAAAGGGCTGACTGGGCAAAAGAGCGCCACGGCGGTGTAACAATCGACACTCCTGTTTTTGAGTTGAAGGGTATGCGAGCCTTGTTGAAATGGGCGCTGGCGCATTGGCTAACAATTATTCCTAGAGATTCTTGCCGGTACGAAACGGCGATATCGATGACAGAAACCGAGGATCTATGACTGACTAGGAAACCGCATCCAACAGGGAAATATGGAGAGGATAGCAAGCTCATTGTTCGTCAGCCTCACCTCATGTCTCATTAGGGAACAAGGCATAACTAACACGAGATATGCTGCAGTATGACCTTGCCGATCAGGGCGGCGAGCTCTGCAGTTTGAGATACGACTTGACCGTCCCGTTCGCTCGGTTCCTGGCGATGAACAAGGACATTTCACAGATCAAGCGTTATCACATTGCGAAGGTCTACCGAAGAGACCAGCCTGCGGTCAAGAAGGGCCGTATGAGAGAGTTTGTAAGTCGGCCCCTTTTAACTGCCTGAAAACTGCAAGGCTAACATAGTTCTAGTATCAATGCGAGTACGTGGGCGATGGAGATTACAGACTATCAAAGAACCGTCTGAGGAAGCACTAACTGATTTACAGTTTCGATATTGCTGGACTCTATGACCCAATGATCCCAGACGCCGAGATCGTGCGTATTCATCGCCATTACTGGCTGACCACTGCTAACACGCAAGCAGATCAGAATCATCAACGAAGTCTTCGAGGGCCTTGGCTGGCAAGGAAAGTACACCATCAAGCTCAACTCACGCAAGATTCTTGATGGCATCTTCCAGGTCTGTGGTGTTCCCGAGGCCTCCATCCGCCCCATCTCGTCCGCCGTCGACAAACTTGACAAAATGCCATGGGAGGATGTCCGCAAGGAGATGGTCGAGGAGAAGGGACTTGCGCCAGAGATTGCCGACAAGATCGGAAAGTACGTCGTGCTTAAGGGCAAGCGGGACCTGCTCGAGCAGCTGCAAAAGGACGAGGAGCTGGCCGCCAACCCCTCGATGCAACAAGGTTTCGCCGACATGGATCTCCTCTTCACCTACCTCGACGCCTTCAACGCCGGCCACAGTGTCTCGTTCGATCTCTCACTAGCCAGAGGTCTGGACTACTACACTGGAGTTATCTACGAGGTTGTCACCGAGGGGTCAGCGCCCAAGGTTTCTGCTGCTTCTGCTGATGCCTCGGCGGAAAAGTCCAAGAAGAAGAAGGGCAAGGCTGGGGAAGATGAGGATCGCTCTGATGACCCGACAGTAGGCATTGGCTCCGTCGCTGCTGGTGGAAGATACGACAACCTCGTTGGCATGTTCTCTGGCAAAACCCAGGTCCCTTGCGTGGGTATCAGCTTCGGTATCGACCGTATCTTCTCCATCATGAGGGCGAACCAGGCCAAGAAGGAGAGGAAAAACGAGGTTGATGTCTTCGTCATGGCCTTTGGTGGCGGCAAGGACTTTACTGGTTTACTGAAGGAGAGAAGTGAGATTGCGGCCCGTTTGTGGGACGCTAACATCAAGGTAAGATTACCACCACTCTTACTAACAATGTCTATCACCGTCGCCGCAGACTAACATTTTCAATCAGGCCGAGTTCCTCTACAAGGTCAAGCCCAAGCTCCAAAACCAGTTCAAGGCTGCCGAGGCGAATGGTGTGCCGTTTGCGCTTATTCTGGGAGAGGACGAGCTGGCTCAGGGCAAGATCAAGATCAAGGAGATGGGTCTGCCGGAGGATCACCCGCTGAAGGAGGGAGAGCTGATTGATTTGAAGAACTTGACCAAGGAGGTGCAGGTGAGGATTGAGAGGAAGAAGCAGCTGGATGCTATTGTTGAGCAGGCGGAGGGGTTGAGGGTTGTGGGGGGGATCAAGGGGGAGGATGTGAAGGTTGAGCAGCTGGCTAAGGAGGGAGAGGGGGGGGAGGAGGTTAAGGCCGAGAACTAAAGTCGAGATGTCTTGATATGAGGAAACAAAAATTACATTGAAAAAGTTGGTTGGGATGGCTATTAGCGGGATATTAGACAGCCTATGTTTTTTTTGACGGTATATTCAAAAGTTGCGTGACTTTTCTGCCCACACCGCTGCCTACTAGGACAGAGAGAACTGGAAGCGTTCTAGTCTGGGGTACTTTTGCACGCCACTGGTCTAGTGGTTACCCAATCTGAGACGCTATCCCGATCACGATGGAAGTTTATCAACAAGGATTCCCCCACAAAACCTGCGACACACGCAAGACCCTGCCGGCTGGTTGTTGGTGTTTTGAGCTGGGGGGAGAAGCCGGTGTGCTTGGCAGGGGTCATAGCGGTGCGAGGATGATGGGGAGTGGTCAAGGGCTTTTGGGCTTTGGGCTCTCCGGTTGAAGGCTTGCAGCTACAATGTCATAGCTCTGGGTTGGTGTTTTGACGTTTGAGTTTATTATGGGTAGTAATGGGATGTAAGTTTTGGAAGCGATGGTGGTGGTGGTGGTGGTGGGATGGAAATGATGTGAATGGGAAGAGTCTGGTGGCATATACCCCCCTCCTCCTCCTCTCTGTGGTATTGGACGTTGGCGTAGCCGTCGCCCCAGAGGAAACAACTTGGTGGTCGGTGGGGATATACATTCGGTGTTTATGTATTGAACATCATCATTTCCTTTCTTTGGGTGTTTTTCATGCTGAGCCGCTGGCTTTTGTCTGTGCCGTATGAGGTTGAGATTGCCCCTCTGTTGTTTGTTGAGGTTGCACTGGGGCGCGGGGTTGTTGTCGGTGGTGTTGATACGACGTTCTGATAATGAGTAGTAGCGAAGGTTGTTTTTTGATAGGGAACTCCCGTCTCGTCTCTGGACTAGGGTTGGGAAGGGGGTTTGCATGAGGATGGGGGGTTGCACGAAATCTCGGTGTTGGTCCAGGCCCAAGGTAGAGTGGTAGAGATGGTTGATTGTCGATGTTTTACATACCGTGACATGGGAATTGATATGAGGGCTAAAAAAAAAAGAGACATGAATGGGGGAAGGCTGTGGAAGTTGGATGTGATGAGGATTGGCAAGATTTGCGCGGGTGTGGCGCTCGGGTGAGAAGCAAGCAGAGTTGAGATGAGATGAGATGAGATGACAGATGACAGACAGACAACACGATGCAAACGGTTTATTTCACGAGGTGTGGCGCTGGCAAACAAGATATGGAGTTGTTGATGCGAACGGACTTTGGTCTGAGTCGGAAGCAGAGGAGAGAGTTGCTATTGTCTAAGGTATGGTGTGAGGGTTGGTATGGTGAGAAGAGGCCGGATCTTCGGATGAATGATAAGTGAGCTGGGAAGGCATTTGTGCGGCGCCATCATCACTATCACATACACAGTTTTCCGAGAGCACACCTCCCACGAGAAGTCCCTGGACCCTCGCGTTTTTGTGGGTGTTGGGAGACTGCTGTGATACCGGAAAACAATCTGCTTGCCGTGACACAGATCGTGGTGCTGAAGCAAGACAAAAAAGAAAAAAAAGAAAAAAAAAACCAGATAACGAAGAAAGCCCGAGAATCAAAAGAAGCAATAGAGAGACCCACGACCCACGCCGTGTACGAAGCTGTCCACTCGCGTTCAGTTCCGGGAGGGGGGGAGACCCAAAAGCTAGCAGGGTTGACAGAGGATCATTTTCAGGGGGGATGTGCCCCTATTCCCGTTTGGTGTTAGGGCTCAGGGGAACGGGACCCGGGCTCGAGCCCCTGCAGGAATTTTAGCTCGCAGCACGAGCCCTCCCTTGGGCCCGGCGGCCATCCAGCCACTGGTGTTCTGCTGGGGCCTGCAGAAAAATTGCGCCGATTCTCTGGCGTCATGCAGCTAGGAAGCTGGAAGGCACAAGATGACGCCTCTTGTCACTCTGTGTCCTTCTGGCACCGCGCGCGCGTGGGTGGGTGAGGTGATCCATATTAAAAATTGAATCCCCTCGCTCTCGTCCCCAGCAAGTCCTCCTTTCTTGGTTCTGGTTTTGTTCTGGAAGGAACTCGGTCTGCCGTTGTTTGCTTCATCACCTGGCCTCACATTCGTTCGACCAACAACTTGGAATTCGCTCTTTCTCACCGCCGCCAGTGTGTTTGTTCAGCTTCGTCCCATCCTATCCATCTCAACGCGTTTGGTCGCCGTTGAAATCCACTCCTTGACCTTTTCTGGATCAATTCAGCCGCCTGGACGCCCAACCGCACCCCGTGTTTCCGACATTCTCTGGTCAACTCTGGCCAACTGGTCCCGGATCAGGCTAATATTTTTCAAGACGGTCCCGGACTCCCGGACCCTTACATACACCTGACACCCGTTTCGCAGCACCAGTGATCACTGACCATCCGGCCGTCCGCCGTCCCGTGCCAGTCCCACACCTCCGTTGCCCGCATCTGGGCCCCGGGGACTTCGGACGCATTTCCAAAATTGACACAGCATCGCATCCAATTTACCAGAGAGACCTTCCAGAAGCTTGGGCTCCCGCTTGCTTGGGAAGAGCTAAAATCCAGCCGGACCCTCTCCCGGACCCTCAGTCAACTGTCAAGAGCTGTCAAGCACTCGTCTCATCTCAGGGCTCCCTGTCCTAACCCACCCCAATTTACCGAAAGGGAATTGCCATCAGCGTCGTGTTCGGCCATCTCCTGTGGCCCCTTCGGCTTTCATTACAGTCAAAGCAGGGCGTATGCCTGTCCAGACCACCGTGACTAGCAATATCTATCGGCCTTGCCTCCTTGCGCGTGGAGAGTCTCACTTCAGCTTTCTCTCACCGGCTCCATTGGAAGGCACATATCCAACTTCAACTCATCATCTGCCGGCACGCAACGAGACCTGACTGGAAAGCTTCGCCATCGTCGCCCACCATGCCTGGACTCATTCCCTTGATGCTCGGCAACAGAGCGAGCTGGATGCCGCCTCCGTCCAACAACACATCACCAACATCGGAGACGGCGCCAAAGCTCAGACGCCAATCCACACAGAATACCGACACATGGCAGAGTTACCGATCACAGCGTCCGAAGCCGGTCAAGCGCTTCTCACTTCCAGCACCAGCACCTCTTCCAATGATTCCCTATTCATCAGCAGAGTGGAGGAAAGCCATCGCTGAGATCAAGAGACACCACATCGAGAAGAGATACAGGGCCTGCTCAGCACGATGTGTGGAAATCCTCAACGCCATCAAGGGCAAGTCTCAGGTTGAGCCAGTATATCTGATCTATCTTCACTTCTATGCCGCCACTTCATTGGAGATTCTCGCCCGACCTCTCCCATCAAGCTCACACAGAACCGACACCCTTCAACAAGCCCGCAACCACTTTAATCGCGCATCCGCCCTCATCAACGCTGCCGAGGAATCCGTCGTCAGTAAAGCACGATCCAGCTCATCCATGTCGTCACGAGGCTCGAGTTGCCACTCGCCATCAAGTTCCATCAGCAGCTCTCGAGCTTGGACCCCAGAGACACCCACCGAGTCCGTTTCATCTTGCGAAGATAGCTGCAGCAGGGATATCTCCCCCAAACGTGTCAAGAAGGTCTCTTTCTCCCTCCCCAAGGAGGAACCCATCCAGATCAACATTCCAGAGCCCATGATACGCCCAGACTCACCCACCCTCGGATTTGACGACTTTTACTTCTCCTCACCAGTCCTCTCGCAAAAGCTGCCCGACTTGCCAGTAAGCCCCAAGTTCCAGGAAAGGTTCCAAGAGGTCGAATATCCATTACACACCATTCACGAAAGCGAAGACGAGCATGACGACTCGTCATTAGCATCCCCTTCATCAGTGACGTCAGAGGAAGAGGACGAAAACGCGTACATGATCTCCCAGACTGTCGACCGCTGCTGCGAACACCTCTCCGGTCTCCGAAAACAACTCAACCGTCATTCCGCCAATGTGGACCAGTGGCTCAGGTCGCCAAATCTTGCCTCTGCTGCTCGTGCTAGGGCGAATAGTGAGGTGGAGGATAAGCAAGCCAGGATTGAGAGGTTACGGAAGATGAACTGGGAGAGGACGAGGTTTGATCCGACGCGATATGAGGAGCTTTGCGAGGAGGTCATGGCGGAGCTTTCCTGATTTTTGTTTTCACAATTTTCGTTCTACTTTTACGATGTTTACGAACGGGCGCTACAACAATATCGAGATGATATCTGGGAGGAATTATTACTTTTTTTTTTAGCGACTTTATTCGACAGACAACAGGCAATTAGCATTCATGCATTAGGCAAGGGGTGGGTGGAGGAGGTATTGTTTCAAAAACTAGAAGGAGGGAGGGGAAAGGACTTGCACATTCTTGGATTTGGGGAGGGAGGAAGTGGCAAGGGGGATGGATGGGTGGCGGCCACTGTGTACAGAGTTTTGGATTGTGTGTGTGGGTGTGTGTGTGTGTGCTCGATTTGGGAGGAGAGATTTGGGAAGAGTAACACCTACCTACTGTACAACAACTACAACAACTGCTTAGCGTTTTAGGAGCAAGGCGCATGGAGCGAGGGAGCGTTGGTTTGAGGTTATTACTTGCTACTACAAGTCAAAGAGAGAACGATTCGCTTCTTGAAGTGTTTGTCTTTTGTGTTGTTTTTGTGGGTTGTGTATATGGTAGGCTGAGGTAGGATAGTAGATAGGAAGTCTTTGAAGGGGTTTCAAATCACAATGTCGGCAGTTTTGCAGTTCATCTTTTGATCTCAATGTACAGTTTTCTTTCATCAGCGAGGAGATAGTTTGTCTCCAATGCACCCTTCTGTCCTCTGATGCTTGAGTGAGACAGCCCCGGTGGGCTACTCTCTTGTTGTTGTTGTTGTTGTTGTTGTTGTTGTTGTCTGTGGGGCGCCTCCAGCCCACACAGCCGCTTCATTCCCCCCCTCAGACCATCACAGGTGAGGCTGAACGTGATAGTGGGCAAACCTTTGTGCGACCTTTCGGCGTTTCACGTGGTAATTAAGTTCGATAAATTGGGCTGCTCCTTCGATTGATAGATTGTATGAAGTGGCGGTTCTTAATCAAACTTGTTGTTCGGGGAACAAAAATAACCACCCAGACCAAGACTTTCCATGCTTTTCGGTCCTTCTTCTTCCATGCCTGTCGGGTGTAGTAGGGTGATAGAATATCGTAGCACGAACGGATTGATATGCCATCTGGCATGGCATGGGCTCATCACCACCCCGGGCTGTTATTGTTGCGTTCGAGCTTGAGGGGGTAGTATGTAGTAACTGGAAGCAAAGATGGCTGGGTACGTACCACAACCCAGATCTTTGTGCTCCCCTTGCTGTATCTATCTTGTAACTGAACTCAACAAGCCATCATCATGCAACCTGTGTGACGTACTCCCACCCTTAACCACCTCTTTAACATCTTGACAATCACCCAATTTCATCCTTCTCTGACAAGCGCCCTAGCCTCGACAGTAGTTGGTTGGTACCTCTCAAAGATAATCCCTCTTTCATCCCCACCTATTTCCGAGCGATCCGGCATAAACAATACGAGATGATCATCAAAAACAAAATTCATGTAAAAACCAAAAACACACTTCGGTGGAACCCAACGAACGACATCGACAAACTACCTAGCCGCTGAGAATATTCCCAATCACAACCGCAACATAGGTACCTCGAGGATATAACATAGGCTATAATTGACTCTCATAAACCCTACAGCTGACTTGAAGCAGGTACTGACTAAACCCTCTCCTGGAGCAACCAAAAAAAATAATCAAAAAAATCATCAAATTGCCTCTGCCTTTAACCAACCCAACCTCTTACAGCGCGACAAAAGGTACCAACACCACCAACGCACCAACTAACCAGGCTTGCTCTGATCAAAATTCTCCTGCAAGAAGGAAAAAGAACCAAAAAAGTCCTGCTATGCCACGCACGCTTCGTGTGTCAGTCGGTATATCCCCTCCACTCTGGTATCATCACTCCCCCTCCCAACATTCTCAGCATCATTATTTACTTCGACCCCTCCCCCGTAGCCTCCCCAGTAACCTTCAACGTCTCCTCCTGCTCCTTCATTTCCCTGACCTTGGCCATAACAACCTCACGGAAAATAGCCCCCTTGATCGCCTTGCTCAACGTGCGCTTCTCCCCCGCTGCTTGCTCACCCTCCTTTTTCTCTCCACTGCTGCCGCCACCGCCGCTGCTGCCCTTTTCGTTAGCATTCTTGCCCGACTGGAAATGACGCGTCTGGTTCGCTGCTGACGTAGCATCCTTTGGCATGTCCGAATTCTCGGGATCATCTTCCTGCATCTTGAGCGCCTCGATGCGGTTGGCCAGCTTGACCATCTCGATGCCTCTGCGCAAGCGCGCGCGAGTGAGATAAGCACTGATCTCGGGCAGCAAGTTGTGGTCGGTGGCGTTCTCGCCGCTGAGCCAGGGGTGAGCGAGGGCTTGCTGTTTGGGGGGAAAGACAAGCTGTTAGTTGACTGGGCAGAGGGGTAAAAGGGGGTCGAGGGGAAAAGTACCTCGCTAGACCACCGGTCTTCAGGCTTAGCCTTCAGCAGCTTCAGGATGAAATCCTTGGCATCGTCACTGACGTCCTTCCAGTACCGGTCGTGGAAGACGACATGGCAGGCGCTGCACTCGTCAATGAGATCCTGGAGGTTCTCGGACCGGAATGGCGAGTAACCGCACAGGAGGGTGTAGGTGATGATACCCAGGGACCACATATCCACAGGCTTGCCGTGGCCCTGCTTGAGCATGACCTCGGGGGCGGCATACCCGAAAGAGCCAGCCATGGTGGTGAGAACCTCGTCCTTGGTGCCGAGCATCTTTGCGATGCCAAAATCGGCGAGGACGAGGTCGGAATCGGCCTCTTTGGTGAGGTAGAGCAAGTTCTCGGGTTTGAGATCTGGACCCGACGTAGTTAGCCCCTTGTCGTTACCCCTTTGTTCACCGATAAGCTTACCTCTGTGAACGACATTGTTCTTGTGGAGATAGTCGACGGCGCCCAAGACCTGCTTAATGGTTTGGGAGGCGTCCTTCTCGGTGAACTTGCCCTGTTGGCAAATTCTGTCGAACAGCTCTCCACCGGTGGCAAGTTCTGTGACGATATAATACTTGTCCTACAAGAGGACCATAGTCAGCGATTGGATCTCTGCGCCCAAAATCGTTGTTGTCTAGGAGGAACGCACTCTCGACTCGAACCAGTCAACGAACTTGACGATGTGAGGGTGCTTGAGACGTTGGAGCATGTCCAGCTCGTCGAGGACCATGCGCTCGTTGCCCCGCACGTTCTTCTTCAGGATGATCTTGATAGCAACCCTGCCATCAGGGCCCTCAGCCTCTCTGACGATGCCATAGGTGCCCGCGCCTAGGGTGCGCCCAAAACGATATTTGGACCTGTTGAGAGGGGAGGTATCAGCGACACATGTTACTACAAAGAGCGAGGGGTGGGATAGCTTTGCGCACTTCTTATCATAGCTCTCAGGTTGCCCATGCAGGCGATTGAGCATGTTCGAGACTGCGGTTCACAAATTCATATCAGCACGGGCTGTCCTGCCGGCGCAGTGGCCGGCCGGCTAGCTGGTAAACTACATGACGTAGAACAAGGGGACACACCGAAGCTCGAGAGGACATGGCGGAACTTGGCTGAAGGTGACATGGAGGTGGTGACTTACAGCTCATGGTGCCGAGCTTTGGCAAAAAAACAAGAAGCGGAAAAGTAGGAAGAGGCTTCTGGCTCTGAAGTGGCTGCGGGCAGCACGATTCAAGTAACCTTAATTTCTGGAAGATGTCACTTGGTGTCCGAGTGCCAGTATGTCGTGTTGGCACGTCCTGAGCCCCTGGCTGTGTTTTAGTTCGCAGGAAGAGAGTGACGAGAGCGAGGAGAAGGAGGGCGGCGCGTGCGACGGTAGAGAGCGGCTGAGGGGGGAGCTGGGGAGCTGGGGAGCTGACAAGCCTTCAGGCGCTCGAGGCAGAGCGTACGGTGTGCGTCGGTACCTGAGTGTGCTTAGGTTGGTATCGGCGCGAGGAGGAGGCAGAGAGGCAGAGGCATAGAGGCAGAGCACCTAAGAGGCAGATGCAGATGCACAAGGAGTGGGCTTGGCAGCAATTGGGCTGGGAAGGTGGTGGACGAGGGGTTGCCAAGCGATGCTGCCCCGCCGGCGACTGGATACGGGGATGAAGTGGAAACGGCGTTATTGGCGGTTACTGGATGAACACCTAGGTAGGCAGGGCGAGCAGCAGCAGTAAGAAGTAGTAGTAGTAGTAGTAGTAGTAGTAGTAGTAGTAGCACACGGCAGGATAATAAAGAGGTCGGGATGACTATGGCTATGTATTATGTATGTACCTCTTTCTACCGAGTACCCTCATGCCCAACATGCTCAGCTCGTGGGAGGTCACCAAAAGGCCCAAGACCAAATGCGGAAAATGCCTTATTTCGTCTCCCGCGTTGGTCCTTGACTGGCCACCGCATGTGCCAGGGGATCTCCCTTTCTGCAGGCTGTGTGACCCTAGCCATCTGCCCAGCCTGGCGGGCTCTCTCTGCGGGGTGGGAGGGGAATCAGTCAGTGGAACCGAGGGGTTGACGGGACGGGATCTGATTGAAGCCTCCTTGTTCGAGAAGGCCGAAAGACCACTGCTCGGAGAGGAAAATCGGCCAGGATATTTTCTGGTTTGATGTACTCTAGAGAATCGCTAGTCCAGTCGTGGCATGGTGGTTAATCTGAGTGGTAATGTTTCGTTAGACTGAGCAAGTCTTTTCCCGAGCTGCACCGCCTCCCGCAAATGGGGCCTTCGATTTGGCTTCTCAGGGTTCCCTGTGGCTCAGCCTTGCATGGGTGCAGATTGTGCCTCTCTTGGGGACAGAATGGTGTTTCCAGTTGCCGTCGGGTAGTAATGAAGGTTCAGGGACACATCAACTGGAGCTTGAAGAGGCTTTCCGTAGGTCTTTATTCCTTTGAAGAGGAAGAGGTTGGATTTCCCGACGGCCTTGTGGCTGACTAGTCAGTTGCTGGTGCATATGATCCCCAATATCTTGGATCTCCGGATAGTAACTCAACTGGTGGGAAGTCAACAAATCTAAAGGGCATCCGAAACCTAATACCGGGTCATTTGATTCCTTCCTATATGTTGCAGGCGAATGAGAGATTATCCCTTACTTGGAAGCAAGGGAGGAATCTCAGCCGGTAGCAATCACCAAGTGACCCTTTCCCGTTCCTTTCCCGGGTTCCGGTGTCTTGGTTCCTGATCTCTAAGAAATCTAAAGCTGTGTGAGTGGAGTCTATCACGTACACATATGCCGCCGTTGTGATCGAAACCTTGGCCGCTCGCCTACCTACCTGCCAGTCATCCATCCCGTGCACCTTTTTGTCTAGGAATTTAATGCCACCACTGAGAGCTTTTGAGAACACCACCAAACCTCAAGTGTTCTCTTCCTGTGTTCTTCCTCTGCATCGACCAGCTGGGGCTGGTTCTTTCCTTTTTGCTACCCCAGGGTCTTCAGGTTGCGCTGGTGCTTCGCCCCACCCCCGCGTTAAAGCTCTCGAAAAAGTACCCCGCCACCAACATCGAGCCATTGTAGGCTCTTTGCTGGGCGTCACCCTTTCTCGGCGTCACTCCTTCTCGGCGACCCTTCAGCTGACGGCCTCACCGGCGACGATTGCAAGCACGCACAGAAGTCGTCGACAAAATGGCCGGATTCGCGACTAAGCGGCTCGGCAAAGAGCTGTCGAAAGTAAGCAATCCTTTTCCTCCTGCGGCTTCTTTTATCTTTTGTCAACCCCACTGACATTGTCATTGCCTTGTGCGCACATAGATCAACGGCAACTCCCTCCCTCCGGGCATTGAACTTGTGTCAGCCGATAACTTTGAAGAGTGGTTCCTGGACATCCGGGTACTCGACAACAATCCTCTTTACCTGAACGAGATCTACAGACTCAAGTTTCGTTTCAGCGCGCAGTATCCCATCGGTGAGTACGATTGCTTTCCTTTGCTTGCTGTCCAACCCCAAAAGTCGCTGACACCACATCTGCCAGAACCTCCCGAGGTGACGTTTGTGAAGCTCGCCGACCGACCAATCCCGATCCATCCCCACATTTACTCCAATGGAATCATCTGCCTCGATCTCTTGGGACAGCAAGGATGGAGTCCAGTGCAGAATGTTGAGAGTGTGTGCATGAGCCTCCAAAGTATGTTGACAGGCAACAGCAGAAACGAACGGCCCGCGGGTGACGAGGAGTTTGTGCGTGCCAACAGACTGCGCCCCAAGGATATCGACTTCTATTACGATGATAACAACGTCTGAGATGGGATGGACGGGTCTGACTCTGTCTGTTTTATATCTAGTTGGCTTTGATTGATTGGGATATGGCGTTTATTGAGGATGACTGGGATACTGGGCATTAAAGATTCTCTGATTGCATAATGAGCCGCTCTCACTCGGTCACAGCGAGCATCCGAGGTGGAGTTTGGAATTCTGCGAGCATGATTGTCAGGCTAAAATTTCTGGGAGTTTTTCACAAGCTATTCAATGAGCTCACAGAAGCTCATCACTGATGGATCAATACTTGGTCTTGTCGAAGAATAGTTTGTGTTGAGAGGCAGACTGCCATGTAAAGTGTGTAGAGAAAGCGAAAGACTTGTTCACTATAAACATCTCTTTCATATCAATTGCGAGCGGGAATTGAAAAGAAAATGATATCAACACCAGAGTGGAAGATCAACTTGTAGATCTGGAATTATATATCTGAGTATCGGTGAAGCTATCCACCGACCACCGATCAGTGTGTGACGTTGTGACCCGTGTGGAGCTTTGGAGCTCGGGCCATCGCCAAGTAATCCATCCAGGCGTCCGTTCGCTAATCACTTGCTGCCTACTGAGGTTCGCAAGCTTCATGGACCAACTTCAACATCGCCATGACAGCTCACCACCATGGCTCCTCAACCGGAGTTTGACACAGAACAGATCAGAGACAAGGCGCGGAGGGATCTGCTTCATCTTCTCGAAGGGGTAAGACCATAATCACCTCTCTCCCTATCACGGACCACACGGTTCCCTTGCGATGTTACAGCGTGCGGTGCTGAGTTAGTTGCTGAACTGACAGGCAGCGTCACCCTAGGTTCGTGGAAAGAAGAACCTCGTCATTGAGGAGAAGCTCGCCGGCCCGCTCGGTGTGATAGTCAAGGCCTCGACTTTACGTGAATACGATGTCGACAAGATCTTCTTTCTTGAGAACAAGAACACGGATACCAGCAACCGCAATGTCGTCTTCATTGCCCGCGGCGAGTCTGCCCGCAACGCTCATGCGATAGCCGGTAAGACATCCGCACCACCCTTCCCACCCTGCGACGACACCTCACCTTGAGCAAAACTGAGAGTATGCTCATGAGAGTCAACTGGGGCCACTGACAAGACAGCAGACCAGATTACTCGCCTTCAGCGAGAGGCGCAGACCCCGCTCGAATTCCATGTGCTCTGGGTGCCTCGGCGGACGTTACTTTCTGACAAGATCTTGGAGGAAGCTGGAGTCTTGGGAGACACCAATGTCACCGAACTCCCGCTCTACTTCTTTCCCCTGGATAAAGATGTCTTGTCTCTAGAGCTTGACGATTCGTTTCGCGACCTTTATTTGGCCAAAGACCCCACGCCCGTTTTCCTGCTCGCCCGCGCCTTGATGGGCATCCAACAAAAGCATGGACTGTTTCCTCGTATTGTCGGCAAAGGCGACAATGCCAAAAGGGTTTCCGATCTTCTTTTGCGCATGAGACAAGAGTTACTCGCCGGCGCAGATGTTGGCGAAGCCGGCAAGGTTGGGCTCAGCCCCAGCACAACAACTGAAAGCATCATCATTATCGACCGAGAAGTCGATTTTGTTACACCTCTTCTCACCCAGCTCACTTACGAAGGGTTGATCGACGAACTGTTTGGCATTCAAAATAACCAAACCGATGTAGATTCGACGATAGTTGGCGCAGCACCACAGCCTGGACCTCAAGCCGGATCGACGACATCCCCGACGGCAACAGATGGGCAGACGAGAAAGCGCAAGATACAGTTGGACGGCTCTGACAAGTTGTTTGCGCAGCTTCGCGACACCAACTTCGCCGTCGTAGGCACTCAGTTGCACAAAATAGCCCGAAGACTCCAAAGCGATTTTGATAGCCGACACAGTTCAAAGACGACAGCGGAGCTTAGGGAATTCGTGCAAAAGCTACCCGGATATCAGGCAGAGCAACAGAGCTTGAAGATACACACGGGCCTTACAGAAGAAATCATGAAGTATACGCAGACTGAGCTCTTTACGAAGCTCCTTGAGGTGCAGCAGAATCTGGCAGCAGGTGCGGATCCATCTTCGCAATTTGATGCCATTGAGGAGCTCATAGCGCGGGACACGCCATTGCCGCAAGTTTTGAGACTGATGTGTGTTTACTCTTGCATCTCGGGGGGCATCAAGAGCAAAGAGCTGGACCACTTTCGGCGACTTATACTTCAAGGGTATGGATATCAGCATCTGCTGACCCTCCATAACCTAGAGCGGCTCCAGATGTTTTTATCCAGGTCATCCCCTCTGGCATCCATGATTCCCATGACAGGCTCTGCGGGTGCGACTGGAAATAAAACCAACTACACATATCTCCGCAAGCAGCTCCGGCTCATTGTGGACGAGGTCAACGAAGAAGACCCCAACGATATTGCCTACGTCTATAGCGGCTACGCCCCTTTATCGGTTCGACTTGTCCAATGCATTCTCCAGAAACAATATCTACTTTCCCTCACAAGAGGGAACGGGGTGACGAGTGCGGCTGGACCGGCTGGAAGTGGAGCACAGGGATGGCGTGGATTCGACGACGCTGTCAAGCATGCTCGAGGCCAGACGTTCGATGAGGTCCAAAAGGGCGAGGACAAGGCTGTCAAAGCCAGGGCGTTGTTATCGGGAGGTGGTGAACAAAAGACGGTCTTTGTGGTGTTCGTGGGCGGCATCAGTTTCACTGAGATTGCCGCACTGCGGTTTATTGCAAAGCAGGAAGAAGGCAAGTCGGACCATATACCCGACACGTAGAAGTTATGGCTAACTGATGGTACTACACAGCGCGGCGAAAAATGGTTATCTGCACGACTTCGATTATTAGCGGGAACAGGATGATGGATGCGGCAATTGAGAAGGAGTCGTTTGAGAAGAGAAACCCACAAGCCTCGGCTGCGGCGACGGCTTCTTCTCCGGCCGCTGCTGCTAGATGAGGTGATATACCCTAGGTATGATGTTTAAATATAACAACCTGTCGTCCCATTGTGAAGTTGGTGGCTGGTAGCAGCAGAGCTTAGGCCGGGCACTGCACCCTGGAAAATAGACTGTTTGCTCCGTCGAAGCAGGTAAGTGAACTGCTGACCGAGGCAAACAAAGGCAAACGGTGACTCGAGATATCCCTGTGAGAATTCAAAGTGATAGCCAAACTCTAGCAACAAGAATGGGCTGATGGCTTGATATCGGGCGGGGGGAGGTGAGTTGGTGTGTTTTGGGGGGATATGGGTGCGGAGAGGCGCTCACGTGATAGCGCCGGGCAGGCCTGGAATGGACTTGGATTACAGTGACTGCACGGTTCGGCTCAGCTGTGCTGTGGAGATGAATCTGCGCTACTGTCTCCCTCTTTCAGACTCTTGCCCTTCTGCGAGGTAGACGGCAAATCACGGCCTCAATGCCATTCTCTTATTACCAAACCCTCTCATCCGTAACTCACTAGCCTCACTCTCAAACCTCGAGCCACTTTTCCCCGGTCCGCACGGTGCGCGGCCGCCGATATGTTCTCTCGAGGTAATACCACGTCCCAGCTCCCTGGACATTTTTGCTTTTGAGGTGTCTTGTCTTGGTTTCTATTCCAATCAGATATCAGATCAATGATACGCCAGCGCAGATAATCATCGATTCACCACCAGAGACACATTTGCTGACCTTGTCAAGCAGATATACGGTTCCTTTTCGTCTTATAGCTACAACCACATCTCGACTGCCAATCAAGCTGAATTTTCGGAGCCTGTGACACCATCCCCCTGTCTGTGTATGGCATGAGGTGGAAGCGGAGTTGTCAGTCACCACCAGCGACCTGACCACCATCCGATTCGATATATCCGTCTATCCACGACCATCAACCTCACATCCCGCAAGCCGATTAGACCACCGGTTTCGCTAGGATGGGGCCCCCTTCCCGCCCCCGATCTAGAGATTCTAGCGGTGCTGGGAAACGACCTGTAAGAGGCTCTAGTCCGAATATTGATTCACGACGTTCAAACCGCATACCGGCCAGCTCGAGTTTTGCCAAGCCATCATCATCACCTGCCGGCGGCACATCTTTAAATACCTCTGACCGGAGGGTGAAAGTCAAGGAGTCTTCGAGTCCATCTGAGGATATCGCTGCCGAGATAGTGGTCTGGACGGGAGACACTATGGATGTGGATGTGCCCGAGTCACCCACATCGGCGCCGCCGGAGATGTTAGACATTGCTGATGTGGCAGCTGAAGACATGAAGATGTAAGCGTCTCGATTCGACCTGTTCTTCAGCCCAATCAACCTGTCATTTTCAGATTGGTTGTCACGTGCTGACTATGGAACAAGGGAACCTGGCGTGTCGCCATCATCGTCCCCCCTCTCTCAACCTGCGTCGTCTCCCTCGATGCAGCCTGAATCTCTTCCCACTGAAGTGCCACCGCCGCTCTCCCTAGATGTTCCATCGGCTCCTCAACTTGAACCAACCACCCCTCTCCAACATGATCCTCCGCCACCCACCCCCCCATTATCACCTCCGGCACCGGCATCTGCAGTAGTGATATCCCAAACTGTGGAGAATGATGTTGCTCCAAAGGCGGAAGGCTCATCATCATCAGTATCTCCAGCATCGGAACACTCCGACTTATCACCCGCCCTATCCTCGGTGTCTAGTAAAGCCACCACTCCGGTTGATAACGAAAGCTCCAAGGAGGGCATGGCTCCTCCTGCTGCCCAACCCGCCAGTCAAATAAAAGACAAGCCGAGGCGGAGATATGACGTGCGGCCAAAGGTCTCTATCCCGCCTGATCTTCCGCTCTACGAATACGCCACACAGTGCATTTCCGGGGCCGAAGCGTCGAGACTAAACCCTTATGCCCTTCATCCAGAGGAGTACTCGATGCTCCGTGATCATATCAGCCATACACAAGTGACGACGTATCTGAATATCCGTAACGGAATCCTGAGACTTTGGGTCAGAAATCCACAGATTGCTGTCACACGTGACGAGGCTGTTGGCTGTGCCAAAGACTCGAGGTGGTTTGACGTTGCCAGCCTCAGCTTTGACTGGCTCGTCCGTCGCGGATATATTAACTTTGGGTGTGTTGAAATCCGGTCGTCACGTAAGCCAGTGCCCGAAGGCCCATCTACTCGGAGGAAACAAAAGACGATTGTCGTCATCGGCGCGGGGATGTCCGGGCTTGGCTGCGCAAGGCAGCTGGAAGGCCTATTCAAGCAGTACTCGAAGAAGTTTCGCGAAATGGGTGAGGAGCCTCCACGGGTTGTCGTCCTGGAAGGGAGAAGCCGTGTTGGCGGGAGAGTGTATTCCCGTGCTTTCACCACAAAACCAAAACAGGTCCCACCTCATTTTGAAGGCAAGAGGTATACCGCAGAGATGGGAGGCATGATTATCACGGGCTTTGATAGGGGCAATCCCATCAACATCCTTCTCAGAGGCCAACTGGGCCTTGACTATCACAAGCTGAACCCCGACATGACCATTTTCGATTCGAACGGCAAGCCTGTCGATTTTGTACGGGACCAGATGGTGGAGAAGCTCTACAACGACTGTCTTGAGCGGGTCAGCGAGTACAAGTTTCAGCAGCCGACGTCGAAACTGATCGAGGGCAACCGCGACTTGATAGACGAGGGGAGGGATAGTTCGGCGGAAACTCACAGGACGATTCGGCAAGCTGAAGAGGCGGCTGCTGCGCAACCGTATGCGGCGCCTGTGTCGGAACAAAACATGGCGCCGCAGGTTCACCTGGTACCCGTATCGTCGGATCGCGCCACTGGGAAGGTTCACACCGAACCAGGAACCCCAGGTGCTCAGAAAGCGGCGCATAGGGTGAGGGATATCGGTTGGCCGCTCAAGCATGGCGTCAGCGACGATGCTGATCTCGAGATTGATTCTCTTACCAAAGAACCCAATGCCACGCTCGGCAGCGTCATCGACAAGATCATTCCGCAATACAGAGATCTGGTAGACTTCACGGCGCAGGATTTCAGGCTCATGAACTGGCACGTTGCCAATCTTGAGTACAGCAATGCCACCAACTACAACCAGATGAGCCTTCGGGGGTGGGACATTGACGCGGGAAACGAGTGGGAAGGGGCCCATACGATGGTTGTTGGGGGGTATCAGAGCGTGCCTAGAGGTCTTGCGATGCTTCCTACGCCATTGAACCTGAAGCAAAAGTCGCCAGTCCAAAAGATTACATACAGTCCTGACAACACGGGTAAAGCCACTGTTGAGTGTGAAGATGGTTACAAGGTGGAGGCGGACTACGTTGTCAACACTATCCCGCTCGGTGTGCTCAAGCACGGTAACGTGCAGTTTGACCCGCCGCTGCCGTCTTGGAAGGCCGACGCCATCAGCCGCCTAGGTTTTGGCGTGTTGAACAAGGTCATTCTTGTGTACAGAGAGGCGTTCTGGAACGAGAACCGCGACATTTTTGGTGTCTTGCGGATGCCATCCAGCCGGCATAGTCTGGAACAGAAGGATTACTCCTCTCAGCGAGGTCGCTTCTTTCAGTGGTTCAACATCTCCAAGCCGAGCGGGCTGCCTGTTTTGCTCGCGCTCATGGCTGGCGACGCTGGGTATGACACGGAGCAGAGCTGCAACGACGACCTTGTGGCGGAAGCGACAGAGGTTCTTCGCAGTGTTTACGGTTCTAGGGTACCCAAACAACCTGTCGAGGCGGTCGTGACCCGGTGGGCGTCTGACAAGTTTGCCCGCGGGAGTTACTCATCGGCGGGGCCAAACATGGAGGCGGATGACTATGACACCATGGCGAGGCCGATTGGGAATTTGTATTTTGCGGGCGAGCACACCAGCGGGACGCACCCTGCCACTGTTCACGGTGCTTATCTGTCGGGACTCCGCGCGGCGTCGGAAGTGCTGGATGCCATGCTCGGGCCGATTGAGATTCCTACCCCGCTCATTGTCCCCAAGGACCACTCGTCCCTTAAGCGCAAAGCGTCGGGGGGTAATCAGAAGGACGGCTCCCTTGAGGCTCGGCTGAGGCAGTACGAGATTGACATGTGGGATCACATTGTCTCGCTGATTGACAGGCGGCCTGCGATGCCGGCCAAGCCGGCGAGCAACGCGTACATCTTTTTCAGCAAGTCCAACTACGACAGGGCGAGGAGGAAGCTGGAGGAGGGGAGGCGGCCGGGCAAGGGGAAGCCCTCTGCTAACGAGGTGAGGGTGATGAGCGCAAAGATGTGGAAGGAGACGACCGAGGAGGAGAAGAGGCCGTTTGTGGAGATGGTGGAGGAGCAGAAGAGGGCGTATGCGGAAAAGATGGAGGAGTGGAAGAAATTGGGGGAGGAGTGGGATGGGAAGGCTACCGAGTTGAGGTTGAAGTATGAGAGGGAGCATCCGGTGCCGAAGGCGGAGGAGGTTGGGGAGAATAATAAGAGGAGGAAGGCGGCGGCGGGCGTGGAGAGCTATGCTGAGGAGGAGGAGGAGGAGGAGGAGGAGGAGGAGGAGGAGGAGGAGGAGGAGGAGGAGGAGGAGGAGGAGGATGAGGGGGAGGGGGAGGATGTGGTTATGGAGGGGTAGGGGGAAGCAGTGAAAAAGCGGTGACTATCCTCATCTGATGGCGTTTTGCTTTTATCATTTGGTGTTGGTGTTTTTTGGAGGCGTTGGTGTTGAGGGAAGGGGGTTTAAAAGGGTTGGGTGGACATTTGATTTTTGTGTCTCTGCAGTTTTTGTCTTGCCTGTCCTGTTTGAGGTGCTTCTCTGTTGTTGGTGGTGGTGGTGCTGGTGAGTGGGCGTAGTAGGATTGGCTTTGTGCAGTAGATGTACTAGGGAACAAACTGAAACGTACATATACTGTAGCTTTTGGGTCGGGAATAAGAGTGCTAGCGTAATTTGACCGATATTTGAAGACATAATAGTGTGTTGTACAAGTGGTAAACTATTAGCAAACTGGAATTGACTTTACTGGGATTGAGGGTGGTCTTGTGACCTTGGGATGCGAACGGTGGTGTTGCGAGAGACAACTGGCATGTGTCGTGGCTAGGATAGGCAAGTGGCTAGTTGTGAGTGATTAGATAAGGGGGCAAGGGCGGATACCGCCGGGAAAACGGCGGGGTTTACCTATCTTCAGGGGTTGTACAGGCGGTGGGTTTATAAACATCGTCGTCATAGTTGGAGGAAGGTGGTGTGTGAGACCCGACAAGAAGGTTTCCTTTGCTGACGTTGACGTTGACTTTGACTGTGCCGTTTTCTTTGGTTTTTATTCTTTTTTGATCGAAGTTTGTTTTTCATCACCACCACCAAACACCACCAAACACCACCAACTCACTTCACTTCCGCAATGGCAACCCAAACCACCATCCCACCCACAATCCTCTCCACCTCCTCCCCGACCGACATCGCCTCCACATGCGAGACGTTTGCCCTCTCCAGGGAGGAGTTTGACAACCTCCACCGCTCAGCAAAAGAAGCCAAAAGCCATTCCTACTCCCCCTACTCCAAATTCCGCGTCGGCAAGTTCCTTCCCTCCCCCTCCCATTCCCCTTGACTAACCCCACTCCCCCCCGCAGGAGCCGCCCTCCTCACCCAAACCAGTCTCATCATCACAGGCGCGAACGTAGAAAACGCCTCCTACCCCGTCACAACCTGCGCAGAGCGCACCGCCCTCTGTAAAGCCGTCACCACCGTCCACCCCCCCAACTCCATCTCCTGGGCCTCCAAAACCCTAGAGTTCAAAGCCATAGCAGTAGCAACAGACATCTCCCCCCCAGCCTCCCCCTGCGGCATGTGCCGACAGGCCATCCGCGAGTTTTGCTCCGTAGAAATTCCAATCATCATGTTCGACGGTGAGAACGGTTACGCGGTCCTCAGACTAAAGGAACTACTTCCCCTGAGCTTTGGGCCGGAGGCGTTGGGGAAGGAGGATTTGGGGCGGAGGGAGGATTCTTAGAGGTATTATTGTATGGATTTACAAGACAGCAGCAAATAAACTATTTGGTCAACATACACACACACACACACACACACAATCTTCGCTTGTCAAACTACTATGATCGCTGATTCACAACATCAAAGTCATCTACAACCCTCTCAAGAAAAAACACACGGGCAGCAGTGAATGGTATCTGAAAAACTAAAAACGCCTTCCCAAAACTTCTTCAAAAATGCCAACACACCAAACCCAGTCAACGACGACGCAGATGCAAACCGGAAACAAAAGGAGAAAAAAAAAAGACCATTAATACCCAAAACCATCGTGCGAATGCATTGGACACCGTCCCGGGTGCCTCTCCCACCAAGCCCCAATGCACGCCCTGTGGAACCGGCACAAGCACTCCAGCCTCGCCATCGCAACACCCACTTCAAACTCTTCCAGACAGATGGAACACTCAGCCGAGTCCACGCAGTCCTTCTCTGTGGCCGTGTACGGAAACATCCCCGTCCTTCTAGGCGGCGGTGGCGGTAACGGGTTCTCTCCCGGCGAAGCACTGCTTGTCCCGCCGTATGCGCTGTGCGAGGTGATGCACATGTTGATGTGGGCCTCCCGCACGGTTTCATAGTTGGGGAGAGTTCGAGGCGGTAGTTCACGGTGGCAAACAGGGCATTCGTCTTCTTCGGCAATTTGAGGGGCGGCAGGGAGCTGTCTTGAGCTGTGCGGATGGTAGTCTGACGGGCCAGCCATGACGGTAGAAGATGATCCCTCCATGTTCAGCATAGACTGGTAGCGCTGCGGTCCCGGATATGGTCGATGACGACGGGAACTTGATCCGCTGGCGGCAGGAAAGTAGACCGGCGGGGTGCCAGAGAGAATCCGGTTCAGTGTGTCTTGCGAGTAGGCGAGGTTCTGCGGACGTGAGGATGATGGCGCACCTGGCTGCTGCGGCTGTTGTTCGTGTTCAGCAACGGGCGAGGAGAGGGGCAGACAAGTGATCAAGGCGTTAGCCATGCTACCTACCATCGTGACGCTCCTGCTTCTAGCGTGAGCGGTGCTTGTAGGTGCAGGCTGAGCGCCGCCAAAGTAGAAGCTCCACCGGTTCGAACCAGGGCTGGCGCCTTCTGCTGTGTCTGCATTTCCGTTGTCCGCTCCCAAGGCTTGCGGTGGAGTGGTGTTGGGGTCTGGCACACACGGATTGCACAGTCTCACTCTTTCACCACCACTCAGACTTGGATACCATCCGTCGCGGTCCGAAGGCGGCATCGCGGCTCCTTGCGGGAATACACGGGGAGCGCCAGGAGGTTGAACAATATACTGGTAGGGTATCGTGATGCGGTGCGGGGAGCATGAAGCGCAAACAACACGCCCACACTTGCTATGATCCCGTCAGCTTTTGGTTTCCACATGGCTCAGACCAGCAGTACATACCGGCAATGATGTTTTCTAACAAATATGCTGAACTGAGCATTGCATATAGGGCAGTAGGTCACTTCAGCGTCTGGCTGCCATCTTGGCAGTATCAACTCGCCGCTAGGATCCCCACGAGAAGGCAGAAGGGGTTGGTGCCTCGGGGTGGCAGCACCGGAGGAACCTGAACTCGCATCCTGTTCCTGTAATACGCTAGTGTAACCGTCTCTTGTCCGCCTTGGTTCTGTCCTTGACGGCCCTGGCCCTGACTCTGAGAACCTGGGTTGTCTCCGGAAGGCAGCCGCAGGACTGCTAACCACAATGATTGGATTTTCTGCACTCGCCCCAGATGCTGTGCGTTGTTCATTCGAATATCCGGAATCGTTGGGCACTTCAGTTCTCAAGTTTCTGGCAGCCGGCAGAGCCTCAGATGCCGGCACCTCTGGAGACGGAGACCTCGGCCTTGTGTTACCCTCAGCTCCACGGTCAGGCTCATCATCCTCACTCAGAGGCGAGACAGCCCCTGGATCAGGTCTCTCTTCGCCGTCATCCATATCGTGATCTCCGCCTCGCCCCTGTACCTCTTCCTGACGATGTTCAGAGAGCGCGCGCTCAACAGCATGCGACGGACAATCCCAGTAGCGTGAGCATTCCCGATCGTGGAATCTTGCTGTCCGCCACTCGCACGCGGCAGTGTGAGCCTGTCTCCCTTGGTCCTGTCTTTCTATGTAGTCGCTGCCGCTCACGGACGAACCTCCGTCGGAATCAGAATCGCTGCTGAGCTCGATGGGGGCGTGGGCCGAACCGTAGCCTCGTGTAGCCATTCCTGCTGCTCAGCAGCACATGCGAAGAATAACCAGTGTCGATTGTACGAATAAAGTTGGGGGTTTGTCGCGTCCACTTTCTGTATCCCACTTCGCTCGACGTTGTAGTCTTGACTCGCGGTGCTTTCGCTCTCGTGTCTGGCGATAGGCTGACGTCTGTTCGAGAGAGTTACCGCGTCGAAGTGGATTTGGGGTTTACAAGTTCACCAGCTAGGCTGCTCATCAAGGTCAAGAAATAAAAATAAGAATGCCTGTGAGTTTGGAGCAATAAGAAACAAAAGTATAACGCCACGATGCTAAAAGGCAGATTTTAGGATCGTACGAGGGGCAAATCTGGAGCCTCGGGGAGGATCGGTCGGCTTATCTCAGTCAACTCCCATTCGCGATGATGGAGGCGGGTGATGCTCTGTCGTCATGTGCCTGGCACCTGCCAACGCGTCCAAGCGAATGCCAGCACTGGCTTGAGCGATATTCCTCGGCTGTGTGAGGGGAGTCGTTGACTGCAAACTGACATATATATCAACAGCAAGCAAGCCTTCAGACAAATGTTGACGGGAGAAGGGAGCTGTCGAGAGAGCTTGGAGAGAGGTCCAGAAAGCGTAGCAGTCAGTGGAGGGGCACCCCAGCTCGGACCCCAGTGCGATAAGGAATGTGGGGCTTATCGCTGGACTTGAATGGCAGAGAGGCCTTGGACAAGATAATCGAGGCTTCAAAAACTGCGGCGGCACCAACGAATCATCCTTTCATTAGAACTTCAAAATATCGCCTCAGCTATGCCCTGTTCAAGGACTCGGTCGGTGGCACACGGACGAATAGTCGAAATGACTTCATAAATCACAGTTCTCACCGATGCCCGGCAGACAAGCATTTGATATTATGTCCATCCAGGCGCACCACGCCCCAGCCCCTGAAGCATATCGTCGATCTATCGTCATTCGTCTGCAAGCCTTCCCCAGCTCTGCTGCAGGAGTCCGATATCGAAGCTCGCCATCTCGCCTTGTCATACCCTGGCTGACAAGTCGAGCATATTAGCCCGAGAGATCCGTAGATGGACGTGCTGGAAACCGACGGGTTGAGCGTCTTCCAGAACCAAAAGGATCCCACGCATGGCCCTACCGAGGATGTCAGGATGCTGATATGTAGCGTGCTTCAAGATCCCAAGCTGTTGCGAGAACTAACTCAGCCGAGGTAGGGTGTTCTCGTGTTGCTATCCGTCGAAGGGGTGTTGTCTGGGTGACTTGTGTACCATGATGGTCCAACAACGTCACGATATCGGGTGCTGGATGACCCAAGTAACCCCGTGTTTGCTTTTGTACACACACAGAGAGAGCCATGGGCGTGATCCGGATCGTCAGCTTTTTCCTTGCCTCGCCCGCCTTGTTATCAGCAAATTCTGATTTTCCTACCTCTTTTTCTCAGTTGGTGGCAAGTGATATAGGGGGTTTGAATGGTTGGGAAACGGGTGCGGTTGACCGAGGAGGCAAGCTTCTTAGCCCGGTGGCACGGAGGGAATCGGGGTATAAGATGGGTGTTCTCTTCAAGAATATGAAGACTTCTGTAGCCAGTGTTGCCAGCCAAGTTTAAGATCTATAAAAGCGGATCCCTTCATCACCCGTGCTTAAAAACAACCCTGTCTCCATCTTCACCGTTGTCAAAACCACGACTCAACATCAAAGGTACCACAAAGCCGTCTTCAGACTCTGGAGCTGCTTCAGCCAGCTAATTATCGTGTCCGGCAGTCCCGCAGTACCCAGCTCCCAGCATGTCCAATAAATGGTGCGACCACAAGACTAAACATGGGTGCACCGCCATGGTCACTGCCGGTATCGCACTTTGCGACCATTGTCAGGATGGACACTGCGGATTCGCCGATGGTCAGCAGACTTGAGGCAATTTCAGGAGTCTGAACAGGTCTTGAAGAATGGGTCAGTTGGGCCACCGTTTCGGGGACATTTGGGGGATGTTCAACAGAGTGTCTCGTTCTAAAAGCAGCTATGTTGTCTATTTGGAGCGTTTGTCGTTTTGTCAGCATACAGGAGCGGCGTGTAGGTGGAAGGTCATTGGCGAGAGACTTTGGTGCTCAAGGCTATAGAGGGATATCTTGGAACTGGGAACTTCGACTTGAGAATCAACTTATTGTCCTTTGGTAACTCTTTCTTTCCTTGAGTTGTTGCTCTTTAGAAGTGCCTATGGACATGAGCTGCTCCTGGCACCTGCGTCGAGTGGTCCATATGTTTATCAACAATGAAAGGCCGCCGAAATGTCTTTATAGACCTCAAAGTCTTCAACTTACACAAGCGCTCCTAAACAGCAGTTCAAAAGTCTTTCAAGTCCCTCGATCATACCTGGAACCTGGCCGCTACCCATCTGCCACCTGCTTGAAAAACAAAAGCAATGAATACCCATTCCTATCCCTGCCGTCATCACCACAAACCAGCATGCAACTGCAACAACCACGTCGAGAAACCCGAAACCGCGTGCCAGTACTACGAGGAGAGTGATTGTGGTGCCGTGATGGGGTGACGGGGAGCAGCACTGATGGGGATATCTCTGACTCATCAGACGATGATGATGACTGGTGGTGACTCGGTTTCTTCAAGTATAAAGAGGTAGCCCAAGACGGCAGGCAGTCATGACTATGAGAATCATATACTATAAAGTACAGGCTTGGCGATCGAGATGTAACGGAGAGTGTTCCAATGAGATGCCTAAGAGACAGAAAATATAACAGCGTGCTTGATGCTTTGTTTCGACTTGAGTTGTTGTAGTCACCACAGACGACGAGACTACATGAATGAGCACAAACAAGGCCTTGAACCGTTGACACACACGCAGCGCCTCGAACCAAGCAGTCGAACACAACCGGAAACTAATTTCTAGTCCTATGTAGTGTTTCCCATCTCCTAGGGAAACCCTAATTAAACCTATGTAACAACTTTAAAACTACCACCCACAACGAATCAAACACAACATCATCTTCTGCACCAGACACCCAAACACGGGAAAAGCCCAAAAAAGTTAGGGGTTTTTATCAGTTTTTTGTCTCATTTCATAGTCGTAATCTCTTGTATACGTGCAGATGCATGCACAAAATACAAGAGCAAGTAGGTAAAATGTTTTGTGAATAAAAAGAATCCCGTTTTGACTCCCCCCCTTCCTCCCTCCCTCCCTCACTCTCTGACTTGACGACCATCAAATAAACAACAACCCCTTCGCCAACCAGTAGCCTCCTCCCCCTTTCCCCTATTCCCTTTAGGGTATCTCAAAAAAACACAACAAGCAAGCAAACACATAGAAAAGAAGTCTTTTTCCCTCCAGGTTAAATCTTAATAAATCCGCCAGTGTGAAATTTCTCCAAACTTTCCCTTTCCCAGTGGAAGATTTGACAAATATGTTGGGAATAGAAGCAAAGTTGTAAATAGCAAACAAGAAGCAAATCAACCCCCCCCCCCCAAAAAAAAAAGACAAACAGCTCCAAAGGCGGATCGTCAGTGGCCAGATCGAAAAAGGGAGGTGAAGTGTGGTTTGTTTGTTTTTTATTTTATAAAAAAAAGATATCGGTGGTATATTTGGGTGGGTATATGGCTCTAGAAAATCATGAACGCTTCAAAAGAAAAAAGACAAGATGTTAAACAATGTCTTGCTTCTTTAAGCGAGGAGAGCAATACCGGCACCGAGAACACCGAGGAGGACGGTAGCGTGCGAGGCGGCGAGGCCGGCGGCGGCGCCCTCGACGACGCTGGACTCGGCCGGAGCGGGAGTGGTGCCTGTTGGCTCCTCAGGCACCTCAACGATGGAGGTCTCGGTGACGACCGGGCGGGAGGTGATGATGCTGAACTTGGAGGTGGCGGTGGGACCGACCGAGATGGTGGAATTGGAGAGGGGGAAGGTCCAGGTGGTGAGGGTGGAGGTGGAGGTCTCGACAGAGGTGGTGGTGTGGCCGGGGCAGTTGGAGATGGTTGGGTTGCACTGCGTGATGGTGACGGTTTGGGTCTGGGTGAGGGTCGAGGTCTCGGTGGTGGTGATGTCCTCCTCGGCGGCGACCATCATGGTGAGGCCGGCGGCCAGGACGGTGAAGAAGCTCTTGAACTGCATTTTGAATATTTGGTTGGGTGTTTGTAAAAGTGACGCGTGTCAAAGTTGTAAACTTGTATTTGGTTGGGTGAAGAATAAGTCGAGCCAGGAAGCCGAATGATGATGTTTAAAAGTGTTTTAAAAAGAGTGTAAGGCTGATGCCGAATGGCAAAGCAGAAAAGAGCGTGATGGCTAGCTGGGATGGCTGGTGAGAGGAAACAGAAGGGGAAGGGGGACGCGGAGCATGGAACGGCGTGGGATTGCTCCCTTTTAGAGACCCCCCGTGCCCCCCGAAGTGTCGCAGAGATTTCTGGGGGCTACCGACTTGGGGGGGGCGGCCTTTGTGATTGCCACACCTGGTCGGACGGGTTGCCGCGTACCTTGCAGAGCCCAAGCGAGGGGATGTCATTGGCTGGGTGCCATCCCATATGCAGGAACAGAGAGGGGGAGTTCAGCGGCAGCCAACCAGTTTGGACGAGGTGGACCTCCCGCTTGGCAGCGTTACCATTCCCTGCCCAAGAGAACGGTCGACGGCTTGGCCCGACGATCAACAACTCACTCAGATCATGATTCCCTTTCTCCACCTCTTGCCACGTCGCTTTCAACATGCAGGAAAACTGCAGATTTTTTTTACAATATTTTTACAATATTGCTCACAGTCTGTCAGCCTGACATCACTCGTATCGAGATGTTGCGCCATACTATTCCGAGAGCATGAGAGGGCGTCGACACCGCCACAGGCAGCCGAGAGAAACGCCGAATAATAAATAGAAGATGCCCAACAGGCCTTTCGGCTGGTCGCTGGCCGTTAGCTGATCACCATTCTCACCGGCAGTTGTGCGACCACCAGGGCAGATTGCGGGCGCGCACAGCATGCTTTATTGGAGTTTGTTGCTGTCGTATAAACGGATGCCCACATCGTCTTCATCTCACCACCGCTTCCAGAATCACGACATGCAGTCGAGAATCTTCTTGAGTCGGGTTCCCCGCATGGAAAAGACGCAGAAAAGACCTCAACGTCATGGGCCTGAAACCCAGCGTCAAATTAAGTGGCTTGATTGAAGATGGGAAATGGGGAGTTCGAGCCGCGATGGGTCTTGGCAGAAGGTTATTTCGCTGGTGGAACTCCAACAGGGGACACCCACGGGCCCACGGGCAACCACTTGCTCAAGAACCCCCCTTTCAATCTCCGTTTAAAATGCTGGTCCACCGAGATCTGGGGTCAAGACTCCAGAATCAGGAAGGAGATGACATGGTTCTTGTTGATAACAATGAGCAGAAACGAAGCTATCATGAGGGGTTATAAGCCGAAATGCCTTTCCAATTTCTCCCGAATCCAGCCAGCCAGACCCTGACTCTTAGCCCGTCCCAAGAAATCCGTAGCAGGGGCTTCCTGATACACAGCGGGAATCCCTTCCCCGACAACCAGCCGGAGCACAACAAAGAACCACCCGAACTTTATCCCATCCGAACTTTATCCCATCCGAACTCCAGCTGTCAGGGAAGAAGGCCGCTCTCGAGGCCGGGAAGATCCACGAACCCTCCGCATCCGATGGTCCGGTTCCGGCCTCCGGGCTTTACCTCCACCCCGCCGGTCAAATGACGTCCAGACTCGGATGCTGTTGGCTATTGTCTGCTGTATCGGCGAAGGTTGTGGCAGACATAGCAGTGGCAGGTGGGAGTGTCCTGGTAGTACGAGGCATCGTTGCTGGTCACCCGCCTGTCTTGTTCAACCAGCACTTTTTGTTCTGCTGTCGTAGAGGAATTTGCAAGTGGAAGAAGACTAGGCTCGAATAGCTGTCGCCGGTCATATTCTCTCTCCAGCCTGTCCATCTCCCTTTCGATTTCACCAAGCAGTCGTACACATTCCTTGTGTCGGATTTGCTCACATGCCAGAAAGTCTTCTTCGAGTGTTGCATATACTCGTGGCTCGGTGTGGTCAGCCGCTGGAGCTAGGTCTCTGTACTCGTTGGTGTCTTGATATGGCGGTGATGACTTTTCGAGATCGTCGTATATTTGATGTTGTCTTCTTTCGGGCTTGCGCTTGTGCTTTGGTGATCTCTTTCTAGGGCCGAGTACAGGAATCAAGAGGCCGATCAAACACATTGTGAAATTCGAGAAGAAATCGACTGGAGATGGCATGTAGACTTTGTCAGATGTCTCCCACTCCATCTCACCACTCACAGCCACACTGACAATCTATATAGCTCCATCATCACCAGAGAAAGGCCAGTTCTGGCAAGGGCCGGCATGCAGCTGAATCTGTCGAGGCATTCAGCTTCTTTGAGGCCCTGCGGCAATTCGTTGTCTTGGGATGGACTTACTACCCGCTATGCAGCCATCGTCACCAACAAGCATCACAAGAGCTTATTAGACCAGTTGATGATGCGAAGGCCACAGTCTTGGTCTCGGATATAAGCTGAGCCGTGGGCTTGTTTGCCAGTGGGAGGTCCTCTGTCCCGGTTGCATCAAAGAACAGCGTTCTGAGAGATCATCCAGAGGTTTTCGCGATGGCCCATGAGATGCAAACGGCAACCAAAGGAAACAATCAATCTCGATGTGGCCTGAGACCCCGAGTGAGGCATGCCGTCCTATCGCGGGGTTTCCGTTGGACCCCTCGTTTCATCCCATCTGTTGTGACAACTCTGGGGTGTTTGAGCTCTTCATTCTTTGACATTTCTCTTCTTTAAGTGGGTTCACCTTTGCAACCCAAAGGAAACAACCCTCATCAGTTGAGAGTCTTTATACGGGCAGTTTCGTTGACGTTGACGACAGACCGTCATCTTACCCCTCCTCCACTTTCGCATGTACCCCGCAGCAGCTCAGGACCCCTTCGATCAACACGACACCCCCCGACCCGATCGAACCCCCCTCCCCCTTGTGCCTGGGGCCGCGACAACCGAGAGTTGGTCTAATTGCATCATCTCCCCATACCTGTTATAAACAACAACATCACCCAACCAACAAAGAAGCTTCCCCCCGTTGTTGTTCGGTGTCGTAGCGAAACAAAACAACACCACCACAAACAACCCCCATCATGGCCTCCGAAAGCAGCGCCCCGGCCACGGCGGCGCCGGCAGCACCGCAGACCTACTCAACCGATCCCGCCCTCTACATCTACACCTCCCTCACAGCCGGCTCCTCCCACATTGTCACCGCCACCTCCCGCCTGGAGACCATCCTCCGCGCCAACCGCGTCCCCTTCAAAGCAATCGACATCGCCGTCGACGAGAAAGCGCGCATGCTCTGGGGCCGCCGCGCAGGCAAAGACGCCTCGGGCCGCCAGAGAAAGATCCCCGGCCTAGTCCAAGAAGGCCTCGTCCTCGGCGTTCGTCCCCCCCTTCTGCCCCCCCTTTTCCCATACCACACCCTCACCACCCCCTCCCCCCACCTAACCCCCGTGTGTAGGACCTAGTAGAAATCGAAGAATGGAACGAATACGGCGAACTCAAACAACACGTCCAAATCTACTACGACGACTTCACCATCCCCTCCAAATCCGCCGCCCCCCCCCCCATCGTCCAAAAACCAGTCACCACCTCCAAACCTGCCCTTCCACCGGTGGCTCCTCAGAACCTGGTCAAGGCCACCACTCCCGCGCCGCAACATCCTGCCTCGTTGCCAATCCGCTCCATCGTCGAAGAAGCTGCGCAAAAAGCGAAAAAGAATCAGCTGAATGCGTTGAGGAGCAAGGCTGCTGCTGCTAGTGCAAAGGTGCAGGAGAACGAGGGGAAGGAAAGCAAAAAAGAGGAGACTCCAGCGGGATTTCAGAGCCCGACGAGCACCGGGTGGAAGAGCTCTGGCGATAAAACGATTGAGACCACGATTCAGAGCCCTACGACCACGAGCTGGAAGGGGAGTCTGCCCAAGGACGTGGACCCGCCCGTGACGAACGTGCATGGGAGCCCGATTGAGAGGGTGAGCAAGGAGGAGATTGAGGCGGTGGAGAAGGCCGAGGCGATTAAGGAGGAGAGCAGTGAGGAGGAGGAGGAGGAGAGTAGTGAAAATGACAAGAAGCTAGAGGAGAAGAAGTAAATACGGACATGTTTGATTCGTGGGTTGATAATGTGTTGCGAGTTTGGGTTCTTCGGAGGTGAGGTTGGTGTTTGATAGTTTCGGTTTAACTAGGTGATTTGATATGTGCTGTAGCAAGGAAGGCCTGCCTGCATGGTGTATATGGTTTACTTTTCAATGTCAGATGCTTTTCAGTTCATGTTGGTGAGGAGAAAGTCGCTATAGATATCGCATGTGATTTTCATTTCACAGTCGAAAAATAAATAAAAAAAACATGTATTATTTCCCATTTATGACCCCTTCTGTACAATATAAACAAAATATCTCCTCATATCAGTCATACAACCCCTCGTCATCATCCTGCCCCTGCCCCCCAAACGGCGCACCACTCCCACCACCAACATCAACCGCCTTCCCCTTCCCCTTATCCCTATACCCACCACCATTCACCCCCTCCCCATCATCACACTCATCCTCCTCACTCCCCGTCGCCACCGCCTTGCCCTTTCCTTTCCCCTTACCCCTATGCACAGCCACACTTCGATCACTGGCACTCCTCTTCCCCATAGCCAACCTCCCGTTTTGCTGCTGCTGCTGCTGCGTCGTCGTCTCTTTCTTGTCCTTCACCCCCTCAAACGTAGCCCTGACCTTTTCGTAATGCTCCAGCTCCCCAGCACTGACGCTGGGAATAAGCTCACTGTGAGCGTCAAGGAAGTCTTGCTCCGTCACCATGACCGCAACGTCTTCTTTCGTGGCGAAGTGGTCAAAGAAGTAAGCGGTGGTGATCTCAGGTTGATTCTGCGCTTGGCGTTCCGTGTTGATAGCCTTGACCTTCTTATCAACGAGGGCAGCCTGTCTCGTAACAGCCTTGAGCATGGCGTCTGAGCAGAGGGCGTAAAAGTCGGCGCCGGTGTAAGTGAACGGCAACCGCTCGGCGACGTTGCGGAGGGAGACTGAGGGGTGGAGGGTGAATCTTTCACATCGTCGTTAGCAACCATTATCGGGTAGGTGAAGGGGGGGAATACATACTTCCTCGTCAGCGCCTCCATAATCTTCATCTGCTTCTCATGTGTATCCGACACTCCCAAGTAAAGCATCTTGTCAAACCTCCCCGGCCGCAACAGCGCCTGGTCCAGCAAATCCGGCCTGTTCGTCGCTCCCACCACAAACACCCCCCCCGCATCCTCATCCCCCCCGCTCATCCCGTCCAGCTCCGCCAGCAACTGACTGACAATCCGATCCATCACACCACCGCTATCTCCCTGGTTCCCCCTCTTCGGCGCCACCGAGTCCAACTCGTCAAAGAAAACCACACACGGCCTCGCGTCCCTCGCCCGCTGAAACACCCTCCGCACATTAGCCTCGCTCTCACCAATATACATGTTCAACAGCTCGGGCCCCTTGACACTGAAGAAATTCAAACTGTACTCTGTCGCAATCGCCTTTGCAAGCAGCGTCTTGCCCGTTCCAGGCGGACCATAAAACAAGATACCAGACCTCTTCTTCATCCCCTTGGCGAACAGCTCCGGCCTCTCCAGCGGCAGCTGGATCGTCTCCGTCACCGCCTCCTTCACATTATTCAACCCCCCCACATCATCCCAAGTCACATTCGGGATCTTGGGCGCCCCAATCGCATCCGCAAAGTTCTTCCGTGCCGCCTCGACCGCAACCTCAAAGTCAGACTTTGTCAGCCCCTGCGCCGCCGGCCCACCAGCTACTTTCACGTCCCGGACCGTGACAGGCACGCCCTCGTTCTTGGACGCCTTTGCCGACAAGGCCTCCAGCCTCGCCTTCTGGGCAACCAGGGCTCGCTCGACAACATCAACCAAATCCCCCGCCACCAGCGCAGCAGTCTTGAGCGCTATCCCGCCGAGCTCAACCTCGGGGTCGAGAGCAACACCCTGGTTGTCCAGAATAGTCCTGAGAATCGCCTCCCTCTCTCCCTCGTCGGGCGCAGTCATCTCCAGCTCGTGCGTAAACAGCGCCCTAATCCCATCAGGCACCTTCTCCACCTCGGTCGTGGTGGCGATCAGCACCCTCGCATCTTGGAGCACCTCCCTGATGCTGGTCACCATCCTGTCCGCCGTCAGAGCTTCAATATGCCTAACCAGCAGCGCGCAGCAATCCGGGCCGCAGCTCATCGCTCTTTCCGCCCTCGATGTCAAAAACCCAGCAGTCTTGACGTCGCTCCCGCCAGCGCCGGAGTCGTTGACGATGTCGTAGGCGTCGATGGCAAAGGTGTGCAGCCCAACATCGGCGCAGGCTTGCGACGCGGTGAAGGCTTTCCCGATGGCGCGCTGGGTAGAGACAAGAAGGATAGCCACGGGTGGCATCTTGAGATGAAGCGCCGGCTTGCTAGTAGCAGCAGCCATCAACTCTCTCAGTTTCCTCCTCAGAGGGGAGACAGCCGCCGTCCTCTCCGGCGCAATCATCAACGGGCTGCCGGCGTGAGAGGACGGCTGTCTGGGCAACCTATCAATCCCAAGATAATACCTCCAAGTACTACCCGCAATCCCCGGAATCCGACTCGTCGTCGACCCCGTCTGCTCCAAATGCGCCAGCGAGATATCCACACAAGCCACCCCCCCCCAGGGATCCTCCTCCTCCCCCTCCTCCTCCTCCTCCCCCATCGTCTCCGCACCAACTTCCTGCTTCGCAGCCGACACATGCCCAACTCTAAACCACGCCACCTCGTCATACTTGAGGCTGTGGTGGTCTGTCCTCCTCGAGGCAATCAACCCCAGCACGTCATCGACCGCACTTTCCCCTTCCCCACCACCCGTCATCGTCCCCTCCTGCAGCGTCCTCCCAAGCTGCGTATCAATCGGCACAGCAATCAGATCCCCCCCCTTCACCACCCTCAACCTCCTCTCAAACCAAAACTTCAGCCCCGCCATCACGGCAGTCTGCACATCCCTCTCCACCGCCACCGGCGTCCTGACATGCTGCAAAATCACCTCCCTCGCCGCCGGCGGCTGAAGCACCGCCGCCACCCCTTGCGTTGTCTTCTTCCCTTTGATCCCCGCACGCCCTCCCCCACCCCTTTGAATGGGCGCCACCCTCAAATAAGCCGGCCCCTCCAGGTTCGCCAGAAATATAGGCGAGGCATACACCCCCGGCCCCGTCCCGCCCCCCCCCTTCTGAACCTGGCTCTCGAAAAACGACATCCTCCTCCCCTCCTGTTTCGAGCTCGGCACTCGTGCCACAGGCCTGGACGAATACCCCTCCGGCAACCCATACACCCTCGCCGGTCTCCACTGGATTTCATCAGGGCTGGCGTCAACAAAGCTCCCCAGCCCAAACTGCCCAAACCCGTTCGACGGCGGCTCCTGCGCCGCCTCAACCCTGACCCAATCCCCCGAAAAACACCCAATCCGGGGAAGATCCCTCACGTCGACGTAGATCCGCGCTTCTTCATCATCTTCGGGAGCAGGTTTCGGATGCAGGACCTCAGGAGGCACAGGCTGGACCAGACCGTGAGCTTTGAACAGCCTACCGCGGGGACGGTCGGGTCGAGCGGTTGCGGCGGTGAAGCTGGAAAAGACAGACACAGCGCTGCTCATGCCGTTGGTCTTGCGGCCTCGACCCCCAATGGTGGTGGGCGTGCCGATGCCGCTTGTGATGGCAGAGGTCAGGCTGGGAGCCTGGAGGGAGATCATCTCGTCCATCGAGTCGTCTGACAATGCATCTTCCTCTTCGTCCTCGGCCTCTTCCACTTCGGTTTCGGTATCCCCGTCCTCCTCCACCCGGGCATCTGTGCGAGCGCCCTCCTCAGCTGCCGAGTAAAACTGATCATTGGACGTATCCTCATCCTCCTCGGTCACGCCACCGATCCGGGTGCTCGGCATCGGTGGAGCGGACGAGCGGTTGTGCTTGGAGTGAATCCTCCCGCGCGAGACAATAATCTTGGTACTAGGCGCGAGAATCCCCTGACCGACTGGCTCGCACAGTGTAATCCTGCCGGGGTTGGGCGGGATGTGGGTGACGGGGTGAGGGGGGAGTGGCAGCGGGAACATATCCCCCGTGTGAACCACCTTTAGCGTATCAAGCGCCGTGCGCAACGCAGCCGTGAGACGGTCCTCGGGGGTGGGGGTTGCGCCGCCCGCGGAGGAGGTGACCTTGCCCTTGGAGGGGGGGTGGTCTCTGAAGAAGGTGCCCTCGCCGTTCTCCAGTCGGTTGGCTAGTTCCCCTTCTAGGCTGACGAACACGGTGTCGAGGGCGATCGCGGTGACGTCTAGAACCAAAACCTCAATGCCGCTTCTGCTGCTGTGGCTGGACAGGCGCGAGGGCGCGACTTGCTTGAGGTTGATGGCAAAGGACTGGAGGGCGAGGGAGGAGGGGGCAAACTGGACCGTGTTTGGGGCGAGGGCCGAGGATTTTGTGACGGGGACGATTGACCAGTTGATGGCTTCGGGGGTGGGGGTTGGTGCCCAGGGGGCGATGGCGATGTGGACGAAAGGGCGGGGAGGGGGGTGGTGGTCTTCGTCTTCGTGGGCTTTGTGGTAGCAAAAGATAATGTTAGCACTGGATCAACAGCTTGACAAGTCAGTATAGAAAAGATAGGAGACCAACCATGCTGCAAATGCGGAAACAACTCTGCGTACAAGTCCTCCGACACAATGCCCACATCACTCTTGACATGGTCATCAAGCACCAAACGCGCCGCCAGCGCCGGCTTGTCCTGTCTGCGTCTACGGACCCGTCTCTTGTTTGCTCCTCTTACTTCTGAAGCTGCTGCCATGGTTGGAAGTTCGCGCGGTGCGACGTTGTCGTGGGGGTTATGGCTTCCGAGCGTCGCGTGGTGTCGTGGTGTGGGTAGGGTAGGGGCGGTCCAGCAAGGTACATGAACGGGTTTCGGGAGTTGTGGTTGGGAAAAATTAGATGATGGATATTCGAGAATGAGGAGGTAGCAGAGCAATGCAGCTGCTGACTAGGAACACCCAATGGCCTCTGGGGTTTAAAGCATTCGAGGAGACTCTCAGCGCGAAAGTAGACCCGCCTGTTTCGGTGGTGGTGAACCCAGCAGCAGCTGGTGGTGTGGCTTCGGCTTCCTTTCACCTCGGCATATGGCATTGGCTATTCGCGGATCCGCTTACCCAGCCGGGACTAGGGTAACCCTAACCCTTCTCTTTGGGTTTCACGTATGTAGTGTCTAGGCTAGAAGAACAGCATGATGTTACGAAAATAGGCTTGTCGGGTTGGTCTTCTACTTTTCACACCATGATATGTCTTGCTCTTTCGTGCCAGCCTACCAGACGTCCAATGTTCAGTTCAACAGACAGGTACCCAGTGTTCCGGGTTACTTGTGGTCACTTGTCTCATTATGCACGACATCTATGCCAATCTTTGGGAGAACGAATAGCAGTCACAACCTCTCGATCATTCAGGTTTCTTGTCCATGGGAAATATTTTCCAGTTGTTGTTGTTGATGACGGTTCAGGTTCATCCCAAGTCCCAAGCCCAAGGGTTGTGCTGTCAGCCACCCACCCAGCAGAGCCCCACTGTGATCAACGATCTTCACATGCGTAAAACAGACCTAAACCAATCGCAAGGCCCTGTCAACACCCCGCGCCCATGCTCCCAGCTGCATGGTGACGCAGGGGGTTATTTGTTCCCTCGACATCCATCTTTCCATGTCATGACAAGAAGCTTGTTTGTGACCCTGCATTTTGCTCGATGTGGATGGTTTATCCTTTTCAGTTTCGATCGCAAGAGGGGGAAAATCTTGTCGACAGTGGCTGGCTTCTCCGGAACGAGACCGTTTTTGTCCCGTTTAGTAACTGCAGCCACAAATGACGTCTGGCATGTGGGGATGGAGTATGGCATGCCTCGAGTCTCATTGATGTTTTTTCTGTTTGTGAGACGGGCGGTTTCTTCAAGATCTAGACACCTGTTGTTCTACTATCACGACGGTATTTTCTTTCCAGTCGGTTCAATCTGTATGATATCAGCAATATATTCCCCGTTCAGAGGGAGACCAAGCCACCCTCACCTTCAGCCATGGCTGTCCAAGCAACCCTCACCCAGTCCTCACCACCAGGCGCCATAGACGAAAACGAACTCGCCAAAACAGCCGTCGAGTTCGCCGAGCAATCAGAAAAGCTCTCTCTCCTCCCACCAGAACAAGGCAACCACGACGCCATCGCGGTCGAAGCCCAATTCGTAACCCCCCACGACACGGTGATAGTAACAGCCGACGGCCACCGCCTCCCAACCGTCCCGGTCCAAGAAGCTCACAAGCTCAACGTCTTGCGAGAAGAACTGGAAACACAACTCGAACCAACCCACCACCACCACCCAGTCCAATCCCCCAACGAAGAAAAAGCCATTGCCCTCTCCCAGCAGCAAAATGGCACCTCCCCAAACAAAAGATCGACCGACGCCAGCCTCAAAAGGTCGATGCCACCATCCCACACCAACCCCTTGTTCCCCCCTCTACCTTTATACGGCCCCCCTTCCCTTATGACCCACATCCAGTGTCTCATCTTCCGATTCACCTCCTTCTTCCTCTCCCTCGGTTTCTTAGCTGTCATCGTCCTCGGCGCGCTATTCACCTCCATCGGCCCCTCGGTCCAACACCTCTGGCGACTCGTCACCCTTCGCAACCCCGACGCTTCCTCCCGCCCCTTTTACAAGGAAGAAACCCGCCGGGCCGAGATCAGGAAACGGCAAGAAGAAGCCTGGTTATCCGGCCACCGCCCGTCAGGTAAAACCCCCTACCCCCCCACCGAAGGCGGCCCCGACCCCTTGGTCTGCGACCCAGCCTACTACGCCAGAAGAGTAGGCCTCGATATCGAACCCTTTGAAGTCCAGACGGAAGACGGTTTCCTCATCGACCTCTGGCATGTCTACGATCCGAAGGAGCACACCCCCTTGCCGGCTTGCGAACGTGCCCATCGCGGCCCGGAGACCTTCACACCCCCGAGGAAACCCCCATCCTCTCCAGCGAAGTTCCCGGTGCTGTTGATCCACGGCTTACTGCAATCCTCGGGGGCGTACTGCGTCAACGATGACGACTCCCTGGCTTTCCTACTCGCCAAGGCAGGGTATGACGTCTGGCTGGGCAACAACCGCTGCGGTTTCACGCCAAAGCACACGCTGCTGAAGTACTCCGACCCGAGGATGTGGGCCTGGAACATCCGCCAAATGGGCGTCTTTGACCTCCCGGCTTTGATCTCCCGTGTGTGCTACGAGACGGGGTTTTCAAAAATAGGACTGATCTGCCACTCGCAGGGCACGACGCAAGCCCTGGTCGCGCTGGCAAAGGAGCAGCGACCTGACCTCGGAGACAGAATCACGGTTTTTTGCGGGTTGGCTCCGGCGGCGTATGCGGGGCCGTTGATTGGGAAGATGTATTTTAAATTCATGAGGGTCATAAGCCCGGGGTTTTTCAGGGTCTTTTTTGGGATTCACGCGTTTATTCCGTTCATGATGGAGATGCACAGGCGACTAAACGGGAGGGTATATGGCTGGTTGGGGTACAAGGTTTTCGGCTTCTTGTTTGGGTGGGGTGATGGGAGGTGGGATAGGGGGTTGAGGGACAGGATGTTCAGGTTTGCGCCGGTTTTTGTCAGTAGCGAGAGTATGAGGTGGTGGTTGGGGAGGGAGTGCTTTGCTAGGCAGAAGTGCATACTAAGTACGAAGGAGGAGTGGAGGGCTGAGGAGAGGGAGGATGGGGAGGTTGGCGAAGAGGGGGTTTTGGGCGAGGTAGATAGGGATATGGCTGATGGTGGTGGGGGGGGGAGGGAAAGAAAAAAGGGGAGGAGGAGGAAGGGGAGCACGGCTTGGTATGATGAGAGGGCGCCGCCTTTTGCGCTTTGGGTGGCGGGGGATGATGATTTGGTGGATGGGGAAAAGTTGCTGAGGCGGTTTGAGAGGGGGAGGGAGCCACATGTGGAGGTGGTGCATCAGAAGGTCATTCCGGGGTATGAGCATTTGGATGTGATTTGGGCGATGGATGCGCCGGAGCAGGTGTTTAGGGAGGTGAAGGAGGTTTTGTGGAAGACGTGTGATGTGAGGGGTGTTTGTCGGGTTCCCAAGGGGTGTGAGGATGTTCCGGCTTGGAAGCCTAAGAAGAAGGAAGTGACAGGTGATGAGGGGGAGGAAGAGGAGGAGGAGGAAGAGTTGCAGTCTAGTAGCAGTGAGGACTTGTGTCGGTGAGATTCTGCATGGTAATAATGGCGAGTATGGCTCTGGAGGATAATAATCCAATACCCGGCAACAAGGAAAAGGAGTTTTTGTTTTTGATGGGATAGACGGACAGACAACGGTTCTCGCGTAATCTAGAGAAAGGAGAACGATATACTTGAAGCAATATGATCCATCCGACATTTCTGTTGCGCCATGTAAGTGAGGCTACTGCGGAGCATTCTCAGGAATCGGCACTCGGCATCTCCAACGGCCGCTATGGTTCAGGGGTCAGAGTCAGGCTGAACATCCCTGCCTCTGGGCCACCACAGTCTATTGGACCAACCCACCGCTTGTCCCATTCCCAAGCCTATAAGTGGCCAGAACAAGACCTCGCCAAGAAGCTGGCTGGACAGCAAGATGCGATGAACAAGCTGGGGTCCTGTCGTGACTTCCTCCCTTTCTGGGAAATTTGGGGCCTGACGAGAAAACCCGGGATTGTTTCTTTCTCTTTTTGCCACAAATTTCGATGTTTCTGCCTCGTCAACTTCACCTGCTCTTGCGGTGGAATTTGCTGTGTTCCGGCCTCTGGTGGTCATTACGATATCGTTACATGCCACTCACTCACTGAGTCGGATAATCTGTTCAACCCACCACTCGGTCGTGGACAACTTGTCCAACCGGCGGCCGCCACCTGAAGACACCATGGTCGTCCCATTTCTCACCGGCAACCGGAGGGGGAGAGTCATCGGTATCGCTCTCCTCTTGACCGTCATCATATTCTGGCTTGGGTACCAGTCTCCGATAGCCACGCCCAGGCAGGAGACGCTCGATTTACACACTCCAAAAGTTCCCGAACATGTTACCCCTCACCACCACGACACTGGCCAAGTAGCACACCCAAACACGAACCCGGCAGGCTCTGCCGAGCGCGAAGACGATGTCACCGAAGAGCATGGAGCCACGCCTACCAAGCCCAAGACTACCAAGGTCCCTCCGGCAGAAGGTGACGATAGCGACGTTGGGCTGGCCGACTTTGGGAACCAGTTCGCGACCACTGAAGAGGCCGGGCCGGCTGCCACAGCCAAGGTTGACTGTATCGGGTTCGAACAGCTGCAGAGACAGAAGCCGGGACCGCACTCTGAAGGCAAGCGCAAGTTCCCATTTGTGCGCCCGCCCCCCGAGTGCAGGACTTTCCGGCTGCCCGCTCTTGAAGCTCTGCTTGAGCGCATGAAGAAGGTGATCAAGGACCCGGATCTCTACCGTCTGTTTGAGAACAGCTACCCGAACACGCTCGACACCATGGTCAAATGGCGTGGATATGCCAACAAGACGGTGGAAGGCGGCTCGGGAGAAGAAGGCTCTGACGAGGTGCAGACGGTGGTGACGGACGAGGAGCTCACCTATGTGATCACGGGTGATATCGACGCCATGTGGCTCCGTGACTCTGCCAGTCAGATTTATTCGTATCTGCCGTTGCTTGAGCCGTCTGACAAGTTTGATTCCCTGGCTAGTCTGTGGCGTGGGTTGATCAACTCACACTCTCGATACATTGTCATTTCGCCCTACTGCCATTCGTTCCAGCCACCTCCCGAGAGCGGCATTCCTCCGACGCACAACGGTGCTTTCCACCAGAACAACCCGCAGCCTCCTTACAACCCCAAGCTGGTGTTTGACTGCAAGTGGGAGCTGGACAGCTTGGCTTCGTTCCTCCAGATCAGCGCCGCTTACTATACCCGGACCGACGACCTCAAGTTCTTCTCCAGGTACTCCTGGGTCAACGCTGTGGAAGCGGCTGTTGATGCTTCAGCCGCCATGCGTCTCGGGACATACGATGAGGAGGGACACGTCTTGCCGTCGGCCTGGACTTTTACCGGATACACCAACCGTGGCTCCGAGACCTTGACGAATGACGGCCTCGGTAACCCCGTCAAGGAGAACGGCATGGTTCGATCTGCCTTTAGACCTAGCGATGACGCCTGCATCTTCCAGCTTTTGACTCCCAGCAACATGATGTTTGCTGCCTATCTCGAGCAGGCGTCTGCGATCATGGAGGGGCTCGCCGAGCAGAAACTCAACCCCAAGGCTGCTAATCTTACGACAGAGATGCGCAAGCTGGCCAAGACTATCCGCCACGGCATTGCCAAAGACGCCGTTGTCAAGCACCGCGACTTTGGCGAGATTTTTGCGTACGAAGTTGATGGGTATGGCGGTGCCAACTTGATGGACGATGCCAATGTTCCATCTCTGCTGGCCTTCCCCTTGTGGAATTACACCAACACCAAGACCTCGACGACGCCACGCATGGTCAAGTCTGTGAACAAGAGCCTCGGCGCGCGCAACGGTACGATTGAGAAGAACTCGGAGAAGGAGAAGGACGAGGAGGAAGAAGCCAAGCATGACTATGCCAAGATTTACCAAAACACTCGCAAGTTTGTGCTGAGCATGGCCAACCCGTATTATGCCAAGGGTCCAGCGCTTTCGGCCGTGGGCGGTCCTCATCTTGGTCCTGGAAAGGGGTGGCCGATGGCTGCTACGGTGGCGGCGCTGACGGCGTTTGAGGACCTTGCTGGGTTTTCGGATGAGGAGAGGGGGAGGGTGGTTGGGGAGCAGATGTTGATGGTGCTTAATTCGACTTCGGGCGCCGGGGTTATCCATGAAACGGTGAACGCGTGGCGCGAGTTTGACTTTACGAGGAGCTGGTTCGGGTGGGCTAATGGGTTGTTTGGGGAGCTGATTTTGAAGATTGCGGAGGATGAGGAGAGGAGGGGGGTTGGCGAGAAGGGGTTGCTGGGGAGGTTGTATCAAGAGTGAGCTTGATGTCTGATCAAAGGGCTGGAAAAAAAATGGTGCTGGTTCTTTCTGGATATTTTATGGGAAACAAAACAACAAAGGCATTGGGAGGCGTTGGATGATGCAGTTTTTGGGTATTCTCTTTGTATTTTTCCGTTGATGCTAAATATCAAGATTCTTGTCTGGAGGTGAATGGGAATATGTTGCCCGGCTTTCATGCACCTTGAGTCTATGTGGAAAGAACAGAGGTGTTTGGTAATAGCAAGGCATGGGGTGTTTGTTCTTGGCACGAAGAATTATCCTTCAGCTAAAAGAGTACGGGGAAGTTGCTCAGAGCTGTACACACTAATGCCGGGGGGGGGGATGAGAGGGTCACTGGGAGTGGGAGCAAGTGGTGTCGAGAAAAAAAAGCGGGATGAAGACGATCCAGGCTGGACTCGACCGCTCGACCTCCTTCAAGTCAACCACCTACCTGGCCTCTGAGCAGAAATCTCGAGGTGATTGCTGAACATATCGGGAACATAGAAACGTCAAAAATAAATAAAAAAAATCTTTAGCATCTCTTTGAGTAGCGTGTCATCCTTAGTGCAGGGGCCATGCTAATCTTCTCTGTATCGTTTCCTGGGAGAGAGGTTAGTTTTATTGGCAAAGTGAGAAGCAGATGGTTGAGCCAAACTTACAAATTGACCAAATGCCCCGAAGGGCGAAGTCCTGCTGCAGAGCATTGGTATATAAAGGGCTGATTAGTATATAAAGGGCTGATTGGTATATAAAGGCCTGATGGGAGCAGGTGCGGACTGTCAGCAGTCGACGCAGCTGTGCGCGGTCTGCCACAAGGTTTTGGCTGGCCGTCGGGCGGTGGGTTGCTCCAGGTCCCAAACAACAGGGAAGGAAGCTTCAATTGAAGTCAAAAGTCAATTAATTGAAGCTCCAAGGGCTGTAGTGGCAACCCATCACCGACATCACCACCAAAACAGGTTGAAGATGCGAGACTTGCCGTGTGGAAAATGGCACAGCAAGAGATTTTTATACCAACCCACAGTCCAATCGAGACTAGCCCGGCAATTACATAAGTCTGGTGGATGCACTTCCTGTTGCTTCAAGTGTGGGGCCATGCCCGATCACGGCGAATCGTGGGGCAGATTGCACCCGTAGCTACCCCTCCATTAGCGTTGATAGGGGAGTGACGGAAGAGGGGGGGGGTAGGGGACGGGCAGGAGGTGTCGCAAAAAATATTAGACTCCTCTAGACGAGGCGAGCCTCTGCATGGTGTGATTGATTCTCTCTTTTTTTTTTTTTTTTTCCTCTCTTCTTTGTAACATCCAGAGAGTTGGTAGAGAGAAACACAACTGGTAAGCTTTGCTCCTCTGGTGTGGAAGACAGTGAGTGACACACTCACGTCATACATGATCAAGAAAGAGAGAAGAGTTGACTGACCTTGACAAACCTTCCTGGTTTCTTTCACAATCACAGATTGCCCCGCGCAACATACACTCTAGTCACCATGGCCGACTCCCAAAGAATTGCGATTGTCTCTGTCTATGACAAGACGGGACTGTTGGACTTGGCCAAGGGCCTTGTCCAGAACAATGTGCGCATCCTCGCTTCCGGCGGCACTTCCAAGATGATCAGGGAGTCTGGTTTCCCTGTCGAGTGAGTGCCCTCACCCTCCCTACTTCGAGATCGGTCACCCAGCTTCGGCTTCATGGGTGAGTCATTTTGGGAGAAAGTGGCTGACAGTGTGGCTTCTTCTCCAGGGACATCTCTGCCATCACCAAGGCCCCTGAGATGCTCGGTGGCCGTGTCAAGACTCTCCACCCCGCTGTTCACGCCGGCATCCTGGCTCGCAACCTCGGTTCGGACGAGAAGGACCTCGCCGAGCAAAACATTGACAAGGTCGACTATGTCATCTGCAACCTGTACCCCTTCAAGGACACGGTTGCCAAGATCAATGTCACCGTTCCCGAGGCGGTCGAGGAGATCGATATCGGCGGTGTTACTCTGATCCGCGCCGCGGCCAAGAACCACTCTCGCGTCACCATCCTCAGCGACCCCAAGGACTACGCCGAGTTCCTCAGAGAGATCGAGGCCGGTGAGGTCAAGGAGGAGACCAGGAAACTCTATGCCCTCAAGGCCTTCGAGCACACCGCCGACTACGATGCCGCCATCTCCGAGTTCTTCCGCAAGCAGTACGCTACCGGCCTCCAGTACCTTCCCCTCCGCTACGGCGCCAACCCTCACCAGAAGCCCGCTTCCGCCTACGTTAAGGAGGGCGAGCTTCCCTTCAAAGTTCTCGGCGGTGCCCCCGGCTACATCAACCTTCTCGATGCCCTCAACAGCTGGCCTTTGGTCAAGGAGCTCAAGAAGGCCCTCGGCAAGCCCGCTGCCGCCAGCTTCAAGCACGTCTCTCCCGCCGGTGCTGCCATCGGCGAGCCCTTGACCGCCGAGGAGCGCAAGGTTTACATGGTTGACGATATCCCCGGCATTGAGAGCTCCGGTCTCGCTCAGGCTTATGCCCGCGCCAGAGGTGCCGACCGCATGAGCAGCTTCGGCGACATGATTGCTCTTTCCGACATTGTCGATGTCCCCACCGCCAGCATCATCTCCAAGGAGGTTTCCGACGGTGTTATCGCCCCCGGGTACGAGCCCGCTGCTCTTGAGATCCTCAAGAAGAAGAAGGGCGGCAAGTACCTCGTCCTCCAGATGGACCCCGAGTTTGAGCCCTCCAAGTCCGAGACCAGAACCGTCTACGGCATCACCCTTGCCCAGGGCCGCAACGACGTCGAGATCTCGCCCGAGACCTTCCGCAACATCATCACCCCCAAGAACGCCGGGCCTCTTTCCGAGACCGCCCAGCGTGACTTGACTGTCGCCACCATTGCTCTCAAGTACACTCAGAGCAACTCTGTCTGCTACGCTGCTAGGGGCCAGGTTGTTGGTCTCGGCGCTGGCCAGCAGTCCAGAATCCACTGCACCCGTCTTGCCGGTGACAAGGCCGACAACTGGTGGCTCCGCTTCCACCCCCGCGTCCTGGGCATCAAGTGGAAGAAGGGCACCAAGCGCCCCGACAAGAGCAACGCCATTGACCTGCTCGTCAGTGGTCAGGTCCCCAAGTCCGGCCCTGAGCGTGAGGCCTTTGAGGGCTTCTTCGAGGAGGTCCCTGCCGCCTTCACCGAGGAGGAGAAGACTGAGTGGCTCGGCAAGCTTACCGATGTTGTTGTCTCCAGCGATGCTTTCGTAGGTTTTTTTCCTGTTCTGAACACTCAAAAAGCAGCTACTAACAAGAGTGAAAACAGTTCCCCTTCACCGACAATGTCTACCGCGCCTCCCGATCCGGCGTCAAGTACATTGCCGCTCCCCTCGGCAGCCAAAACGACATTCCCGTATTCGAGACGGCCGAGAAGCTGGGCATCACCTTTGTGGAGCAGAACATTCGTCTGTTCCACCACTAAGAGTGCGATGATGACAATGAAGTGATAAAAAAAAAAGAGATGAGAAACTCAATAATGAACGATACCCCCGGGCATGCTGTCTGGTTCTGACATGTGAAAAATGAAGAATAAATATAAATGGGTTTAAAGGACACTGGGTGGGTGGGATTGGGAAGATGGATAGGGCTTTTGATTGTAAAAAAAGGGGGGGTTAAAAAGGAAAAGGCGCGAAAGTTCAACACTTTTTTTTTCTACAGGTAGAGAGAGTAGAAATGGTGTGAATGGATGATTAAGGTCAAAAAAGGGAGTGTATTTCTCGGGGGTTAGTGATGGAACTCCAGGTTTGGCCGTTGAGTTGTCCCTTTTTGACATGTATAGTTTTTTGAGTTGAGACAAACTTACTGGCTTGCTGCCCCTAAATCTGATTCAAGAAACTACACTCTCACTTCTTTCTTGGGGGTGTTTCAAGCAAGCAGTAGTAATCATTTTCCAGTCAATTTTCTTCGTTAACCTCACTCACCCAAGACTGTTTCACTTGATGCCGAGTGACACCCCCCCACCCCCAAAACTCGCCCCCCTTTTTTCAGAAGGCAACAATAATGGCCGTGCTGTTTGCCATGCTGTTTGCTGGATGGGTACTCCGTAAGTGGCGCTCGAACCATATCCTCTACCTCCGCCCTCTCGAAAAAGAACATCAATTCAAAAGAAAAAAAAAAGAAAAAAAGAGAAAAAAAAAAGGGCCGCTGGTCTAGTGGTATGATTCTCGCTTAGGGTCCACCCTGAGTTTGTTGATTGCTTTGGTAGTCGACAAAAAAAAATTGCGAGAGGTCCCGGGTTCAATCCCCGGGTGGCCCCCAAAATCCTTCTTTCTTTTGACTTTTTTTTTTTTTTTTCTTTCACATCCTATTTCCGCCTTTTAAATGAACTCCACTGGGGGGCGGCGGGCGGCTTGGTTTTTTGTTTGTTTCTTGTCAGGTTCAGAGTTATGGTGGTTGGAGCTGTCTGCTCGAGTGAGACGTTCGAGGGGTTCGAATAGGGGCCTCTTCCTCCACCTACTCTCCTCTTGCCCGCACTTGCATACAACACAGTCCACAAAGGAGTCGTAAATCCAACATGTATTTCTTCGTTGCCGTCAAGACATGAGCAAACAACAAGACAAAAAAAAAACATTTCACAAAACATTGTATTCAACACCATCCATCCACCATCTCCCGGACCAATATACAAACTTACACTAAAACGAAACAATTTTTTTTACACAACTATTCATACCACCCTCTCTCACCACTCCTCCCCACAGCTGCCCCAATTTCTGTATAAAAAAAACAAGGGGCAACAACAAACAAACAAACAATCAAACACAAACAGCTACAAAAAGAAAATGTTTAAATGTGCGAGTGTGTATCGTTTCAATTCCTCTGGGGCATTCCCCCCTCCTCCTCTCATCTTCTCATGTTCCCCTCAACCCCTTTACTTCCATCTCAACCTTCCCCTCAACCCGATCAGTTTTCTTTCTTTCTTCCCCCCCCTCCTAATTTCCCGTTTTCCCAAGACCTCGACGCCGTGCTTTCATGCTGTTGTAGTGTGTGTGTGTGTGTGTGTGTGTGTTATGCCAAACTACTAAAACTAGGGTAAAAAACCTCCTCCTCCCCACAACCCAGGCAAACAAACACACCACATCACTCTCTCATCCCTCACATTTGGTATATAAAAATATTAAAAGCAGCAACCCCAAACTCATCATCCCACCGCGAGCCTTTTTTTCCTATTTTAGTAGACACGCTTGAAAGGAGGAACGGGCTTGCACTCGTTCTCGTCGAGGGTGGTACCAATAACACGGCGGTACTTGAGGTCGACCTTGCCGTGGGGCTTCTGCCAGGTGAGGGTGTGCTTCATCCAGTTCTCGTCGTCACGGTCGGGGTAGTCCTCGCGGGCGTGGGCGCCACGAGACTCCTTGCGGTTGGCGGCGGCGGTGGCGGTTTGGACGCTGTAGAGTCAATCGTTAGCCTATGTGTTTTCTCTGCTTCAATCCCTCAGAAAATACGTACGCGCAAGTGAGCAGGTTGCGGAGCTCAAGGGTCTCAACAAGGTCAGAGTTCCAGATCATGCTGCGGTCCTTGATGCCAACCTGGGAGAAGGTCTGGTCGACCTGGTTGATCTTCTCAACACCCTCGTCAAGGGACTCCTGGGTGCGGAAGACGGAGACGTCGCGCTGCATGGTCTTCTGCATGGCAAGACGGATCTCGGCGGTGCTCTTGGGGCCGTCAGCAGTGCGGATCTTGTCGAGCATCTCAATCTCGGCGGCACCGGCATCAGCCTCAACGGGCTTCAACTTGGCGCCGGGGGTGAAGTTGTCACGGATGGTGTGGGCAACGGCGCGGCCGAAAACGACCAAGTCGAGGAGAGAGTTGGCACCCAGACGGTTAGCACCGTGGACAGACACGCAAGCAGCCTCACCGCACGCGAAGAGACCGGGAACGACCTTGTCGTTGCCAGACTCGTCGACGGTAAGAACCTCACCAGTGTAGCGAGTGGGGATACCACCCATGTTGTAGTGGACGGTGGGAAGGACGGGGATGGGCTGCTTGCGGACATCAACACCGGCGAAAATGCCGGCCGTCTCAGAGATACCGGGGAGACGCTCGGCAAGAATCTCGGCGGGAAGGTGGCTGAGCTGGAGGTAGATGTGATCCTTCTCGGCACCGACACCACGGCCGTCACGGATCTCCATGGTCATGGAGCGGGAGACGACGTCACGAGAGGCAAGATCCTTGGCGGTAGGGGCATATCTCTCCATGAAACGCTCACCCTCGGAGTTGAGGAGGTAGCCACCCTCACCACGAGCACCCTCAGTGATCAGGCAGCCGGCACCATAGATACCGGTAGGGTGGAACTGGACAAACTCGAGATCCTGGTTGGGGAGACCAGCACGGGCAACCATGGCCATACCGTCACCGGTGCAGGTGTGGGCCGAAGTGCAAGAGAAGTAGGCGCGGCCGTAACCGCCGGTGGCGAGAACGGTGTTGTTGGCGAGGAAGCGGTGGAGGGTACCATCTTCCTGGTTGTAGGCGAGAACACCGCGGCACTCACCATCCTGCATGATCAGGTCGATGGCGAAGTACTCGATGAAGTAGTTGGTGTTGTGACGGAGAGACTGGCCGTAGAGAGTGTGGAGAAGAGCGTGACCGGTACGATCGGCAGCAGCGCAGCAACGGTAAGCCTGGCCGCCCTTGCCGTACTCCTTGGACTGACCACCAAAAGCACGCTGGTAACTGTTGTTGAGTTGACATGTCAGCTTCTTGGCCATCTCCATTCTGCCTCTTGAAGTCTACTCACATCTTGCCGTCCTCGGTTCTGGAGAAGGGGCAGCCATAGTTCTCAAGCTCGATGATAGAAGCGGGAGCCTCGCGGGTCATGTAATGAATAGCGTCCTGGTCACCGAGCCAGTCGGAGCCCTTCACTGTGTCGTACATGTGCCATCTCCAGTCGTCCTTGTGCATGTTGCCGAGGGCAGCGTTGATGCCACCCTGGGCAGCGACTGTGTGACTTCTCGTGGGGAAGAGCTTGGAAATGCAGGCAGTGTTGAAGCCGGCCTCAGCGAGACCGAAGGCGGCACGGAGACCGGCACCACCGGCACCAACAACGATCGCATCGTACTCATGGTCCTACAAGCAAAGAAAGCGTTCAATGTGTCAACTGGCCGTGTTCCCTCATTACTAGCTCTTGGGTCTCCCCCCTCCTTTCCCCCCGCTTCCACCTCCAAAAGCCGGGAATCGATCTCTCGAGGGTAATAGGGGGGAGGAGGAGGTTGTGTTCGACGGGAGGGAAGAACATACGATGACAGGGTACTTGCTGCTGACGAATGGCGATGCCTCCTTCGCCCGGAGGGGCCCGTTGGCGATAACGCGGGCTGCGAGAGTCAGTCCATCTGGTGTTTCGCAAATTGCCAAAAATGCAATATAACGGTGTATATATAGACAGCTGACTCACCGGCTGGTCTAGTTGTGGAAAAAGCCCTCTGTGTAGGAGTTCTGAGAGCGCGAGGAAGCTATTCCCGACCGTCGTCAGTCCAACTTTTTCCAAATCACCTCGGCATTCACGGGCTTGCGCCTTAACACAACCCCCCAATTGCCGAATGCAAACAAACAGCTTCTTCTCTTTCAGCAAACAAAAAGGCAAAACTCACCGCCGGCGCCGCGGCTAACCTTCTCCAAGCCATTGAGGATGCCATCGTCGTCTAAAAAAGAGAGGAGAGGGGGGGGTGGGTGCGGGGGGGTATAACAGAGGGAGGGGAGAAGTCGTGTTCCTCTTGAAATGCTTCAAAATATTTGAGCTTCTTTCAAATGGACGACATGCACAGACCGGTCCTGCGAACAGGCAAAGCAAGCAGCTTCGCTCCCGGCTGGCTCCTTCGATGATTCCACGACCCGAAGCACCAAAGGCTGTTCCAGCCTCGATCGACCAATCAGCGCCTGTTGATTACCCGAGTTGCCGACACCAAACCCAGCAACCAGTTCCGCAGTGCCCCTCCATAATTCCTGGGCTGACGTCCCCCCGCCTGGCGGCTGGCAGAACCAACCAGTGGCCAATCGTGTGTTTAGCTTTCGCCTTCATCCACCAGCTGGTCGGCCTGATTCCGAATCTCCTTGCGACCATCGCCAACTCTCTTTCAGACCCCAGGCAGCCTTGAGATCCTGAAGAATCCCCAAAGATGCCCTCCATCGCCCTGTTCTGCTTCCGTCACTGGTTGTGTCTGGCCGTGTGTCTGTCCTGTCCGAATTTGGATCATCTGCATATCACACACGCGGTGTAACTCCCATATCTGTCTCATGCTGCTGTCCTCTTTGCCACGCTTCAAGCTCTCACCGGATACAGAAACCGGGAAAAGCATGTGCGGGTCTACCAAGCCGCTCTTCGGACGGCGGACATCCTCGGCTTGTAGTGACATGAATACAAGCAAAAGTAGCCCGGCGCCCTGCCCGGCCGTTGGGTGACATGCATGCTACAACTGCCTATAGGGAGCCTCGGATTTATAATTCAGGGGTTGGCACCGTTACCTGGTGCAATGACAGTCAACAGTAAACAAAATATTAAACTGATCTGTTAGATTGGGACGACCGCCGTCCCCCACCAACGCCACCAAAAAGCTATCGCTTCTTCAACTACATGGAGATAAATAGGAAAGAATGTATCCCCCTTTACCCTCCTATTGCCTTACCCTCAACAACAAGCCTCTTAACACTGTAGCAAAGATCCCATCTATCACCCCTCTAAATACTCCACCTCACCTCATACCCCCCCAAAAACCAGTCCAGATGCCCATGATGACACCTCCCCTCCCAAGTCCCGTGCCCCCAACTGCACATGCCCACCCCCCTCCTCCCCAAAATGCCACCGCCTCATCCTACTCAGCAAGCACCATCCTCAACATCACCAAAAAGTTCTCCTTCAGCTTGTGCACCTCCTCCACCTGAGGCTTCTCCGGCTCCCCGGCATTCCTCCTCAGCCGATCCTGCCTCCTCGCCCTCCTCCTCCTCTCTGCCTCAATCGGATCCATTTCATCCTCAATCTCCAGCTCCGCCTCCGACTCCGAATCGTCATCATACGCCATATCCTCCAAATCATCCTCATTCAACCCAAAATCACTCGATTTGAACGCCATCGGCACCCCATCCACCATCCCCGGGCCACCCCCTTCCGCAGCCATCTTCTGCCTAGTCTTGTCGTGATGCCACTTCTTTCTGGCCTCCTGCCAGGCAATCAACTTGTCAATCTCCTCAATGGCCTTGTCCTTGTCGACAACTCCAGTGCTGACACCCCCTTCAAACAAGGCGTTGATATCCAGACTGCCGTTCTTGGGGCCATGCCTCAAAAACTCCAGAATGCCCTCAATCCACCCCATCAGCTGCGTGAAAAGCCCATTGTCGTGCGTGTGAACCTCGTGGACAAACTTGTAAAAATTGTGCTCATGCCGCTGGCAAAGGTCGATGAAGGCTTGCACGGTCTGGTTAGGGTCTGCAGAAGCGTCTTGGTCTCGGCACTTTTCAACGACCTGTTTCCAACTGTCAGCCATCTCCTCGTCATCATCATCATCAGCAACAACAGTAAAACTTACCTGAATCAAATCATCCACAAACGCCGCAAAATCCGTCACACTGTTATACACATTCGCCGACTTGTACACCCTCACAAGCGGCTCGTAAAAGATCGTAAACAAATCCCTAAACAGCTGCAGCGTCACCGGCTCCTCAATCAGGTTCAGCATCATCGCCTTGTCCCTCTGCCGCATGTGCAGCTTCAGCAACTGCTTCAGATACGAAAACAGCTGCGCCCCCTGCTTCAGCTCCTCGTCCACGTTCTCCACCGCGCTGTTGAACGCCACATACGCATTATACAGTCTCTCAATCTGGGCCGGCTTCAGCGCCGGCTTGAGCAAGTCACTCCTCAAAATCACCACTATGACATCAATCTGCTCTGCCTCGGCCTCTTCCCGGATGGCCACCTTGACCTGCTCCTCCGAGTCGCTGTAAGCCTTGAGCTTGTCGACAAAGACTTGGTCGTTGATCTTGGCTGCGAGCGCGTCGATAGAGCGCTGAAAGTTTCGGATGCCGTCGTTCAACGTGAGGGAGAATATCCTTTGCATCAACGACCGGGCGCCAAAGGGTTGGGCGAGGAAGATGTCCAGAATGTGGGACATGACGGCTGCTGGGTTGGCTATCCGGATGGCGTTCTTCATGAGAGTGTAGGGAATCAGAGAGTGAATCCTCTTCGCTTGGGCAAACAACTCTGGTGAGTTGTCTTCGGCGAGGAAGAGGTGATATATCGTAGCCGCAACTTCGATGCGTAGCCATTCGGCAAATTTCTGATATTGTAAGCTGAGGTCTTGAATCGTCTCCTTGTCCTTGATCTCCTTGAACAGCATCGTTAGGCCATTGCGTTCGACAATGTCTTGCCGAAATCTGTATAAAGTTAGCTTCCCTCCTGGCGGCGTCTCACGGCAAGCTTACTGTTCCATGTAAACATCCAACTCGGCCGCCCGTTTCCTCGCAATCTCATAGAAGCGCTTCTGTTCCTCCACCCGCTTCTTGTCCAAGTTCTTGCGACGGATGATATCCTCAACATCCGCATCCGTAAGCTTGGTAGCTTCACCTGTGAGGAACTCCTCAATTGACTTGGTAGTCGCTATTTGTGGGTTCTGAAGCAGCGAGCGCAAGAACGCACGCAGCGACACTCTCTGGTTTTCCCGCCACAATACGACGTTCTATCATGCTTTAGTCCTGGTCCCTGTGCTGCCCAGTCTCAACGGAAACTCACCTCTTCTTTCCTCGAGCCCAAAAACCCACCAGGGCTACTGGGTCTCCCATCCACCGAAACCCTCGGCGAAAGCCTTCCACTCCGTTGATCTATCAGGCACGTCGTTAACGCGCTGTTCCGTCGTGAACTCAATCGTGGTAGAGACGAACCTTTTACCGAAAGCAGTCTCGAACCCGTCTCGCTTTGGTGACTAAAGCTATCCCTCGCCGGGCTACTTGGCGGCAACTGCGTCGACACCGACGAGATCGAAGAAGCCTCCGAGTCCTTGTCTCCACTGACACTATCCGTCGTGGTCGTCGTATTGGATTTGTTCTTGTTTGGCAGCGTAGGCAGCACCTTTCCAGGCAGCTCAGTTCTCAGGTTCTTGTGCAGCTTGGCAAAGTCCCCGTATCTCCGGCCAATGTACTGCTCCATCCCGCCCTTGCGCTTGACTCGAAGCAGGAATTCCTGTTTTTCACCCTCATTAGCACTCGATGAACCACCCGAAAGGGGAACCCACGCCAACCAGGGGAAACCCACGGCATGCTTGTGTTGTCTGATATTCCTCCGGGCCGTCGTTATCCTGACCCCAGCAATATTGACATCCCACCCGTTCAGGTAGTTACCCTCGGGCATCGACGACAGAACACCCGTCTCAATCGCATTAGCATCGACAATCTCCAACTCCGAGAACCGAATCCTCTCCTCAAATCCGGAAGAAGTCGGCACGCCAGACACCATCATCAACTCCACCATCTTCTTCGCCTTCACAGCAAGCTTCCTCCTCTTGGTCTCTTCTAATCTGTCTTCCGATGAGGAAATCCCCTTGCTGGCGAACGATTCAAGAAACTAATACCCGTCACAAGTCAGCTTCCCCTCTACAAGACAATCACCAGCATCCCCAGAAAGGCCATCGCTCACCACTTGTAACTTATCCTGCCAAAACTCCTTCTCCCTCGCCTTGTCCAAAAACGGAAACTCCCGAATGTGGTGCACAAAGATATATCTCAGAATCGGCAGCTCCGAATCCAGCGGCGACACCTCCCCAAACGGCGACTTGAACGGCGCCCCGAATCGCCTCAGCGCCGTCGGCGAGTTGAGCTCCGAAACTTCCCATTGTACTTGCTGGGAAATAAGTTCGCGTTTGAGGTCTGCACAGAGAAGAAAAGAATCCCAGTGTTAGTTTATGCTTTCGAGGTGAAGAACATCACAACAACAAAAACTCACAATGCTCCTGCTTCCCCGTCAAAGTATGCGCAGGCGACGGTGGCCCAGACGACGCAACAGCAGTCCCCGAAGTCCTCACAGCAAGTGTAGTCTCCTTCTTCTTCTCCTCCCCCCCAGGGCGAACCGCATGCCCATTCGTCGTCCCCTTGTTTGTTGCATCCTCCGTAGAAGAAGCCATTGCAACAGCAACCACAGAAACCTCCCTTTAGCTAGCACCTCCAAATATTCCCGTCTATTGTGTCGCGCGCGTTCGAAAAGGTTCGGTCAAGAAGAACAAGATGCCCAGCAATGGAGTGCAAGGAAAGAAGGTAAGCCTTTCTTTCTTTCTATGAGGACCTGGAACCGCCCGCGTTGTGCTGAACAGGGGGTCGTCTTTCTGTGTGTTGTGTGATGAATTATGGTGGGGTAAGTGTCGTACACACTCAAGATTCCACCAAGCTCTTGGAATTCTCTTGGTACACAACACAGTCTTTGCCCAACAGAAATGACAGGTCCCAAAAATGGCGTTCAGCACGGCCGTGTGTGAAAGAAACGGCGGTACGTATGCGGCGCGCACAACAAACGTTCGCTTTCGGTTTTTGTTCGGTCGACGAGCGTAGGTGGCTGGCTGGCTGGCTGGCTGGCTGGCTGGTTGGCTTGTGGAAGAAGGAGCAGGCCAACAGTTTCCGAATGAACAGGCCTCAGCTGACGGAACAGCAATAGGTAGTAGCAAGAGGAACCTATATGTCTCTTCAAAATAAAAAGTATAATAGCAGCAAACACAAAAAGCCCGTTCGTCTCTCGGATACTCGACCGGCTCGCTCGTTCAATGGCGTAGGAATGAATGGAAGAAGAAGGGGTCCAATGTACAGTAAAATATGTAGGTACGGAGCAAACGGATACTTTTTTAAATGGAGATTGACACATGCATCCAGCATTCACCAAGCGCCTAACTTCCCCCCAGGGGTCCGGTGATGGAAATATTTCAAGATGACCACTGACCAACCACCACATCAACCTTGGAAAGCACGCGGCAGCAGCAGCAGCAGCAGCAGCAGCAACAGCAACAGCAACAAGGCTCAGCAGCACTTGGCAAAGCAGCAAGGACACAAATCTCTTGGAATCACCAACCGAACTAGAACACAAGCCGGCATCCAAGGCCCGAAAAGTACATTTCTCGCATTCTGTCGCACAAGAAGCTCTCCCTCCCAGGTGAGGCTTGGCACTCTAAACACCCCGCCAGTGCGACCGATGACGCATGTGGTCTGGTGGCGCGGGTGCCGCCAAGTCCACCCGTGATGACGTCCCCGCTGGGCTTTGCAACATTCAGGGCCCAGACTGCAAGCGCCCAACAGAAAAATGCTGTGCGGCCGGCAACTCTGCGCCGCTTTTCTACTTTCCAAGCAACCTTGGCCGCGCGTTTCTTCAACTTCCAATCTTGGCTTACTCATTCCATGATCCACTGCAGATTTCAAACAGAAGTTCAAGTCGAAACTGCCTGTTCCGAAATCCGATCCAACTGTGGAGCTATATAAGTGAGAGGCCTCACTATGGTGGGGAGTCATATCCTGGTAAGGTTGGAGCTCGCTTGTCCCAACTGCCGATATCCGATATGGTTGCTTCAAGGCAGGTCGACATAGCTGGGTAGAAACTAGGCTTCAAGAACCTCTTGATATGTACCTTGAACGGGAAACTGTATGTAATAAGGCAGGACTGCTTCTGTTACCAGGTAAGCTTGGGTATCAATGCAAAAATAGAAGCTCAAATGACCAAATCAAAGACATGCATGCTGTACTCCTTTTTCAACCCCTTTTCCCCTCCCTACAGCTCATCAAAAGCTCGCAGCATCTCGGTTGCGCGAGATGAGAGCTCAGAAGTTTCCGTCCAATTCAAACCAATCTTATCCTTTTGAGCAGCTGTAGAAACACCCTCCGAACCCCACTGGTTCGCCGCCGTGGCCGCCAGCTGCTTCACCTCCCCATCCCCAGGCTTCTCTCGGACATATTGGGCACTGATCATGAGCAAAATCAACACCAGGCCAACCGTGACAACAACCACCCACAGAGCCGTGAGCCGTTTCCTAACAGCCTCCCGCCACTCCCTGTCTGCGCGCTCCCAGCCCTCGATACGTGCTCGGACTACATCAACGCGCTCGCTCAGCGACTTGATGCTCTCCCGGCCTGTGCTGATGCGATTCTGTAACGACTCGATACGCTGCTGCTGGTCCTCAAAGTTACTGAGCGCATCCAGTTGCGAGGTGACATCCGCCACGAGTTCTTCGGCCTCAGCGCTGAAGCTGTTGTTGAGCTGGTTGGAGAGCTCCGCGAGCCCCTTGAGGGCCGCAATCGTGCTTTGAAGCGTCCCCAGCTTCTCCTCCACCGAATAGTACGTCTCGTCGAGGCGCCTAGTAGTCGTACTCGCAAAGGTTTCTAGTTCGTTAAGTGATCGTTGGAGTCCACTGGGAGAGTGTTGAGCCGCGGTTAGTCGTATGTGTGAGAAAGCGGATGGCAAAAGGCGAAAAGGAAAACCAACCTGTTTCTTACAGCTGCCTTTTGCTGCTCCTTCACCAAGTCAACCTCGGCCGAGGACTTCGTTATCGAGGCAGGCGCAGACGTCGACACAAGCGTTGGTCCATGACTGGCGGGCATCCCTTCGTCGTCGGCTGAGGCGTACAGAAGACTGGGTCGTCGACTTGGGTTTGGGCTAATGTTCGGGGTGCCTCCTGCAGATTTGGAAGAGACCTCGTAAGGTTGCGGTGACGGCCGTTGGAGTGACGTCGCGGACTGTGTTATGGGGCTGAGAGCGTCGCGCTCCCTTTCTCGGATGACGCGATGCGAGTGGTGACGATGGAGACGGATTGGCGACGATATCTCGGAGATGGAGCGAGTGATTTGGTGGCGCGGGCGCCCCGGGGAGGGGACTTTAGACGTCTCCACGGCATATTGAGACATCGTCCTGTGTTTAATTGGGCTGGGTGGCCGCCGTCGCACAACGATAGTCCCTGGTTTCGATGCAAGCTTGTGAAGTTAGGCGGGAGTCAAAAGCACCGTGGTGGCTGCATTTGGTGTCTGGGCGGGGTGGGGCACAACCTGGTTGGTTGACGGAAGGGATCAGCTGTGTGTCGTACCGGCATGTGATGGCGCCTCGCAGTCTAGCACATTCAGATAAGGCAGATTGGTATGCATTAGGTGGCAGTGGACTTTTTTGGGTTTAATAGATTCTCATAACATCTCACTGTCTATGTTGAGCCGTATACATGGATCCAAAGACGAGTAACCCTGGGACTTTCCATGTCCTAGAGCAACTCAGCCTGCCAACACAACCCGAGGGCAGGTCCAACGACAGTCTTGGGTTTGGAGAACGGTTGCCAGATTTTCGTCCAAGCAAGTCCCTACCCACACTATGTGATGATAGTGTAGACCTCACGACTGACCACCCCCTCACCCAGCCCTTTTCAGTTCCGTGTCGTCGTTTGTTGCTGGTGAGGGACGTCGGAGAGCCGCCCTTAGCAGTTGTGTCGATGTCGTTTCCAGGTTATCGACGACATTGTAGCGTAGGGGTATCGAATAAATCAAAAGGGTATCTTGCTCATCAACGCGATCACGAATTGATCAACTTGTTGCGCTTCTCCTTGCGCTTCAGCCTCTCCACCCGCTTCTTGTGCATCTTCTCGGCAATCTTTTCGTATCGTTCCTTCTCCTCCTTCGCCGCGCGCTTCGCCTTGAGGGCCTCCATTCGTGCCTGCAGATGGTGAGTTAGCTTGGACTGCCGACATATCCCGAGTTTGTGTAGAGCGATGCCCACCTTGCGCTCAGCCTCCTTTTCTTCCTTCATTTCCTTCTCCTTTGCCTTCATCGCTGCCTGGTCCGCTCTCAACTTGACGCGCGCCTCATACGAGGTCAAACCCTTGGTTGGGCGGAACGCCTTCTTTGGGGCATGCCATTGCTTGCCTGTGCTTGTTGTCAGCATTGTGATTTAGATTGGCCGTCGAGAAGAGGCTGAGAGATGGGAAATCGACAAACCATTTACGCGCATGCCCAAGGGCTTACTTGCGGTGGTCGCTGGCGCCGACGCCATCGTGGTTTCTGTTGTTGTCGCAGACATTGTTGATAGAGACTGATGCGGGGAGGATGAAGCACTGAAGAAGGACGCAGCTCCTCACCTACAGGTCAGCTCTTGAAGGCGGTCAACACATCTCGAGATTCTAAAAATTTGGGCGGCAGAATTTCCAATCTTTTGCGGGGCAGCCGTTTCCCTTGTGGGGCCCCCTGGTCCCAGATCTCTTGGCGAAGCATGTTGAAAGCCACATGTGGCTGTGCTCGTCCGCGGTACCCCTGCTTTCATCTCGCGCGATGTACGTAATCCGTAATTACGCTTTTCCAAACGACCGCAATTTCGTTCAGCAAACAATTCCATCGCCAATCCCAAAGTCCTTCCAATGTTCCGCAGCTCCGTTGCTTTTTTGCAGGGATCGATCGAAGTCATTCTCCACCACGGCGCGGAGGCGCGGGGTGAATGCGACGGCACCAGTCACGGAGCGGGCATCGAGTGGTGTAGGCCTTGTGGAGGGGTTCATGGTCTTGCTTTTCTCAATATTGAAACACGCAGCTCGATTCGAGGATTCCGTGGGTTGTTTAGTATTATTGTGCGAATTATTGTTCACAGCAATTCCCCAGGGAAATGAGAGCCATGTGTCAACACGGCCCGTCGAGATTCCCCTTAGCAGAGCCCTTTTATACGACTAGGAATACTCAGAATCACCCGACATTACTTTCATCAACTTTGGCATTCCATGACAGCCAACGACTGCGCAGTTCTGGCGCAAGACCAGAACAATGTTCAAAATTCTAGTTTGAGCCTCTTCAGTTATTCAGACCTGACCGCTCTCGCCCGGACTGGTTCGGCTTGGGTGTACAAAGCTTTGAGGCATTTCCTCGATGCCCCTTGCAAATAAACAAACGACAACCAACGAAAGTGTGCCTGTCTGACGAACAGGAGCATCCTTTGAGTTCGAGACGAACAGACTTTGGGTGTTCGTGGAATGGTACGCCAGTGACTTTCCGAGATGAGAGACCACAGCCGGCCCAGCCTTGTGTGGTTGTCACTTGTCAGCAACAATGGATGAGGCTTCGGGCTGTCAAACCATAAGCCCCGCCTGACATGTCATCCCCGCCAACTGTCCGGATGACAGGTGATGTTGTCCTGACACTCCTGCGAGCGAGATGGTGGTGCACGCATGCAGCAACTCGGTGTCGCCATCTGGGCCTTACGGCGTCCGGCTGAATGTGAGTGGCGCATGCAGAAAGATCCGTGCCCACCTGGCTAGTCGGGCGTTTCGAGCTCACAGTGGACGACGAGATCGATCTAGCGACAGGGTCTAGCGTCGGCCTTCTGCAGGCCTAGGGAGTTCTATCCAGAGTCGAACAGCGCATCAAAACAGCAACCTTTGAGCAACCAGGAGGAACCAAGCTCAGGGACCGACGAGATAGGATACCGATTGCATGCAGCAGTCGCGGGCGCCACCCAGGGCCTATGTCCGGTTCAAAGGCCGATCTGTATGACTGTCGAAGCGAGCCAGCATTCAATCATTGAGAGAGATGCATCAAACCTCAGATCGTGAGTGGAATCAAGTCCGAGCACAAGGCTGATATAGCCAGGCCAGATAAAATGTCCCAAAACCTCAACCTGCCTCGTGATAGTTAGTGATCAGGGCTTGGTTTGCCCTTCTTCTCTGTACTCTGCCACTTGACAGCATCAGAGGTAGAGAAGGCTCGATGTTCTTTGCCCTTCACCGCTCCCCGGTATGCACACACACCAGACGGCGGCGTTTATGCAGGAAGATACACAGTGTGTGCGAAATCCGGCTTACTGTCACTTGGCCAGGGGCATTCAGGAACGCTCCATCACCTGGCCTGTGAGCCGGCATCCCGGCTGTATTTTTGCGGGTCACAGGAACTTGGCCTCTTGTAATCATGAACAATAGCGGGGTATTGAACGCGACAGTGATGAGGCGCAGACGGTCGCGTAGCTCTCCATCTAATAATCCGGGGCGCTGCGATACAGGCAATACGAAATTGACTCGGGCACAGAACAATGGAGATGGCATCAAGAAGAGGGAGAGCGGCATCTGAGCGCCAGATTTCGGTGGCGGGATCTTCGAGATTCATCCGAGCAGTCATCTGTCCATAGGAGGAGCCTGGCAATCACAGGTGGTTCAGACAGGATCTGGGGTAGCAATCCGTAGTTTGGATACCTGTTCCTGAAGAGGCACATATGCAAGTGACTTGTCTGTTGCTGTACGCGATCCCCTCTCCGCTGCGACTGTGTGTAGCATCGGCCTCCAAGAAGGGAGTTGAAGGCGTGGAGGACTCTGTTGCCGTGGGATGATTGGTGGTTGCTCGGCATTACTGTGTTGGTACTGAGGATAGGATAAGATACGGACGGTAGGTGTCAATGCCGGGGACAGTGGCTGCTCTGACCTTGCTCTCCTCATACGCAGTATTTAGTTATTGTCTTTTTATCTCCAGGTACTTGAAGCAAAACAGCAATCAGTTTTGGGGTAAATCAGATGAACAGCACAGCGAGCCTGTGTTCGGTTCATAGCCATCCTGGACCCACCCTGCCCCAAACCTGTCCTTTGCTCCGCTCCCGCGCGCCCAGGCTCACCACGGTATGAGCTCCAGGGGCTGGCACTGTTTGCACTCACGCACTCCCGGGCACACTGCAACAACGCTAGGCCCCCACCCGCAGTTTTCTCTCTGGTTGTGTTGTGTGCTCGGTTCACCTCGCCCTCTCTTTTACCACTCCCAATCTCCATCCTCTTTTCCCGTGTCCTTCTTCCTCACCACCGCCCCCGTCGCTCTGTCGACCCCCCTCCCCCCAAACAACTTGGTTCAATTCCGGTGGCAGATCTCGAGATTTGCGCTGGGTTGACCGTCCACTCCTTTAAAAAACACCTCATCGCCTTGGATTCGTCTGGGAAAAACAGCGTTTTGCTGCTTCATTGTTTGTTCGCTGCTCTTTCCAGTGCCCTTTGCAGCCATTCCGAGATCCCGATTGACGGTGAGTCTGCCTCCTTTTCGAGAGGAACTCAATTGCTTTTGTTTACTCCTGCGCTTCGCAATCGCTTCAATTGCCTCGATGGCTTCTTGTCACAATTGATTGTTCTAACACGCTCTTTGTGTCCGGTGGTTCCGGTCATTGCTGACCCCCATTTAGATCTCAGGTTGCAAACTGTCTTTAATCATTTAATTTTCACGACCAGACGTCCAACCCAACCAGCCCGGTTGGGTCCTAGATCGCACAGCTCGGTACTCATCAATCTTGCCGAGCGATCGCTTTTACTCTCGACGACGTCCACATGTCAGTTGCTTGGGACTGACCCTGCCATTCGTTTCTGGTGCCGCAGAGCGGCTTTGAAAAGATGGCAACCACATTCGGTTCCGACATGATGGTCGATGCTCCCACGGCCGACGGCCTCAACAACCTCACGATGCTTCGGCTTGCGGATTCCACAAACCCCAACGCTATGGGTCCCCACGATGATTACTCTTCCAGCCCACAGACATCGCCGAGAACGATTCCGCCTCCTCCGAACCCGCCATTCGTGTTTCCAGCACGACCTTCATCCTCTTCGGCTTCGGCCCCATCCACCTTCTCGCGCGCTACTGGGAGACGGCCGCGATCTGCGATAGAGCCTCATATCGCCGGGTTGGATTTGACTAAAGAGATTGACAATTCCAAGCCTCGAACGCCAGCGCTTCCCAATTTCTCCTTCAACCCTGGCGCCTCTTTGACGTCCACCCTCAGTCCCGAAAGCGCCTACCTCAGCCCTGCGCAGTCACCTTCTGCTCCCAGCTCTCCAAGAACAGCTGCTACCCGACCTGGTGGCCACGGACATCGTCGTGGCGGAAGCGAATTTGTTGGAGGAAAGCTTCGTGACGGGGAGGCCATCACGATCACCAATGTCAGCCCGACAAAACCAGAAAGCGGGATGGCCTCACCGATGTTGCAACCCACAAGACCACGGAGAGGTCACGCTCATCGTCGATCTGCCGCCATATCCAGCCACGATCTTTCCTCCATCATTCTGCCTCCACCACCGAACCCCAACTTGAGGGGAGGCAGCGCTCCTGCCAGCCCTATTTTTCCGAATCGCCCCGGTGGACAGGACTTCCCGACTGCCGAGCAGGGCAGAAAATCGGAGCCAAACATTGGATCACCATCGGAGGCGCCCACTGACTCCACTGGTGTCCCGATGGCCGACGTGGAAGGTGACGCCAAGCCACCGGCCAGAAACCGTGTGGGATTTTCAGACACGTTGGAGTATATCCCCAGACCGCTTTCTCTGGTCTCCAGTGACGCCTCCAGCACAGCTACCGCCCGCCCTGGACACTCTGTCTCGGGCAGCATCTCTTCGCTCATCTCGCTCACTACCGGTGAGCGTGATTTCAGCACACCTTTCACATTCGGCGGCCCAGCTGCCAAAATGAGCGATAGCCGGCCCAGTACAGCTGGGGCGGTGTTGGAGAACACCTTGAGTGCTCAGGAAGAGGAGCCTACTCCATCTTCGCCAAGGAGACGAGGATCAATCCCGTTTCTGGGTGCCATCCCTCCTGTTCTTCCCCACAGTCCGGCAACACCCAGCCCAACTCGGTCTGGCAAGAAATGGACCTTCTTTGGTCGCGAGGGCCGTGATTCACAGGCAACAGGATCACCCACACGCTTTCAATCAGAGAGCCCCCTCGCCTCCAGTTCTCACGTTAACTCGCCAGCTCCTGAGCGCGTTTCTGCGGAACAGTTTATGGACGACATGGCTCTTGAACCGGACGTGGTTTTGAACACCATGAAGCCACTCACCAAGAAGAGGAGCAAGAAGCAAAAGAAGGTCAAAACATGGGCTGGAACGATTCTTTCTCGCAAGTCCAAACATCGCTACGGAAAGCAAAAGAGGAGAACGCCAACACCGCCTCCACCTCGGTTCCTGGAGGAAGTCGATGCTCTCCAACAAGACTCGACCGATGCGCAAATCAACGTTCCGACCTTCACCGTCACCGAATCCCCGGATACAGGAGATTTCCAGTCTTGGACATTCCCCAAGCCTGTCTCTGTCCCTGATGAGGATATGTCGTACCAGATGATTGACCTTGATGCGGCTCTTGGTCCTTTCAATACGCCCCTGCCTCGAAACCCTGAGTGGGAGGCGGCGCAACGAGCCGGTGGCAACGTGAAGAAGCAGCTTCACAGCGCAGCCGGAATGAGCCGCTTCACTGGCCCGGGCATGCACTACCACCATCGCCGTGCGGAAAGCGCACCAGAAATGGTGCCTTTTGAAGGCGGTAGGCTTGGGTTCAGACGCTTTGGAAGCAGCTCCACCATGGCAGATGTGTTTGAGGAGGATGAAGAAGAAGAAGAGGAGGACAGCGATTCCGGCAAGAGCTCCGCTGGACAATCTACACCGCTGGTTGAAACCCCTGTTGTGGAAAAGTCGGAGAGCACAAGCCTTGCCCCTGAAGCGAGACCTTCTCCAATTGTCCCTCAGGAGTCTCCCGCTGCTAGGACCTCTCAGGATGGCGAGCAAGGGAAGGCGTTCCTTACTGTGGTGCCTGACTATACGATGGGCTCGGCGAATAGCGACACTCCGGACGCCGTCCCTGCCGTTGCACCGGGCACCCCGAGGAACTCTTCTTCAATTCACGGCGGTTATTCCGGATCCACCACACCATCCCCACGTCACGTTTCCCGTCCCAAGGATTTGGCGCCTGTCGATGTTGGGCCACTGAGCCTTCCGCCATCCTCGATGCCTCCCATCAGCCCCTTTTCCATGACGCAGTCATCGGCATTCCCATCTCCACGCACACCCATGTCGTACGACGCCCATCGGATCTCGACAGCGCCGTCATCCATCACGGAGGATAATTTCCAGTCGTTACTCTTGGGCGAGCCTGGTCCGGAAGTGCGCATCTCGGTCGATGATATCCCTTCGCTCACCAGCAGCAACTCGACCATGACGCGCGAAAGCCTGTTCCCCCAGCACCCCCAGGCAAGAAACCCGCCGTTGCACGACTTGCCACGGCCGGCTTCGTTCACTTCGACTGCCTTTGGGCGAAGGCGTTCCAGTCTGGCCAGCTTGAGCCGTTTGATTAGCAGCTCTCATGGCGAGCGGAGCAAGCTGTCAATGGAGGTTCCTCTGGACAGCGAGCCAGAGCAGAAGTCCAAAGTCAGCAAAGCCAAGAGATTGAGCAGGATGGTGAAGTTCTGGAAGCCTAAGGATAACGAGGCGGCGTAAGCCGCATAGGCGTCTCGGCATACGCATCACACACAACTCTGATAGATGGCTTGATTACGAGGTCGCCATGATCAAGACTTTTATCTCGGGAATGAATCACAAGACAACAATTGGTACCCGTTCGTTACTTCGCGTGGCTTTTGAGTACTGGGAATTTATGTAGGATTATGACTTTGAGGGTGAGGTTTCTAATTCGGGGAGCATGGCGTTGTTTATCTTATTTTCTGTTCTTTTTTTGTGTTTGGTCGCATGAGAACCAGGTTGCATGGAAGTTGTAGATGAACATGATCTCAATTGCCAAAGGTTACTTGTGTTGCTTTATGATTTTTTTTTTCCTGCTGGAGGAGGCTAGGTAGGAGGGGAGGACATGATGGGTGATGGACATATGATTCACAAATTTGGGGGAGGACGATGGTTTTTGATTCTCTGGACATATCAAATGCGCACAATGTGTTCGACCATAGCGAGGTAGTTAGGGCGGTTCACGCATCTAATGCATGACGAGGTCGACGCAATAGTTTTGAGTTTTGTAGAGGTGTGGAAGGGACTCCTTTTTGGGATGTGTATGTATGATCAGCCCGCTGGCACTCGGGGGTTTGGGATGCTGAAAACCATGCACTGTGCTCCGGGTTCCAGGGCAAGGTACGGTACGGTGCCTCGGTAATTTGGGACCGTTTGGTTCGGCAGTTTCAGCGGGTCTGATGCACGGAGGTGGTGTGGGGATGGGTGGGTGCCCGTGCCGTGCCGTGTTCAGCTGAGCTGCTGCCCGCGTGTGAGCTGAACCGTGACAGGTTTGGTTGGAGATTAGCAATCATCAACATTTATTTCTTGAAGACGACAACAACGACAAGTAGAGCCAAGATTCCCTCATAATCCATTCGCGAGCTTTTGTTTTCAGGATTAGGGTATTCGAACACCGACTGTTAGGGTTCCGTCACCAGCGCATCGCATCGCATTAGCTCGTCGCATACCGCATACCGCATACCGCATACCACATACCGCATACCTCGTCGCATACGGCACCTCGATAGACTTCCACCCCCTTCCAACCTCCAGCCGACCTACGTGACGATATCCCCTCCTCCCACATAGCTTCAGAAGAAAATGTCCTCCCGATCAAAACCATCGTCCTCTTCAGCCGCAGGAGCTCGGGCGGCAATCCGCCGCCTGGCAAAAGAATACGCCTCCATCCAATCCCAACTGTCAGACGCCCCAAACAAAGAGATAGAACTCGGGATCGAACGCCTCGGCCCGCCCGACCAAACCGACTTGTTGCATTGGGAGGCGGTACTGAACGGGAGAGGGTTAGGGGGTGGATATGCTGGTTTGTCTTCCCTCTTTTATTTCCCCCCCCCCCCTTTACAGCCATATCCCGATCAAATGCTGACATTGTGCGATGATAGATGGCAGGTGGTTACTAAAAATCACCATCCCCCCTACGTACCCCCTCTCCCCGCCGGAAATCAAGTTTGAAACCTCGATTGTCCATGCAAACGTGAAATTAGAGACCGGGGAGATATGTCTTGATTTACTAAAAGATGCCTGGAGCCCGGCGTATAGTGTGTTGGAGTGTGTAAAGGCAGTGAGGATGCTGCTTGATCATCCGGGGATTGACTCACCTCTCAACGTCGACGTTGCTGCGCTGCTCAGGGAGGGGGATGAGATTGGCGCGAGGGGGTTGGTGGAGCTTTGGATTGGGGATCAGCCTGGGGGGAGGTATGAGGGGAGTTAACTAACCTGGGGATGGGATAGGACAGGAGGAGGTCTGGATTAACGATATCGAATCGTAATAGCGCACGTTTCAGGAGTAGGATATCAGTTGGCTTTGAAAGAGATGTTGATCGTCACCTCTGGAACTCTCAAACTCTGGAAGATAATACATTGGGGAGGGGGCCTTCACATCATCTCTCATCCCGTTTTCTCTCGTAGCCCCATAATACCCCAATCATAAACTTGAATCATATCATGTGGTATCTGTATAACTTTCTAACGACTCAAAAAAGACAACCCCTCCCCCCTTGCTCGCCCCAAGTCTCCATGAATTCGTTTCGCAATTGAAAGCTTGAACACCAAACCCAGGTACCCGTCCCGGCTTCAATGTCCTCTCTATGTTTTTGTAGACCGGCCGCCCCCTCCCCCCTCCCTAACCTCCCGCATTTACATTTGATAAATGACTAAACCAAAAAAATAAAATAAAAAAATCGTATGAATGGTTTCTGCTTCAAATATCTCGTCTCTCTCTTCCTCTATACACACACACACATGCACAACTACCCATTATAGCCCCTCATAGCTACACACCTCATCCCCCTTTCCCCAAAGTACTTTTCCCGGGACTTTTAAACCCAGTCCCATCCGCAGCTGCAGTGCTACTACCTTTCTTGCTTGCTGTATCTTGCAACGTTTCACTCATTGTAATGGTAGACCTATCTTCCCGTTAGCAACAACATTCTCCCTTCCAAAAGAAAAAGGCAAAAAAAAAAAAAATACCTTATAATTAGGCAACCCAAAAGGCTGCCACCCCAACCTCTTCGCCATCTTCGCAAACCCCTCCGTCTCGATCAGGTGGTAAAACGAAAAGGGCGGAAACATGGCCCCGTCCCGGTGCACGTCCGCCTTGACCAACAACGCCGCGCCCCCCACCCCGTCCAGCGGCACCGTCTCCTGCCTCAGCCCGTCCGTCTTGTGCATGTACGCCATCAGCGCCCGGTACGTGGCCATGTCGGCGTAACCTTCCAGCAAAATGTCGTCCGGCCCCATCTTCTTGGCCAGCTCCACCGCCGTCGGGCTGTCCTGCCAGTTGTTGAAGTCGTACGGCCTCTCGTCCATCGCCTTCTTCTCCGTGTTGTAGAACCGCTGGAAGCAGTTGGGCGCGATGACGGGCTTGTTGTGGGCGGCGAGGTCCTGGATCAGATCGGAGGGCGTCTCGATGACGTCGGCGTCGAGCCAGAGGACCCACGAGGTGGCCGGGCCGAGGGTGGTGAAGAGCAGCGAGTTGCGGGCTTTGGCCATGGCGGCGCGGCGGATCTTTTGGTTTTGGATCTTGTGCCGTTCGGCTTCGTCTTGGGATTGGAGAGGGGGGTCAAAGTCTTGTCGGAGGATGATAATGCTTTTGAACCGGTCTTTTTCCGGGCCCGACTTTTGTGTTTTGGCGATTTGCTTTTGGAGTTCGGTTGTGGCGGCGTTGCCCTCCTTTGTCTTGGGGAGGATGAAGCCCAGGGTGATTAGCTCGTGGGGGTAGGACAGCTTCAAGAGGTTGTCCCAGTACTGCTGGTAGAAGCGGGCCATGGGGGTGAGGAGGAGGATGTTCTCCCGATTGCCCAGGGGGTCGCTGGTGATGGTGACATTGTTGAGGTTGTAGTGGGCGACGGGCGGCGCCTTTGGTTTCCCTCCTCCGGTCGACTTGCGGAATGGAGAGGTGGGTGGTGATAGCGGGTGAGATGCTGCGCTGGCTTTTCTGGAAGCAGAGAAATCAGGGGCCGAGGAGCCTATTAAAAAGTATAAGACAAGAATGGTGAAAACGGCGCCGATAGCGAGAGTGACTGGGCTCGCCTTCTTGAGGCGAACCGGCCCCAGTGGACGCGCCATGGGCTTAGATGTGATATGGGGAAACTCGGCGCATAGAGTTGGTCGTTGTTCGTCACCGTCTGTCGACTCGAACTTGCATCGAAGAAATTCCCAACGGGCGGCGCGCACCCAAAGGTGTTGGCTTGGCGAAATGAATCTCGACGGACGATGTCGAAACCACAGGCCGCAGGATCGGAATTCCAGGTCGTGTCTTGGGTGGTGGCCGCTTGTTCGCTTGTTCGCCAAAGAACTGGCGATTCCTCGTCAATTGGAAAAAATAATCCAAGCCGACGGGAGGTGGACGGATGGGGATCTGGCAAAGGCCAACTTCGAGAAGGACAAGTGCCTGGGTTTCTCTTAATTAATGGCAAGGGGCGGACTTGGCACACTACTGCCAGGTAGGTACTTGTATGACCACCAGTGCTTAGAAGAGGGGCCCTTGATCGATCAGTGAACTGTGCAGTATGGATATTCAGTGAAGATAAAACCAAGTGTCTTATAATAGCGAGTCAGACAAAGCGTGGCCATGCTTCAGCCCCGAAGGTCAGCCTCCATCTCAGGGTCTGGCCGTTATAAAAAATATAAAACCCAGGGACTGTTTGCAGTAACAGTCAGGGGCTTTGCTGGCGTGGAGAGTTGCCGTACCTAACGGCACTAAAACACCGTCATTCACACTGTCTGTGCACACTGTGGACCTAGCTGAGCTGCGTCACGGCAGGCAGCCTGAGCAGTGCGCCAGAGCCAGAGCTACAACGCAACTTTGAACAAACTCCAGATCACAATCAACAGCTGTACAAGAAACAGATCGCCGACAAGCCTCAGCACCGACTCGGTCATCTTTTCGATCACGCCACCGTCATTCCAACATATTCTCGCACTCGTCCACAGGCTGCACCTCCCGCAATGTCGATAACACCCATCATCACCTTCAAGGCGGGCCTCTGCCAGGTCGACGTTCGTCTGGTCCTTCTTGTCTCGAGCTATCCCCCCCTTTACTGACGACGCAACAGCACAACTCGAAGCCTTACAAGGTTGAGCCCGACTCCAGACCTGGCTATATCTATCTGTACTCGGAAGATGGTATGCTATGCCAATCACCCGGCTCTCCAGCGACAAACACCAGCTAACACAAGCCACACCTAGACCTCATCCACTTTTGTTGGCGACCCAGAAATGTCCCCCTCGACGAGCCCGAGATTGATCTCGTCATGGTCCCAACCGATGGTCACTTCACCCCTTACAACACCCGCAACCCCACCGAGCCCTCAGCCAAGACCAACGGTCGCATCTTCGTCCTCAAGTTCACTTCATCCTCTCAGAGACACATCTTCTGGCTTCAGTCAAAGCCACAGGGGCAGAGCGGCGATCCCACCTGGTTCAGCCCCAGGGATCTCAAGATCGGAGAGATCGTCGACCAGCTCTTGCAGGGAGAGGAGGTGGACGTGACCCGTGAGCTGGCCTCGGTCCGCAACAACACCGACGACAGCCGACGTGATGACGAGGACGAGACGATGGAGGACGTTGAGGGGCACGGCGACGCCCATGCCCACCACCGCGGCGGCAGCGGAGGTGCCGGTCCTGGAGCTACTGGGGGAGACTTCCGGCAAGAGGGCGAGGACTCGAGAGATGGAGGTGCTGATGGTGCGAGAGCGTAGGTGTTGATACTCTATCCGCATGGCTTAATCATGGTTTTCTGGCGCAAGAGGATAGACAAGCTTGCAGATAGCATGTACTTTCCTAGACTTGGCCAGCAAAGGGCCCTCAAAGAATGCGAATTCTGGCGTTTACTTTCCCGGTTATATCTGAGCACCAACGTTTGCGCAAGTGCTGATGTGTTGTCTTTTCACAGGGCAAGCAACAATACAAACAACGACGCTGCCGATGCGGTGCGGAACTTCCTGGCCTCGATCCAGGCCAACCAGAAGCTCGGCGGGGGCGGTGGTCAGTCAGCTCAGGGCAAGCTTTATCCCCTGCTCAATGATCTTCTCGAACCATCGACTACAATCCCCATGCTCGACTCGGCGTCAGATGAATACGTCGACAACTTGCTGAGCTACCTCCCACCCATGGTACTGGTTCTCTCGCAGCAGGGTGAGAACGGGGATGACATTGACAAGGAGCCCAGTGCGGAGGCAGTAGAGGCTGCCAAGCAGGCCATGAGCTCCGGGCAGAAGCGCGCTCTCCTAAAGAAGGTGCTGCGCAGTCCTCAGTTTACGCAAAGTCTAGCAAGCCTGACATCAGCGCTCCGGGATGGCGGCCTGCCTACTGTCGCGGGTTCTTTGGGTATTGCGGTTGAGAACGGTGGTCTGGTGAGGGGCGGGTCTGTGCCGCTGGGTGGTGGTGATGCTGTTGAGGCTTTCGTTGAGGGGGTGAAGAAGACGGTGCAGAAGAAGTGAAGCTACGTCTTGATTTCTGGATTTGAGACTCTTTAATAAGGGGAACGTTTGTAGTCCTCTCGTCGAGAAACACGGACATGAATAGAATAAGGATGTGTAATGATAACAAGACTGTCCTTTGCACGGAACCAAGGGGTAGTAGAATGCGTAAATAAACAGTGCCAGCCCCGATCTCTTTCTTCTGGGCCTCCAACCTCAATGTGGGGCCGTCGCGCCAAGGCCGCTGTACCCCAGGTTTCTTGTCGCAAGCGGCGCAACGTCATTTCAATGCTGGTTTCGACTGTTCTCAAAAAAAAACATTCCACGTCCTCGATTCTCTTTTCACCTTTTACACAAACACCAAAACCATTTCTGACCACCACCACATCCGTCAACATGGCCGCCGAAGCCGAATACTGGACGTTTCCAACCGACAAGGAGCTGTTTGATCAGGACGAGCGCATCTCGTTTTCGAAGCTGGACAACAAGTACATCGCCGTTCAGGACGACGGCACCGAATACGAGTTTGACGAGGGCCTGAGGCGCTGGATACCTATCATCGACGAGGCGCTTTTTGAGCAGCAGCAGAGGGGATACATGGTGCCCGGGGTGGATGAGGATGATGATGGGTCGGCGCAGGGTGTGAAGAGGAAGATGGGGTATGGGGATGATAGAGAGGTAAGCTTGCCGCGAAGAGCGAACACACCACCATTTTTGCAACATCGGCTACGTGCTGTGTGTTGTTTTCCTTTTTTTTTTTTCTCTCTGTTTTTTTTTTTTTCTTATCCTTCCTTCACTACCTACCTCCGTGATGATGTTTCTATACGCGAAGAGAAGGAAGACACCATATCACACCAGACAATCTGAGAACAATAAAGAAACATTTTCGCCTCGATATATTCGTTCCTCTTTTCTGGATGATATCAAAGCACCACCATTATGCAACCCGAAGGACAGAACACTAACCATACCTTTACCTTTTCTTTCTTTTCCCCCCACAACAGGACTTCTCACAGAATGGCACCTCAACAAAAAGCAAAAAGAAGCAACGCCCGCCCCCGCAACCAAGGCAAAACACGGCCGTGTACGTCACTGGTCTTCCGTCGGACGCGACAGTCGAAGAAGTGGCCGAGTTGTTTTCGCGAAAGTGCGGGGTTATTGCCGAGGAGATTGACTCGGGGAGGCCGAGGATCAAGATGTACACGGACGGGGAGGGAAAGTTTAAGGGGGACGCGCTGGTGGTTTTTTTCAAGCCGCAGAGCGTGGAGATGGCGATTATGTTGCTGGATGACACGGATTTTCGATTTGGGGAGGGGGGAACGAAAATGAAGGTTCAGGCGGCGGATATGAGTTATAAGAGGGTGAAGTATGATGAGGAAAAGGGGGATGGGGAGGGGGGTAATGGGGGGGAAGGGGGGGTGAAACAGGAGGGGGGTAATAACAACAACAAGAAGGCCAGTCAGGATAAGCAAAAGATTATTAGGAAGACGCAGAAGTTATCGGCCAAGTTGGCGGATTGGTCGGATGAGGAGGAGGAAAAGGTGGGTGGGGGAGGGGGGAAGTGGGACAAGGTTGTCATTTTGAGGCACATGTTTACGTTGGAGGAGCTGGAGGAGGATCCGGCTGCGCTGTTGGACATCAAAGATGACATCAGGGAGGAGTGTGAGACGTTGGGGAAGGTGAACAATGTTATTTTGTATGATCAGGAGGAGGAGGGGATCGTGATGGTCAAGTTTGGGAGTCGGGAGGCGGCGGAGAAGTGTCTGAGCAAGATGCACGGGAGGAAGTTTGATGGGAGGACGGTAGAGGCCTTTTTTGCGACGGGGAGGGAGAGGTTTAGGAAGAGTAGGGATGCTGGGGGGGAGGAGGGGGAGGAGAGTGAGTAGGGGGGGTTGGTTTGGGTACGTGTAAGTGTTTTTGACCTTAGGGGCTAATCGACAGTAATTCCAAGAAAGACTCTTCTTGTCTGGTGGGGGCAGTATTTATGAAGAACTGGAAGACATGTCATTTGTTTCTGTCTGAATATGGAAGAGTCTCATATGGTAAGCTATCTAGACATGATGGGGCTGGTTTTTGCAAATGAATCTTTTTTTTGTCTTCATCTCGCCGGGAGAGCAGAACAGGGGGAGGAGGGGTGTAAACATCGCCAAGGGGATAACGACGGGATGATATATTACTGTATTATTATTAAGAGCCTATCATCAGCCACATGCATTATCCCAAACGCCTGACACATGTCCTTCAAGAGGCTAGGTAGCTAGTTGCGGGTTCGCTACACGCAGCTGCACTGCTGCAGGCAGGTGTAAGCCGCGGCAGTGCCGGCGGTGATCACCACGCCGATGCTTTCTTTGCAAAAGACGCCCTCGGCTGTGCACTTTGCCGTGTCGGCCTGGATGGAGGCGGTGCCAAAGTCGCACCGCAAGGTCCGGACGACAAGGTCTTGACGGAGGGAGACGAGGGGCGAGGCGAGGGCATGCCGTTGGGCCAGGGCCAGGAGGGTGAGGAGGATGAACTGGATGGTTTTTGTTAGTGGAAGGGGATGGCTGGAACAAGGGGTGATTTACCTTCTTCATTTTTGGGCGGTGGACTTGGGAGATTTCTTGGGTTGGTGGGTGGGTTGTCCGAAGGAGGGTTAAGTGAGACCGAAATTGTCTTGGGACCCTTTTTATGTTCCGGCAGATCGGGACGGTGATGTCAGGGTTTTTGATGAACCCGTCTTCATTCCAGCCGTGTTGGCTACCTTACCTAGTGTGTACATTCCTTCTGTTTCGGGGATTCTATCGACGAGACTCTGCCGGAAGCAATGGGTGTTGGGCTGATGCGATGGCTTCCGGCTGATAGCGGGAGGGTTTAAACTGTTCGCGGTCTGATTTTCAAATGGGCCGTGATTTGTCCAGTGTAGGTGAGAATGCCAATAGGGAGTCTTTGATTCCGTTCGAAACGGATGAGAAGCCACAAGCGATCCGGATACACGCGATATGGGCAGTCTCGTATTCTCCCAGCGCCACTTCCCACACATCTAGCCACCGTTTCCTCGTCGTCATTAGACCACAGATATCCAGCACCACTCTTCCTATTCTCTTATTCAAGCCCGCAACATACCAGGCTGATACCCTAGGACGACAGGCATTCACAAAATCTGCAAAGTTCTCCTGTTGATGTGTTTGGATCCTTCTCTTTCACCATTGACCCGTCCTCATCGCACGCCCAGCCCAGCTGTCTGCAAAGCTGGGTGGCTTGGGCGGTGCTCAAGACCGCATCGTTGCATACCAGCTGGTACACGGTCTGACGCTTTGTGAGCACCGACCCAGCGGGAAGCTGGAAGCTGTGTTGAGAAGTTGAGCTACATGGCTTGGGAGAGAGTAGGGGAGAAAAATGCTGCCTTGTAGGCTGGCTCTGCCAGAGAAAGAGGTATACTCCCCTGTGGTGGTTATCCCCTCTGATGTCTATGACGTTGGTGTCTTTGATAGGCTCTTTGGTTTGAGTCTGTTGATTAACACAGCTGTGGTTTGTTCATCATGTCTCTTTGAATCTCGTTGCGGACCTTCAAGTGACAATCACGCGCTAGATGGACAGCACCAAGCCTTGCCTCAGTTCATCAGTGTGTTCAAGATAGCTTGCTACGCGGGAGTCATGTAGAAACCGTCCTCATCGACAGTGTGGAGATTGCGAGATTCTCATTATACCGTAATTGTATGGGATTCAGGATAAGGTAACCAAGCGGTGCGGGAAAGTTGTTTGGCTTGGTGCTGTGTTATATTTCGGTCCGTATCACCTCTCGTTAGGCAGGTAACACACTAAGAAGGTTTGAAGATGATGCTGCTTTGCATTCTGATTGTTTCAACCCACGGAAGATTTTGACTTGAGAAGGACTGGCGAGACATCATGGAAGAATATAACGTTTAAGGGTGCCCTAACTCGATAATAACTCTCACCTTGGACAGAAATTTGCGGTCCAATATGCAGTGCTGTAGTATCAGACAAAGCAGATTATGAATTAATAACAAAACGCACATAGATTCCTAAGCTACTAAGCTGATGAGAGAAGCCACCAAATCAACCGATTAAGCTTCAAATACCGCAACAAACGCAAGCCACTATTACACACCATCGAAGCAGAAACATCCTTATTATTCCCACATCAACCTCTCCTTCATCAAAACCACCACCCCCTCAGCACCACAGCAGCTTCAAAGCGCGATATTCCTCTAATCAGCCCCTAAATACCACCGGCAGGCGGGTCGAGAATGACGTTGACGCGGCAATAGCAGATCTCGAAGCAGACTTGCTCAGGGGCTTGATCCGTCGTAGTAGGTGTCCATTCCAGCTCTCCATCCAGAGTGCAGGAGATCCCATTGCGTGAGCAGAAGACGTTGGGGTCCCCACCACCAGGGACAGTCCCCGGTGAGCATTCGATCACGAACGGGGTGACAAGGTCTTGTCGTTTGGCCGGTGCCGAATCGGACATAACGGGCGAGGCAAGGGCCTGGTGAAATGCGGTGCCCATGGCGAGGACGGTGAGGAGGGAGAACTGGATAGGCATTCTAGATCAGAAAGTGGATATTGGCAGTTGTTACCTATCGAGGGACACACCTTCATTGTGCTGGACTTGGGCGAGAGGGCAAGAGAAAGCAAGCTAGGCAGGTTGTGATTAGATGGATTTTGTGGTGAGCTGATATTGTCGACTGAAGAGCTTGCAGGGTCCAAAAGTTCAGTCTGAATTTGAGTGTCTATGCGATCCCTTTATAGTTGTAGAGCTAAACGAATAACTGGACTCGTTTTCGGATGAACATAACGATGTTGAGACCCCCTGTTGCGGATACGGTGATTAGCTGTTGATCTGTCTTGTAGTTTCGGCCCGCATTGTGGTTCTCCTCGGTGGCTTATCTTCAAAGAGGGCTTGAAGAACTCGCCGGAGATGACAATGTCTTGCAGTCCGGTAACTATGTTCCGAAGATCGCCAGTTTGCTTCAGGTTGGACCCGAAGGCTAAGAAATAATTCCGAAGTGTCTTGGATTTCTTGGGTCCGCCCAGGCAATTCGATGGGGAAGTGCAGATATCGGCGATGCTGATGATATCCATTTTGAATTACTACTGGTACGCCTCAGAAGAAAGAACCCACCTCAACCGTCACTTGATCAAGCGGGAGTGCAAGTCAAAGACTACAATTGGATGGAGATCAAATCCATTATCATGATCATATCGGCCAATCCGAACGATTATTGTCTCCAACAATAACCACAACTACCCCTTCCCCCCCAAGTGTAGTCTTTCTAAATACGGCGCACCGGGGACAACATTCCTTCTGCATTGACACATGCTGACGCACCGTTCATCAAATTCGTGACCCCGAGCGTACTTGTATCTCGTTTCTCCATCCACATCACAATTAAAGCGCTGCGATGTACACCACAGGGCGGTGTTCCGAGCACGCCCAGGAACCGAAAAAGGCGAGCATTCGAGTTTCCAAGTAGAGGTAGTCGTGAATTCGTTCTGGTGATCCGGCTTGGATTGCGGTGACGAGTTGCCTGATTTGACGATTTCCAGTACCGAAAAGGCGGTCGTCACAAAGGCAAGGAGGTAGAACTGCCGAGTTTCTTGGGTCAGGAAAAATAAGCGAAGAGCGGAACGGTGGTAGAAGGACATACAAACATCTTGATGAAGTCTCAATGAGGACTGAGTTATTAGTATCGTGGACAGGTGTTAGAAGTTAAGTTGAGACTTGATGAGATCAAGATGTCGGTAGCTATCTGCCTACCTCTATACCTAACTTCAACTTCTCATCTCGGGATGGGATTGAATGGGTCTTTATGGCATCTAGATCGCAAGAGATTGTTGTGGAAACACAAGGTAGGTTCCTTTACGCTCTTTGCTTTCAGGGCATTTCTCCTGAACACTTCAGGGGCCGCTGGAAATATTTCAGAACCTCCGGCCGCCATGAGATTCTCGGCGGAGAGGATGATATCTTGACACTTGCTCATTGTTGTTGAATCCGAGTCAGAACTTGGAGGAATGTGCCAGTGGCGATCATGGTGAGGAGCGAGAGTTTTGTGGGAAGATGAAAGATCTCGAACCTTGTAGGTCCCGTGAGCAGTTAAGGGGGCGAGACATCGTGCTGATCAGCAGTTGTCTCATAAGTCGGCCCGCATCGACTCTCTTTCTTCAGTGAAGCGAAAAAGGCGGCGCCGTCTCCTGAATATTGGCAGGCGTCAAACGTGAGATTTCCTTCCACATCTCTGAAATCCCTTGGTGGTCGCCGAGTTGATGTGTCGTCCAAGGAGCTTGGGCCACTTTCCACCACAGCTCCCAAACAACAATTTGATTGGTTTCACCCACTCATCAATCGTTCAAACATCCAATCTGGAAATTCTTACCCATCTTACCTCTGAGAGGTTCACTCATGATTCTGCTTTCACAAGCCAATTCTAAAACCATGACAATTCAATTGAGACTAACTGGAGGCTTATCTCGAGCACTGCTCAGCAACGGGGTGCGGGGAGGTGTCAAACTGTCAACATGCCCTCATATTATTACCACCGCCCGAGCTCTCTCATCACTCACATCAACAACCACAACAACAACAACAACAACAACCAGACCAGAAATCCTCAGACTAGGGAGTCATCAATCCTTACTTATCTTGAGAGCAACTTATGCATCCAGACCCAACTCTCAAACCTCCACCCAAAATGTAGCACTCGAAGAGCAAGCCCTGCTCGCCGCAGCAGAAAAAGCCAAGGGGGGGCAACAACAGCAACAGCAACAGCAGCAACAAGGCCACGGAAAAAAGGAAAAGACCGGTATGTCATCTTCCTCATCACCTTTCAACTGACACACATCAAAGCTAACACCCCCAACTAGAATACCCCGAACGCCTAATGATCTACCACGCCGGCACAGGCAGTAAGCCCCCCCTCCCGCCTCCCCCACCTTATATCCTATCCCAATTTTAGCTAACCCCCCTAATCAAAGAAACAACCTTCCTCGGCACCCTCCGCTTCGCAACCCTCCTCCTCTTCGCCGGCTTCGGCCTAGTCCTAACCCCCCACTACATCAAATCCGGCGCCCCCCCCCAGTACCCCCTCGCCTCCCTCGCCTGCGGCCTCATCCCTCTCCTCTACGTCGGCTACTTCACCACCCCCTTCGTGACCTTCATCCACCTCCGCCTGCCCCCCTACGCCCGCTGGTCGACCCCCATCCTCCAGCGATTTGCCAAAACAGCCCCGCCAAACACCCAGGTCGACATCACCACCCTCAGCCTGACGGGGACGCCCCGCCACTCGTCCATGATGCTGTCTGATCTCAAGCCGACAAGGGAGCGCTTCGGCATGGTGAATTTCACGCGGGATACGACGGCGGTCAACGAGAAGAGGAAGTGGTGGAGGTGGAGGGCGGTGGGGAGGTTCAACATCCAGGAGGGGAATGAGAAGAATTGCAGGGCGGGGTGGGTCTGGAAGGATATCGCCGAGGGGATTGGGAGTAGGGCTGGGGAGAAGGGGGTGGGTGGTGGCGGGAAGAAGACTGGGCAGTAAAAGGGGAGAAAGGGGGCAGGGTTGTTGTATGACAGAAGGAATTTGTACATGCGTGAATATGTTTTGAGAGGAGAAGCTGGCCGGGTGGGGGGGTTGTGACTGGAATGAAGAATGACGCTCATCGATGGAACCAGTTGACCAGATATAGCAAAAACATTTGTATCATCAGCAGCCGGGTGGAACTACTTGGCCAAAAATTGCCAAATGTGACATTGAGAGATAAGGACGAACAAACGAAAAAGCAAAGCTACTCGCCATCCTACAGGTTACTCCGGACCTATCACCATTTTATGTACCCCCCTTTCCCCCACTCCGATATAAATCGCACACATTTCAACCTACAACCGTTGCATCTATTTCTTCATCCCCGCCAGATAAGCCGCATCCCCCCCCTCCCTCAACTTAGTCCCCTTCACAATCACCGCCTCCTCCATATCAACCTGATATTTCTTCATAGCCTGCTGATACTCTGGCACAAACGCCCCCAAGATCCTGATCGCCAACAGCGCAGCATTAGTCGAGTTGTTGATACCCACCGTAGCAGTAGGGACGCCTCTCTGTTTCTTTGTCAGCCACCACCACCACCATCATCATCATCATCATCATCATCATCACTCAAAAGGTAGGGTACATACCGGCATCTGCACAATACTCAACAAACTATCAATCCCATCCAAGTGCGTAGCCTTGACCGGCACACCAATCACCGGCAGCGGCGTCTCAGAAGAGATCATACCCGGCAAGTGAGCCGCTCCACCGGCAGCAGCGATAATCACCTTGATGCCCTTGCCAGCCGCCTCGTCGGCCACCTTCATCATGTACTTTGGTGTGCGGTGGGCCGAGGTGATATCCAGCGCATAGGGGACGTTGAACTCCTTCAGGATGTCCAAGCCAGCTTTGAGGACGGGGAGGTCAGAGTCGGAGCCCATTGTTACCAGGACCAGGGGCTTGTCACTGGAGGCTGCCTCAGCAGACAGCTCTTGGGCCTCAACGTGGTTATCGGTAGCAGGTTCTACGGGGGCTTTTTCCGCAGGCTTGGCCGAGCCGTTGGTCTCCTGGGTAGGACGGAGAGTTTCCGAGGTGGCCTCGAGGCGGTCAAGTCTGATTTGGTCGACGAGATCGATAAAGGGCTTCGCCTTGGCCTCGAGCTCTTGGACTGAGCAGAATCCGGTGAGGGTGATGTGACCGATCTTACGACTAGGCTTGGACTCCTTGTTGTATAGGTGGAGATAGACGTCCATGTCGTCGTCGTATGTGCTCCGCGCCAGACCGGAGAGGTGGTGGTGAGAGTCTGGCTTGGCTCCACCGAGAATGTTCAGCATGATGGAGGACTGGACTCTGGGGATGAGCTTGTCCGGGACCGGGAGATCAAGAACAGCGTGGAGCTGAGCCTTGTACTGGGACATGTAAGGGACTGCCTCGATAGTGTAGTGGCCAGAGTTGTGAGGGCGAGGAGCAACCTCGTTGATCATGAGAGAAGCTGAAATCGTATTAGCTTGCTGCGTCAAGACTGATGGTGCAATGGCTTACCATCCTCGAGGAGGAACATCTCTACGGCAAAGACACCCCTCCCCCACAATGTGCTGATAACCTCGGTAGCAAGTTTCCTCGCCTTCTCACAGATATCCTCAGAGACGTCTCTTGGGGGCATGAACACCTTGGTGCAAATGCTGTCCTCGTGAATGGTCTCAACTGCCGGGTAGGCGACACAGTTCTTGAGCTTGCCGTCGCTGTCCTCTGTCCTGATGACCATAACAGCGAGCTCCTTGACGAAGGGAGCCCACTTCTCGGCATAAAGAGGCAGTGTTCCCAGAGCCTTGATCGCTTCCGCAAAATCATCCTCGCTGTCGACCTTGAAGTTTCCTCTTCCATCATAACTCCCCTTGCGAGCCTTGAGCATGAATGGGAAACCAAACTGCTTGCCAGCCTTTTTGAGCGAGTCAAGGGCGGCATCGCCAGACTCGATGGCTATTTGCTCAGCAATAGGGATCGTCTTGCCGCTGGACTTGAAGTGCTCCTTTTGGAGATACTTGTCCTGAATGAGACGGAGAGTTCTCCATGATGGGTGAATTGGTGGTCTGTGAGTAACAATCTCACCGTTGATCTCAACGGGGACGCCATTCTTCTCAATGTCCTCGAGCACCTCGGTGTCGACGTGCTCAATCTCAACTGAGAGATAGTCAGAGCGGGCAGCGAGCTCTTTGATGCGCCCGGGGTCCTTGAAAGAGCCAACAACGTGGCGGTTGGTGTTGTGCGCCTGCTTGGCCGGCGCATTGTGTTCGTCCAAAATGGCAATGTCGATTCCCAGGGGGTTCGCGGCCTCACAAAGCATGCGGCCCAACTGCCCTCCACCCAGCAGGCCGATGACAGTGTTTCCTTCGTTCATATCGTCGTCGTCGTCTTCTCCTTCTTCTCCTCCTTCTTCTTCTTCTTGCCCCTCCTCTGGTTTGGTTGTTGTTGGTGTTGTCTGGTAGGGTTCGTCGGGTTCCTGGATCTCCTGAAGCTTCTTTTTCCTGCCACTCAACGCTCTTCTTAGTTTGGTCAGTGACAGCCTATGGCCCATCGACTTGAGGGCGTTGGGACGGGGAGCCGGATCCATACTAGCTAAACCTTATACTTCGGTTGAATGACTCGAATTTGATGTCACCGTGCCCTTGTAAAGTCCTCGATTACTGAATCCTGATGCTTGATATGGCGGGGTGAACCTCGTCACCGAGGGGCAAAAAATACTTTCGGCCAATCAGAGCACTCAAAATGCCCGCTGTCAGTCTCTGATCCCCCACATTCGCGGGGAAAATCTAGAGTTTGTCAACTGAACTCGTGCAACTATTTTCACGAACAGATTCAGAGTTTCCCGTAAGCTGGGTCAATGAGCACACCTGTTATCGGAGAACAGTGCACTCACTACCTTAGCATAGCGCCCATTATCCTACCATCTTACCAGTTTGTAGACCTTGACTCACCTAGGTGAGCTTCAACTGTGTAAGTCTGGGGTGGGGTAAACCAAGGCTCACGAAAGACTCACTCACCATCAGATGAACTCGTAGCATTAGAGATCTTATTGAAACTAAATCAAATTGAATTATTCAAAATGGAGAACCCACTGAACCAAGAGTTCATACAGTAAGCTAGCCCTCATCACTCACTTACTCGCTTACACCCCTGTCCTCGCTCATAGCTTGTAAGCCATCCACATCTGGTAGATACACTCACTTACACCACCATCTTCACATAAACCAGTCCCCTCAAACTCTTCGAGGTTGCCAAAAATGAGAAACGTCTATTATACACCTCCGCCCCCATGGTGCGGTACAGCAAGGCAAGCCTCCTCTCACTATCCCACAACGACCCCTATTCTAACCCCTTTACCAGCTCGCCTTCCGCCAAACAGTCCACCACTACGGCACCGACCTCTGCTGGACGCCCATGATCCTCGCCAAAGAATTCAACCGCAACAAATTCGCCCGCGACAGCGACTTCACCATCTCCACCGCCGGCCCCCAACCACCAACCATCGTCCAATTCGGCGCCAACGTCCCCCAAGAACTCGCCCGAGCCTCCTCCCTCGTCGTCCCATTCGCCTCAGGAGTAGACCTCAACTGCGGCTGTCCCCAGTCATGGGCCTGCTCCTCCACCCTCGGCGCCGCCCTCATGGAAAAGCGAGAACTAGTCCGCGACATGGTCCTCGAAACTCGATCCCAACTCCACCAAGACGGCTGGGATGTCTCAGGGTTAGAAAAGGATATCAACAGTCCCAAAGGCAGGAGCGTCAGCATCAAGATACGAGTCCACAAAGATCTCCGGTACGTCTCCTCCCCCCCCCACCCCTTCCCCTTTTCCACCCCATCCTAACCCCCCCTCCCCCCCCGTTTAGAAAAACCATCGACTTCATAACCACCCTCCTCGCCCCATGCTCCCTAACCACCACCCGACCAATCGACTTCCTCACCATCCACCCCCGAACCCGCCAAACCCCCTCCTCCACCCCTATCAATGTCGAGTCCCTCTCCATCCTAACCTCCACCTTCGGAACTCAAGTCCCCATCCTCCTCTCAGGCGACGTCTTCACCCTCGACTCCCTCCCATTCACCTCCCCCTTCCACAACACCCTTTCCTCCTCTTCTTCCCCACCAGAGCATAACATCCCCCACCTCTCCGGCCTAATGTCCGCCCGCGCCCTCCTCGCAAACCCAGCCCTCTTCTCCGGCAGAAACTCCTGCCCCTGGGAGGCAGTCGAATACTTCCTCAACAAAACAATCAAAGCGCCCATGCCCTTCAAGCTCGTCCTGCACCACATCAACGAGATGTGCTCCCCAGGCATGGGCCCAAGCCAAAAAGACAAGGTCGCCTTGCTGAACAAGCAGGAGAGGGCAGAGTTGATGAAGGTCGGGGACATGGTTGAGCTGATTGACTTTCTCGAGGAGAAGAAGCCCGGTGGGATAGGGAGGATGTGAATATATATTCAACATAAAAAAAAAAATGAAACGGGTACAAAAGTTTAAACACTATTTATTGAAACTTTTGTCATAATAATGATACTTACTCCTGCCGCCACCATCCAAATATCACTCACCACACACACACACAGACCGATACACACAACGGACAACACATATATCATCTCTCAAACCATAGAGATTCTGCCTAACTACAATCCCCCATTCCACATCGCCTATTAGCATTGAAATAGAAGGAGAGGTAAGAGATGAAACGGAGAAAAAAAAAAGAAAAAAAAAAAAAAAAAAAGAGGGATATCAAAATATATAAAAAAAAATATGATACACCAGAATCTGAACCCCTCGATATGAAAACCCTCCTTTCCTGGTTAAAGCACCCCTAAATATCCCGTTCGCTAATCCTTGGCGCCGGAAACAACAACAAAAAAACTCCAAAACAACAAATAAAAATAATGATAACGTCAACAAAAGAGTCAACCGCTGAAGAGGGAAGTGCTACCAGTCCAAACTCTCGCACCCCCATTATCTTCCTCAATCAAGACCCCTTAATCTCCCCCTCATCCTCATCATCCTGCAACTTAATCTTCTTCGCCTCCCTCTCCGCAGCATCCACCGCATCCTCCAACTCGGCACTCTTCCTCTTGATCGCCGCCAGCATCGGCCCAGGGGACACCAACCCCCCACCACCACCATCCCCATTCTCATGAACCCCCAACTCATTCGCCGCAGCCTTCAACGCCGCATCCGAATCCCCATTCTCCACACTCGCCCTAACAGCCGCCGCCCTCCTCTCCTCGGCCGACGACGACCCCTCCCTCTTCACCCTCCCCTCCTCCTCCTTGACAACCCCGTTCCCATTGACCCTCCCCCGCCCCGGACTCTGCGTCCCAGCCCTATCTGTCCCCACCGGCGTCGGCGTCCCAGTCCCCGGACTATCAACCTCCATCATCCCCCCAAGCCCAAAAGCCACATCTCCCCTCCTCCTCGTGCTCTCCAGCCTAAACTCCGGACTGGGAGGACGCTTCTCCTGCTTCCGCAGCGGGTTCTCCCTATAAAACTCACACATCAAATTCACCCCCAACGCCGCCATCTCCTCCGTCCCCCCCAAGTACACCCACCAGCTCTGGCCCCTCACATCCCCAATCTGCACTTTGTTCACCGTCGCCGAGAAGAAAATCGCTGAGATGGCCACCTCCCTCGTGCTCAACACCAACGGCAGCACCGTCAGACACGCGTCGTTGCAAAAAGCCCAGACGCCATCCCGCAGCTTGTGGCTTTTGATCAGATCCAGCTCCCCCAGCAGGTCAAAAATCTCGCCGTAGGGGTTATTGATCATGAGATCGAAGGTAAGCGTCTCGAGCATGATCTCCTCAAACGCAAGGATCGAATCCCGCCACCGCCAGTACTCCTTCGATTGCTCATCAATAATCAGCTTGGTGTTCTTCTGAGCCACCTTGGCGACAGCAATGATCAAGTCCTTCGTCTTGCGGCAGTTTTCCTCCGTCTTATTCGCCAAAAACAACGACGTGGCGGCGATATTCTAAATCATTTTTCCTCGTGGTTAGTTCAGTTTCATCCAACTCTCCCAGGAATATAGAAACCCTCCTTACATAGTGATGTATGCCCCCATTCTGCTCAACCATGCTATACCGCATATAAAACCGATGAAAAAACACCGCCGCCACCCAAATCGTAATCTGCGGCAGCTCCAGCAACATGCCCGCCTGGTAAATAAAATTCACCCCCTTCGCCCTCCTCAACCTCTCCTCCCCAATCGGCAGCCCGTCCATGATGCTTGGCGTGCTCTTCACCTCGTCCAGCGTGAACAGCCACTGCTCCCTCCTCTGCTGCTGCGACCTCTGCGGGCTAGACATGGCAGGCGAGGGGGCGCTCCGCAGCGGTCGCGGCGGCGGCGGCGATGTCCTGGAGGAATAAACCGGGGGTGACGGTACAGCAGGCGGCACTCCTCCTCCTCCCTCGCGCCTTCTCCCAGTAGTAGCAGGCGATGATGACTGCGAAGTGTTGTTGTACTCTGCGATAAACGGCGGTTTTGGCGGGTGAGCGGGTGCTTCTCTTGGTGGTCGGTATCGGTCAAAGTTGTTGGAAGAAGACATTTCCTTGCCTCTTAGTGTCGTGTCGTGTGTGTCGTCTCGAAAAGATCAAGAGACAAAAGCAACTACTTCCTGGCTCGAGCAGCGGCGGCGACTTGCTTCCTTCGGTGGAGAATCGAATCGATCTCTCTCTCCCCCTTGCTCAAGTGTGGGACTCGATCTCGTTCATTGAGCAGTCGTCGTCGGAATCGATCAAGGCGAGCTGGATCACTGCTAGAAAAGTCGAGCGACGCGATGAAGAGTTGTAGGCTGTTAAGCTTGAAGGTTGGAAAAGCTGAAAGCAAACAATCACCCCAAGATTCAAGATCCCCCAAGACTTTATCGGCCTTTATTGGCAAACCACTTAAAATGTGGCCCGTGCGTCGGTCCCAGCAACCTGTGACGCCAGCGCAGCCCGCGCATCTCGCCGCCGCATCTGGGCCAAGTCCAACACAGGTAGGTACAAAAGTACTTCTTCAGAGGATGAAAATGGGACCAGACCAGTCTTTGTATTCGGGTATCAATTCACAGCTAGCTACTATACATTTTAACATCCCCATTATTTCCGGCCCGGTCCCTCCCCTCTCTGACTTGCAAGGAAGTGATCCCTAAAAGTCACCATACACACCGGTTGCATCATTACGACCCCATAACTTGACAGTCCGATCATGTCCACCGCTGATGATCCACTTGCCGTCCCGGCTTACATCGACACTCGCTACTGGGCCAGTATGGCCGCTCAGCGACTGAGCAAGAGCCCAGTCATCAGCCGAGAAAATGTTGACCTTGTGGTCAAACCCAGACGACACCAAAAACGTCCCAGACTTCTTTGGCAACTGGTTTCCCTTGTCGTCCTCGCCTGGTGGCTTCCCGTCAACGGGCTCATCCATCCCCTTGAACCATCTGACATCTGATACCGCGCTTGTGTGCGCACCAATTCCGCCTGTCCTCTGCACTTTTCTCACGTCCCAGCATTTGATCCATCCATCTGCCGAGGCCGTGAGGACCCGGTGCCCGTCCGGACTCCAGTCCAGCCCGTAGATTGGCTTGATGTGGCCATCCAGATGCCCGTCGAGAATCATGACTGTCCGTCCCGACCGCAAATCCCAGATTCTTCCAATACTGTCCAGACCTGCACTGGCCAGCAAGGACCCGTCGGTGTTGAAGCTTACGGCGTACACTCCCCGCGAGTGTCCCTCTTGAAGAAGCAGTTCGGTTGTTGTTTCGACATCCCACAGCCTCCACGACGTGTCCTCAGACGCAGATGCGAGGTATTTTCCAGAAGGGTGAAACTCGACACGGCATACTCTTTGCGAGTGCCCAGAGAGCGTCGATAGCGGTGTATCTTGATTTAGTGACCAAAGATGAACCTGGCCCTCTGCACCACCCGAAGCAAGGTTGACCGTGTCCTCCGAGATGTTGGCCTCGGGAAGGGTAGCACCAGGCCTCCAGGCCAAACCGCTGATCTTGTTGGTATGTCCTCGCAGCGTCTTGCGATGCTCCAAAGTCGGTATATCGATAAGCTTGACTTGACCGCCCCAATTTCCAGTCGCAATCATCTGTCCATCTGGCGAAAACCTCGTCATGCTCACATGACGATCTCCCGCAGTCTGACTGGCTTGCAATTCAAACGTCTGAAGCCGCTCCTTGATCTCCTTCCTGAACTTGACATGGGTACGGAGAGGAATCGTAGCCTCCTTCTTCTGAAACTCGACGCGCCGTTTCGCTCGGGGGATCGTAAACTTGGCGATTTCTATTCGGGCATCGAGAAGCTCCTGTGTTCCCCGAGAGTAAAACTCTTCCTCTTGCTCTTCCGCTTCCTCGTCGTTGCTAGCATCCTGCATCTCCACATCTGCGCTCTCCTGGCCTGTCGCCTGCTGCGCCTGCTCGGTAAGAAGCTCTCGTAACCTGTCGCGTCGATCGACCGGTCCTTCGCCGAACAGCGTGATAGGCTCGCCTAGCTCTCGAAGTTTGGCGCGGACACGTCCATCGTCGGTTGGGACCGCGATAGTGGCGGCGAATCGCTTACGCTCGAATTGTGAGATGATGGCTGATGCTCTCTCGGGCGCAATGCCTGCGCCGGCTCCGGGGATGTCATAGTCGCGGTCGATTGCTGGGACAAGGTCAGTACATGGGAGACAAAGTGTTTGGGGTGTTATCGGGGGCTACTCACGAATGGCATCTATGTCAATGCCTCCACTTCCTCGGTCCTGCAAACGACGATGCGGGTCAGTTCGAGTTCGGGCTGTAATGTTGAGCGGCTGCGATTCATGACAGATAGGGGTGTGGATGATAGACCTTACCTCAGTATCAGCCTCCTCAACATACGCCCTACGTGATGGGTGCATCATGACTGCGGTGGGTATTGATTTTGTTTGTATTTTTGGCTGGTTCCTGGTCATGATACTTGAGAAATGCGGCTTGCACCCCCAAGTTTGAGCGTCTGAGCTCCGGCAGGCAACCTGCCATCGATTATGCAGGGAGTTTTTAACCCTAACCCTGGCCTAAAGCGACATCAGCTTTTAGCCTGGTTTTTGACTCTTAAAATTAAGGTCTTCCCCATCATCCTTTCACATTGCTACTCGGCACCTTTCTCCGAGAGGTGGAGGCATCAACACGATATCCTCTCCTGTGGCTTGCATGGCTTTGTTGTTGAACCGCCTCATGGGAGATCTTGGAAGCCTTTGTGCTACGGGTACCGGTGCCTGACACCCGTCTGGCTCGTTCTCCTTCTTGTTAGGGCAGACAATGAAACGTGCCGGCGTGCGATTCAGGCATGAAAGACACTAAATCAGCCACGGGCATAACATGCTGGTTTGGGATGACATCCCTCAGTTCCATTACGTACCGGTTTGCATCGGAACGGAGAGCCTGCTTTGCTTCCGTGAATTACATGGCCGTATTCGAGGTCGGAGAAGCTGGGCATGAATAGGTACCCCAGATGACCAAGGAATCTGGCGGCAGCGCCGACCCTTCAAGACGCAGAAAAACAGGGCGATCCGGGACTGAAAGGACGGCCCGGACCCAATGAGCGGGCTCTCCGGTGGGTGCTGACATGATTTTTTTTTTTTTCAGGCTCCCGCTGGTTGGGACGTTTTAGTGGGGGATCTGGGCGCCTGTAGGTAGTTGCAGCGGGCATGGCACCACTAGGCGGTGCCAGACAGCGCCGCATGTGAGACCGCCCGGCCGCAGGACTGGACCGTGAACCACACGTTTTCTTGAAATGTTCAAAAATCAAGGTTCCCTCCTTCTCTCGCATTTTCTCACGCGAACAGCGACCTTCTCCAGGCTCTCACCACCACGACTTCCCCGAACGACCGACCCGACCATCAATGCATATCCAAACGACCGCGCAAGACAATTCTTCTTCTTTCTTCAAGTACCAGATGCGTGCGACTCCAAGCCACAAGGGACTGAGCCGAGACACCGAAGTGCGCGCTGACGCTGGACGGCGTCGTGGAAAGCCTTGAACGGTTTACGTTTTTGCGACCTCCGGTTTTATGAGACTCGGATTCGCACGTTATCGGCTCAGGACCTTGGGGGAAAACCAGGTCATCTGATTTCGTTACATTGACGAGACATTGACAATTGACATATTAGACGACAACACACGCCACGGCGACCACGACGACCATGATTGCAAAGGCGACGCCCGCGCTCAAGACGGTGCGCGGGTTCAACAACACCCCCGGGGCCTCTGGCGATGAGGACTCTGATCATTGCGGCTGCCCCGCGGCCCCAAAGACCCCTAGCAGGCGGGCCCAGAAGGCGACCCACCTGTTGGACGACGTCGTCAGTGCTAACTGCAGCCCTATGCTGAAGCCCGTTACCTCCCCTGGCATAAGCGGCATAGGAAAGTTGCGTATGCAAATCGAGAACTTCAGCCTCAACAGCAACGACACGACCGCCGCTTCTTCCCGTGCCAGCTCCTTGACCCGCAGCAGCGAGCACCAGGCCTCCTCGCCGTTCTCCAGCGAGACTACGATCAGCAGCGGCCGCCGTGACAGCCGCCCCCTTTCCCGTGGAAGCACTTTGAAGAGCCGCACCAGCAGTAGCGATGAGACGGCTTCGGTGGGATCTACCAGTTACGAGATCAACCTCGAGCACGACTTTGTCAGCGATGTCCCCAACGCTGCTAGCGAGGCTGTGCCTCCCCGTCCTAAGATGACGGCGGACGACTTTGAACCTCTCAAGTGTCTCGGGAAGGGAACCTATGGAACCGTCTTGCTCGTCAAGGAGAAGGCCACAGGCCGCCTTTTCGCGCAGAAGCAGTTCAAAAAGGCCTCTCTCGTCGTGCACAAGAAGCTGGTGGAGCAAACCAAGACGGAGCGCCAGATCCTCGAGAGCGTCAACCGTCACCCTTTTGTTGTCAAGCTGTACTACGCCTTCCAGGACCAGGAGAAACTGTACCTCATCCTCGAGTACGGCCAGGGTGGCGAGCTGTTCACTCATCTCAGTACGGAAAGGATGTTCAGCGAAGAGACTGCCGCCTTTTACATGGCCGAGATGGTTCTCGCCTTGTCTCATCTCCACCAGAACCTGGGCGTGGTTTACCGCGATCTCAAGCCGGAGAACTGCCTCCTCGACTCTCAGGGCCACCTTTTGCTGACCGACTTTGGCCTTTCCAAAGTGGCAGTCGACTCGGACACGTGCAACTCGATCCTGGGAACGGTCGAGTACATGGCTCCGGAGGTGATTCAAGGCAAGAAGTACGGCAAGGCGGTTGACTGGTGGTCTTTGGGCGCGCTTGGTTTCGATCTCATGACTGGGAACCCCCCCTTTCGCGGACCAAACAACAAGAAGATTCAGGACAACATCATCAAGCAGAAGTTGGTGCTGCCTTACTTTTTGGGTCCGGACGCGAAGGATCTCCTTACCAGATTGCTGCGCAAGGATCCCGCCAAGCGCCTGGGGAGCAACATGCCGAAGGATCTGGAGACGATCAAGAAGCACAGGTTCTTCCGCAAGATCAACTGGAAGGCGCTGCAGGCGAGGGAGGTGGAGCCGCCGATTCAGCCGTATATTTCTGACCCGGAGCTGGCGGAGAATTTCTCGGCCGAGTTTACCGAGCTGAGCTTGAGTCCGGTTGTGTCGAGGTTTGATCAGGCGGGAAGTTGGGGCGGGAGGGAGATGGGGAGTGTGCCGGGAGTGGGCAGGAGGGAGGCTGTTGATAGGGATGATCCTTTTGGGGGTTTTAGTTTTGTGGCTTCGAGCAGCTTGTTGGAGAGTCATGGGTTTGGGGGGATGCAGAGGATTTAGAAGGATGAGGTGTGTGTATGGGAAGGGGGAGACTAGGGAGAGAGACGTTTTGAATTGGGTGAAACAAAATGAAGAGACCTTTGGCAGGACAAGAGACGGAAGAACCTTTTTTTTTTATTTTTATTTTTTTAATTCGGGCAGTTGGGCGAGGCGTTTTTGGTTGTGAAAAAAAAAAAAAGAAGAAAAAAACAGAAGCAAGCGGGCGAGGGGCAATTGTGGACACATCATTCTTCTATCTTTTACAGAGAAAGAAGTTAGAGCATGGCCAACCAAGCAGAGAGCAAGCTAGACCGACTAGAGATTACAGTATTTCTACTATAGAGAGAGAGAGAGGGAGAGAGAGAGAGATAGAGAGAAGAGTGAGGTGGGGTTTGTCAATGGGAAATTTGCTCTTTTTTCTTTTCTTTTTCTGTTTGGGTTTGTCCTGTCCAAAACAGTCTTGCTATGCTTGTTTTGGTGACCGAACTGCCGTATCTCGATGTCAGTCGTCATCGGCGGCCTCACTTTTGTTTACTCATGATATCCTAATCACAACTCCTAACAAGGGATCGACCATCACTCTTCCTGGACTGGATTGGAAAGCGTTATGTGATGTGCCTGCTGTACATGAGCAAGTTTGATGACGCGTAATTCTCACACTTGGCAAAGGGTGTAAGAAGAGGCTTGTACAAGTGTGGATGGGATGGGATGGGACGGAACGGCAGAGAGAGCGTATATCTGCCCCCTTTTATACCGAACTATTTGCTGGCCAAGGGATCCCGAACCCCTGGGGAGGGGGGTTACTTTGCGTAATCTGAGACGAACAGGTTGGTGAAGGAATGGAAACGAGATGGTGGGGGAGGGGCAAGCCAGCCACCCAGCCGCAAGCAGCGGGAACTAGTAGGATCTACAGTCTTGTCCTTTATCTTTCGAGAAAGGCCCAGACTGCGACAAATGCGACTATCTACTTGGTCCTCACCATGTCAGACCTAACTAGGCTGGCCGTGACCGGGGATCACTGCCCCTCTGACTGTCGTGCACCGTTCAACAACCAGCCTGTCGTCATCCCGTCTTCCCTCATCCCAACGTTCGCAATGTTGGCCCTGAATAAATACATACCACAGACACAGTCTTGATCGACAAAGTGCTGTTACACCGCAGTGCATTTGGCACACTAACGCTCGTCTGAAGTTTAGTTGAAGAACCAAGCGCAGCCCAAAAGCTCGGCAGTTTATTATTCGCCTAGCCCAGCAGGGCAGGCGCTAGACTGAGTTTGGTCGGTTGGTTGGTGTTAGGTATTGTAAGTCGTTCCTGGAGCGGGCCGGGGGAGGATCTCACAACCACCGCATCTGGGGGTTAGCCGTTCGTTGCCCTTTTTTTTGGGCGAGGGACGTCATTACCCTTCCCTCTCGCTGTGAGTTTCACGGTGATGGTGCGTGCCGTGTGCCGTGAGGGAGGAAGAAAGCAAGAAGGTAGGTGTTGTTGTTCTTCGGGTCCGAGTATGACGGATGTCGGTGTTGGTGTCCGGGGGGGAAGGGATGGGCAAACGTGGACGGTTGGCCGAGCGTTGCATGTCCGTCAGCCCGTTTCTTTTTTTCTTGAGACATACGTATGTCTCCTATCACACAAGGATCGCACTTGGTGTCTGAGAAATGGACTGGCGTGGATTGGTTAGGCAAATGGGAGCGGCTGAGAAAAGACCGGACTGGATAGGTACTGCCGCGCCGCTTTGCATATTGAGGAGGTCTGATCTGACTGACAACCAAGAAGACGAACATGGCAAGCGCCGAGGTGAAGGATGGACGGGGAGAGGGGGCTTTCATCCCATCCATCCATCCCATCAGCAACCGCATGCATCGCCCCGGGTTCGTGGGAGGAAGGAGGGGCTTGCATCAAGGAGTTACAAAATAGGAATACTATGAAAACCGTCCCTGCCCATCATAGAGCTGAAACCTCCCCTATAACTTCAGGCGGCCTGTTATTCTTCTTTTTCTTCTTCTTCTTCTTTCCGGCCGGATATTTTCCTGACCTTATTCCAGCCCTATTGTCATCCCCCCCCTTCCCATTCTCGTTCCTGCATCAGCAACACATTTTCGGGGTTTGTTTGTGAGAGAGTCGGTTACTAAGTTTAAACGGCCCCTTCTTCAAAACACAACCCAGCAAGCGCTTTGTCATGTGTGTATCTTCCCCCCCCCCCCAGCAACCGCGCCTCCTTCTACAAAAATAAGTCAAGAAGCACCAAAGAGTTTGCCGCCGCCGCCTGCCAGCCCGCGCGTTACACCAGTTCGTTAAGCTGCCAGCCCATCGTTGCAGAAACCGTCACTGGTGCGAGTGTGGGATTGTCCCCGACCTAAACTCAAACACCAAAACCGTTCTTCATATATCTAACGGATAGGAACTGGTCTTGAGATCGTTTTTTTCAGTCTCTTTCTTGGTTTGATACCGAATACAACCAACCAACACCTTTTGTGTACTTTTCCTCTTGCAACTTATTTTGGTTCGCCAGTTTTTTTTTTTTTTTTTGGAATTATTGGTCCCTTGTGTGTTGGTTTCTTTTGACGCTGTTGCTTGTTCTTCTTGGTGGTGTATTTTCCCTCCCGGTACGCATTATTTAAAACAATGAAGAGAGTTGGGGGCAAGTCGTTGGTGGCCTCGGCGTTGCTGGGTATGTCTCTTTCACAACACCAAGCCCACATTGCATGATACTGACAACCATCATAGGTGCCAGCCTGGTACAAGCCGACCCTCAGAGCATTTGTGCCACCGACAACATCTGCTACAGCATCGCCGTTCCCACCTCCTCGGCAAGCTCAAATTCGGGCAACATCTACTTCCAGTTGAAGGCGCCAACGTCGTACTCATGGGTGGCTCTGGGCACCGGCTCGCAGATGGCTGGCGCCAGCATCTTTGTCATGTACCAGGACGGCAACGGCAACGTGACGATTTCGCCACGCCTGGGAACTGCCCACAGTCAGCCCCAGTGGGACCAGAGCAGCACAGCGGCGCAACTGGTATGATTTTGCTTCTCCCAGATCGTTTTGTAGGAGTTTGACCCTTGCTGACATCACCTGCAGACGTTGCTCGCTGGAAGCGGTGTTGCTGGTGGAATCATGACGGCGAATGTTGCGTGCGCGAACTGCGAGTCCTGGAATGGGGGTGACATGTCTCTTCAGGGGACCAGCGTGCCTTGGATCGCAGCCTGGAGATCGGGATCTTCGTTGGCGACGACAAATAAGGGCGCCACCATCTCTCAGCACGGAGGTAACGACCATACCGGGTTCAATATCGATTTGACTACGGCAACCATCAGCTCTGATAGTAATCCTTTCCTTACCTCCCGCGACACTGGTGGTGGCGGTGGTTCCGGTTCCGGTTCCGGTTCACCCGCAGGAGGCAATGGGATAACGCTGGCTAGAGGAAACCCCAATGCCGCCGCGATTCTGGCAGCTCACGGTGTTATCGGGGCTTTGGTTATGGCAGTGCTTTATCCTTTGGGCTCCCTTCTTATGCCGCTTCTTGGGAGATGGTATGTCCATGGAGCGTGGCAGGTGATCACTTTTGCTCTGATGTGGGCGGCTTTCGGTCTCGGTGTTCAGAGCGCCAAAGACCGGAATATGGTGAGTGTTTTTTTCTTCTTCATGAGACCCCTGCCAGAATTTGACTGACAGCCATTGCAGCTCTTCACACAGACGCACACGATTCTCGGTACCGTGGTTGTTGCCTTTTTTGGGGTACAGCCTGCGCTCGGCTACATTCATCATCGTCAGTATGTTCAGACGCAGAGCCGCGGTGCCGTCAGTTACGTACACATCTGGCTCGGCCGGATCCTGATGCTGCTGGGCATCATCAACGGTGGGTTGGGCCTCCGGCTTGTCGGAGAGCGGCAAGAGCTCGTGATCGCCTACGGCGTGGTTGCCGGCGTTATATTCCTATGTTATATTCTTGCCAAGGTGTTTACGGTTATTGGGGCTCAGAAGGCACAGGGGAGGAGCTATAAGGAAGATCGAGTCCCTGGCAACATGAGGAGGCCGTACCAAGAGTCGAGGCGGCATGGTGGGAGGTATGCTTAGAGGGTGGGTTTGAGATGGGGGGTATTGGGATTAGATTTATGACATCGGGTGCTCATAAATACATCCGGGGTTGGCATATGCGCGGGGTTTTTATCTAGGTTTTTATTTTTATTTTTTTTTGGCTCGAATTGGGCGTGAGTTGTTGAATTGGTACCGAGTTTTGACTTAGATTGTTGTCTTTGTGCTAGTCAGTGTGAGAGTTGAGGCTGAGCTATGATGCAGTGATTAATTCATTCGAGGCATCGATGAATGATAAAGGCTCGAGTATCGTCCACGGCGTTCCTGAATTTCTTGAATGAATGAGTTCGGATGAAGTGAATAAATGACAAGTGGTGATAGCTGGGGCCATCACGTGACGCGGCCTACCGATGATTCCCGGCAACTTTTGGGTGGGGGAGCACCTCCCTCTGCACGACGTTGAGCCGGGGGCTTTTTTTGAAAACCTCTCAGCCAAGGAACCTCCACCACCGCAGCAGCCGACCAACACCCTTTCCACATCCCCGCGACTCCTCCGACGACACCTCGAGCGTTTAGGCCTTGTTGTTTTCTTCTTTTTCCTCCCCCGAAAACACAACAACAACCACAACCCTTTCCAAAATGTTCTCCCGGGCTTCGGTATGTACTACCCATCCATCTTTCAATTGTTTCAATTGATTTAAATACAATGTTGTCGGTGTTGGTGTTGGTGTGAACTTGGAAATTGACTCGTTTTGTCAGACCAAGGCCGTCTCGGCTGTGTCCAGACTTGCTGCTGGCCGGACTGCTGTTGCTGTGCAGGCTAGGACTTTTATTGCTCCTACTGTTGCGAGGAGAGGTATGTGGATTTCTGTTGACTAAGGGGAGGAGGGGAGGGGGATCGAGGGCCGATACGGAACCACGATGAATACCGACACCGAGATGACGAACTGGAAGGAGATGGGGTGGATAGGGAGGAAAAAGGGGGTTGGGAAAAGGATATGAAAAGAGGAGAGATATTGGGGAGAATGGGAATGACGTGGATGGAAGCTTGAGGGGAGCTATAGTGGAGGACAGGGAGGGAAGCTCGACATGATACAACACCACCACCAACCACCCACTTCAACCAACGATACCCCCCCCTGACGACGACCGAACCCCGATATCATAATACTGGTCATCATTTTCACGTTGAGGAATAATAATACTGACAGATTTTCTCTGCTTTACAGCCGACTTCGTCCAGGAGCTCTACCTCAAGGAGCTCAAGGCCTACAAGCCCAACCCCGTCAAGGACTCGGACGCCGTCGGCCAGGTCGCCACCTTCAACCTCCCCAAGACGCCCAAGTCGCCCGAGGAGGCCGACCTCGCCTCCAGCCTCAAGGAGTACGAGAGCATGGCTGTCGAGGTCGAGGGCTCCGAGGTTGATGCCAGCGGTGCTCAGACCACGGCTGTTGTGGAGGACTGGCTTGTTGAGGAGGAGGAGGATGATGGTGCTCACCACTAGATTTCCTTTTATCCTCGACAGCGCTGAATAAACATCCGCTTTCACCTTGGACCGGAGGGGGGACCCTCGGACGAATGGAAGGAGGTAGATGGGGAATTATACATTATTGGAACTTGGCGGTTAGGTCACGCTGGACTTCCAGGATGGCCCAAAAATGAAGGTGTGTGTTTGCGTCGATGGTGGGTGGGGGAGGATGATTGATTTCGGACAGATGGGCCGTAGTCAATGTGTACATTGATTTTTTTCTCCTTTTTGGTTTTTTATGATGGCTCGCTCGCAGCGGTATTGAACAATCTCCCTGCTGGTTTAAAACGGTGATTCTTGACTGCGATAGTGAACCAACCACCTACTACAAGCTCTGCCAGAGCTGAAGGGACAATGTCAAAGCTCCTAGCTCAGCTTCTTTGATCTCGCCCGGACCCGGAAGTGGAGGGGGGGCGGCTATCCCCTTTTAAGGCGGATACCAACTCCAAGAGAAAACAATTTCTCTGGGCAGCACATGAGGCTGTCTGGGGTAATCACCGACCTACCTATGTGACGTAAAAACTCCCATCAAGGCCATGGTGAGAGGGGGAACGGATCGATCGCCATTGGTGATAAAAACTCTTCAATATCATTCACGTTATGAAGCGAAGACGTCGCCATTCAGCTCTACGTGGCTACTTCTTCTTTTCACCACAGCATATAAACAGACCAATCCATAATACGAGGATCAGTATTCCAGGCTTGTCTTCAACTTTCATCCTCATTGAAACCATGATTATTTTTCAACCTTTCTTTCTGTGACCATAACACACCTTGCCATCACCGATTTTGTTTCTCAACTACAGCAGCAACAACAACAACAACACCCCACAAAATACACATTCGCAAACATCACCATAGAGTATTTTCATTGAGCAAAGCACTCTTCATAAACGTTGAACAATCTCTCGCTGTCGATTAAAGATTATTAATTTACCTACTCCCCTCCCCCCCAACCAACTTCCACACACACACACACACACACACACACACACACACACACACACACACACACACACACACACACACACACACACACACACACACACACACACACACACACACACACACACACACACACACTCACATACCCAAGAACACCTTGCCAGTTGGTTCTTATTATTGTTCTTATAGTGTGCTGCTGCTCCCCATTTCATCATAAAAAAAAACAAGAGAAAAAAACATCAAACACCTCAACACCTCCCCCAACCAACCAACCAACCAACCAAAACACACACCACCGACCGAGCCCATGCACCCACCCCCATTAGAAACCGACCTTGAAATGCACAATGCTATGGTTATAAGTAAGTAGTGCGTAATAAGAGCCTCGTTGGGGTCATCAAACAAGTGTCTGTATAAAAAAAAAGGTTTTTCTTTTCTTTTTGCTCGAGTGAGTTATGTGCCATTTTCTCTCCCCCCAGCCCACAAATGTAGTCAAAGAAGGTTAAAAAAAAGCTGAAAAGTAACAAGATTAATCGAGAGAGAAGAAACGGAGGATTGTCATAGGTAGAAAGAGAGACAGAGAGCCATGCAAAAGACTACATGTCGAAGTTTGATGCACCAAACATCTGCTCATCGTGAGTGTTGGTCCTGACGATTCCACTCATGCGATTTGAATTCCGGGGATCGACATCGCGCATGTCGTCCCAGTCATCATCCCTCCTCCGGTCGTGATCATCATCCATGTCCTCGTCCTCGTACTTGCTGTACCTGTTCCCCATGTGGTCGTCAAGCGCGCTCTCATCCACAAACGTGAATCCCTGGAAATTGGCCTGTACTGATGGTGAGAGGGGAGTCGATGTCGCGTATCCCTTGGCCAGGGCGGCCGCCCGCTCGTTGAGTGACCCGTTGGTGTTGAGAGCGTTGGTGAACTCGGGGTCGAAGTAGGAGACATCGGTGTCGTTCTTGAGTTGCGGCTTAAATGGAGGGGTGATCAACTTCTTAGAAAGAGCATCCCAGTCAATGTCGGCAAAGAACGCGTGTCTCTTCAGCTCTTCGGCATCGTCAGTCGCGCCGAGACGATGCTTCGGGTTGCGATTCAGCAGCCCCTTGACAAAATTCCGGCCTTCCAACGACAAAGTATCCCGAGGGAATCGAACCTTGCCAAAAGCAATGTTCTTGTACATTTGTTGCGTCTCCTCGGCGTAGAATGGGCTCCACCCGCAACACATTTCGAAAACCAGGACGCCCAAAGACCAGAAGTCAACCATCTTGGTGTAACCCGTCTCGTCCAAGAGCACTTCTGGGGCGAGATATTCCGTTGTGCCGCAGAATGTGTTGGTGGTGTCGTTCTTAGTGAGGTTGGCCTTGGAAAGACCGAAATCGCAGAGCGCAATGTGGCCGTTCGCATCCAGCAAAATGTTTTCGGGCTTCAAATCGCGATAAACAATGTCGTTCTTATGGAGATGTTGAATCGCGAGAATCAGCTCCGCAATGTAGAACTTGGCGCGCTTCTCCTCAAACTTGCCATCCTTTTGCAAATGCCAAAAGAGCTCTCCACCCGACATGTAATCCGTGACCAGGTAGAGATCAGAAGGAGTCTGGAAGGAGAACTTGAGGCCCACAATAAATGGGGAATCGGCCATCGCTGTCCGTACCAGAATGTTGCGCTCGCCAACAGTATGCGCCACCTCCTTCTTCTGCACAATCACCTTCTTCGACAAGACCTTCATGGCGTAAATGCGCTTGGTATCCTTCTTGCGAACCTGATATACCTGACCGAACGTGCCCTTGCCGATAAGTCGCAGAATCTGAAAGTCTTCGGGTCCATAATGCTTCGGCTCCGCTCGCTGGTAAAACGCCTCGACGTAAATCTCGCCCGTCGGCGCATTTTCGGCCATTGTGTCGGCATGTCCTTTCAGTGGGAACCAACCACGGACCGGTCCCTCCCTCTCAGACGACTTGGCCTCGAAATCGACATGACCCAAGAACTCCTCCCCATTTTGTCCTTGCCCGTAAACCGAAATGTCCACAAGCATGTCCGAGTCAATAACATCGCTGTTCTGCTGTCAGCATCGTCGCATTAGCCCGCGACATAGTTGTCACCTACAAGATGGCTTCCGCGTCCCACTTTGGGTTGGTCAAGGACCGCCGCGACCCAGAGGTGCGGTTGCGGAAAGTGTTGAAATCGGAAAGACTGGTGTTGCTGCTCTGTCTGCTTCGCATTGGAATCGCCATTGGCCTGCCAGAATCGCTCCCTGTGCGCTGAATCGGCACTCCGCCCATGGCCACAGCGGCAATGGCGGCATCGTCGTCCATCTCCGAAGGTCGAGGGCCGGCCGAGATGAGCTCGCTTCGCTGGAAAACAACAACGACATAAGGGTTTTGACATCGCTTTAGCCCTCTGGCTTCGGAAATCTTGACGGCCAATTTTCCTCTTGGGGCTGGTACTCGGGCGCCCTGAGGTGTTGGTGTGTTGGTCGCAGTCCGATCAATGCTCTCGCCGTTGTGCCTAGAGTTACTGTCATGCCCATCGCTGGAGCGCGAATGTTGGGTAGATGAGAGTGCACGAGTTGGGGTGTTGGCACCGCTCTTTTTTCCCGACACACTTGTTAGCTTCTTGAGATGCAACACAGAGGCGGACTCGTAAGAAATTCTGTCGTGAGATGTGGGACGACTTGGAGAGTTAGGGACAGTAGAGGCACGGCCAGCCGGGTTGGAAAGGTGAGGAGCCGTCACGACGGAGCCGTTCACCGTGGTCGTTGTCAGGGGCGCCAGCATCGACATCCTCCTTGCTTTGCCCTTGCCGGCGTCAGAGACGCTGGGACGGCGAAACAGAGGAGGCGTCCCGCTTCGGGACTTTACGCTACCCCGGTCTCCAGCATAGTTGCGCAACGACGAAGGCTGCGAGACTGGAGGGGTCGGGTAGGGATGCAACCGGCTGCCTTCCTGGGGCAACGACTCAGATGGAGGTCCCAGAATCTCGTGAGCCAGAAGAGGAGGACCCTCATCTGACGCATCGGTGCATGGTTCTGGCTCTGGCTCTGGCTCTGGCTCTGGCCCAGCGGGCGAGAGTGGGACCTCTGGCGGTGTATCGGGTTCCCGTGCCTCGTCGGTCTGGTGGTCGGAGGCCTTCTGAGTAGTCGCGGCTTGTCCACTCGTCCTGAAAGAACCAGAAAACAGTCGCGGAAAAGAGCTTGCACGAACCTGGTTGAAGTAGCTCATGATGCCCGGCAGCCGTCGATCTTGAAGGTCTGGCTGCGGAGTCGCAATGCCAGAGCGCGGCGATTCGTAACCAATCTGATCCGCCGCACCGTCCTCTTCCGCTGCCGCGACAGACCTGCTGCGCTGGTTAATACCTTCCATGTTGACGATGAGTGATTTTTTCCGAAGCACGGAGAAAGCAGGCAAACCAAGGCAGGGGTTGTTCGTTGACCGAGGAGAAAAGGGGGGTAATAAGGCGGGGCACAAATTGACAGGAGACGATGACAGCCGTGGGGAAAGGGTGCTAGCTCATGGTGAATTTTGGGCGAATTGGGTTGGGGTAGATTCCAACAACAAGAACAGTTGAGCCGACGAAGTGGTTCTCGGGAGGGGAGAGGGGTGGGATATACTACATCTATGACGAGAAAGCTGTAGCCGGGGGACGGGGAGGGGAGGGGAGGGGGCAGCGGCCTGCTGGCTTTTAACGATCGCCCCAGAAATGGCCTCACCCAGTAGAAAGCAGGGCAGGACGGCTATGGGGCAGGTAGGGGCAGGCCGTCGGGCTGGCAGTGCTGTGCAGGAATTGCAGGAATCTTCAAAACCCGGGAGGCCGAGAGCGAACAGAACCCCTTCTGGCCGAGGATTTTCTTGCCTGTTGCGCTGCCGAACCCTTCATCAGGCAGACTGGATATGGAAGCACCCTAGATGCTTGCCATGTGGTTGTCGTGGGTGCAAAGGCCTGTGAGTGGGGGAATATCGAGCATTTTGCAGTGCCCATGGCCCAATTCCAAGCCCCAAGATCGGGTTGAACGGAGGGGTGAGGGGGCCGCTGAGGGGGGTGTGCCGACCGAACAATCCAGGGCAGCCTACCAGCAGCCAGCAGCTTCCCGGTTCGCTCACTCAGCGAGTCAGGCCGTTCTCGGCTTGATATGCCCGCACCCCCCCTTTAGCCCACGCGAATGTCTTCGACCCCCGTCGCCGCCGGCGCAATCCCGGTACGACAATGCGCTTTTTGCATGTGCACATCAGGTTGATGAGGACGGCAGATACGACACCGATGGGTACATGGCCCTTGCCAGGTCAAGAAACATCCGGTAGGCGGAACCGAGTGAGGTGGTGCAATCATAGAGGGACGCCCCTCACTTGCAATGGGAGCGGGAGCGGGAGTAGGAGCGCCGCATTGTGTGATGACAGATACCGTAATCCGCAACTCGCCCAACTTTTGCACTTGCGATGACGGCACTAGCCGGACTGACTCAACTTTCCCGTAGGGCGGACGGCCAGCGAAGAGGAGGGAGATATGCGGAGTCTGCAACGTTTCGTAGTGTACGTATGAGCAGCCGTGGCGGGGTAGGAAAGAGACTGTCTATCCATGTTTGGGCAAGGGGGTGGTCCCAAGCAACGCGCCGACAGGACGACAGCTGTCAGGACCCTCTGTCTCCATCGCCACCTCGCTGCCGCTTGAGACCCAGCCACCAGAGGGGTTTGTCGGTTGATGAGACGGTGTGCTCCGGGCTTTGATGGATTGCAATGTCGATGCGGTGCGACTTCTTGGATGTTGTTGGGGCTCTGAGCGTCGTCGTGGCTAAAAGCAATGCCGGCCTTCTGGAAGGCCGAATAGAAGATGTGGGCAATATGGGGATAAAGTGAAGGTCGAAGCGACGGGACAGGGAAGATGCAACAACAACAGACGGGGTGCGAGCAGAAGATACTTACTTTGACATCATGGCTTGAGTTGCCCTCCGGAGCAGATCAAAACCCCCTCCCGAGCCGCCGGTGGAGGGTGCGGCAGCAGTTTCGCCTGCGGGGCCCGACATTGTTTGCCTCACGTTGGTCTGCTCAGCAGAAGTCGATCGGGGAGAGATAGAGGAGACCGACTCGGACCGGGTTGTCGGCGCAGGTGGCCGTGGGGGATCTTGCGGGTATGGATGCGGCTGTTGTCGGTGTTGTCGGTGTTGTCGGTGATGGATGGGCGTGGTGAGGTGGTGAGGTGGTGAGGTGGTGAGGTGATGAGGTGGGTGAGGAAGAATGAAGACAAGAATGAGGCGGTATACTGAGAGAAGTGTCTGCTGAGCTGTGTGGTGTTGGAAGCGCCCAAGTGGCCGCGGGGTCCTGCGGCAAGGTTGAGAGGTCTGGGGTTGGGCAGTGGTGAATCCAGAGTTGGAAAAGCGGAAGATTCGCACACCGGAGCAATTCTTCAAGAAGTTAAAAGTGAATGCGTTGAATGGCGGCTTCCACCGTGCAAAGCCTAGGCTGCGAATAGTGGGGCAATGGTTGGCTACGAGCCCCTCCAGCTGGGTTGCGAGTTGCTCTGGGAGCAGCTGGGGAGCAGCTGGGGAGCTTCGACGACAGCGCTGCCGCAGGCAGGTGAGGTGTCAGAGAGGGGCAATTATTCAAAGCTCGGCAGTGAGAGAGTGCAGGTGGCTGTCGTGGGAATGGATTTTTGGGTGGTCGTGTTGGCAGAGCGCTTTCCGACGGGTTACGGCCTTTGGCTTTGAATATTACGTCAAGAAATAAAGGACCTGTTGCCTCTGGTGCTGAGATGCGGGCGATGCGGCTTGTTGCTCTGGCTGTCTGTCGTATATAAAGCGTTCTGTCTCCGTCCAGTGTCTCAGCGCTGCCAGGTTACCGGATACAACAGGCACATGGCTGGAGGATGGCTGGTATTGACGGCGGCGATGGCAGTTCCATTCAGTCTACTGCCGAGAGTGACAGTTACAAAGTTGAGTGGAAAAGAGTGGTCAGAAAGAGAAATGACATTTGCCCCCAACCATTGAGTTCAGTGCTCTGGGCCCAAGCAGCTATTTTTTGTTTGCGACGGTCACGACCATCTACCCGCAATGCTGGGTCAGGCCTTACCCGGCCCTTGAAAGCGGCCGGGTTCTAACGTGGCTGCAGGTACCTAGGGAAGGAACTGAATTCTGCCTTTTGGCTTTGTTACGCTTGCTTTGGTTTCTTTTGCCCGGGTGCTCCAATACCCAAATCAAATGCCAAGACTTCCTATTTGGGTGGTGTAAGTCGAGCGAGGTCTCTCTCGGTTCTGGTCTACAGGTTGTTTCCGACACCGCCCTAGCCTAAATGGCGGATCGAGTCTCGTTAATCATCGCATAAGAGCCATCCAAACCTTGCCGTCACACATCTTGTCATCATCAATATTGCGAGCCGTTGGTTAGCCTGGACTTGTTGAAACCGAAGACTGTGCCCCTTATCGCCAAGTAGATACAAACAACTTGCCGTCAGACGGATGCTCCTTCTCCTTCCGCCCACAGGTCTCGCCGAGGACATGCAGGTCATTTCAACAACACAGTATTGGACCTTCTCATACTGTTACGCATGTGTCAATAAGACCCGATTCGTGTGCCCGTCAGCTCTGATCGAAATCGCCTCAGCCCGGCCGTACCTTCGAGACGTTGGGAGTCAGTCTTATAAAAGCTGGGGCACTCAACGCCACCTTCCGAATAACCTTTCGTGTTCTCTAGCACAACGCGCGAGAGAAGACACGACTTCCCACAGCCGCCTTGTATACTCCCGAGAAAAGACAATCTGCCGAAGCTAGCAACCGTTCATCCCCCTCCTTATCAAGGGTCGTACAGATATCACTACCGGAGTTTCTTGACATCGATACAAGGCCGAGGAGGATGTCGCTTGGCCTCCAAAGATCAGGTTTACTGTCCGACATCGAATGGCGCTGTTGGCAGAAGAAGCAAGAGGGCGGCGGCGGCGAATCTTCTTCTCGTCTCCAGAACCACATCGTAATCTTCCACCTGGCCAAGACAGAACCTCTGCGGCCAACTGCATATGTAGCTGTACCAATGACATGGCGGAACTGTATGTATGCTGGCATCTTCTCGGCCTACCTTCTGCCCTCGATACAGAATCTATACACCTGCAGAAGTGACAACTACTTTGTGGCACGTTCCACCTTGATATCAGAATGCTCAGAGAGGAGACCAACTAGAACTCACCGCTTACACTCCGGTCTCTACCCCGTACCACCACGTCAACACTCGTGATCTGTGTTGCCACGCTCGGTTCCACGTTGAGCAGTTCGTTCCAAGTTTAACGGCTTGACTACCCAAAGGGCAATATCTAGCGGTGTCAATTTGTCTCTCTTGGCAGGGAACATCTGACTTTATGTTCAGTGAGTACCAGCATTGCCACTATGTCTGCTCACAAGATTTCAAATCAGACCTTTTTTGTACATGATCTTATACAAGTGTATCTCACAATTCATCAACCGAGCATGTCACCTAACCTTGAACTCTGAGTGGTAGCGTTTACGAGTCCAGCACTCCGGGTTTGTATCTTTACAAACCCTTCAGCTTCGCAAACAACCCCCCTTTTCTGTCTCGGGTGTACACAAACTCAAAAAGGGCCGGTGTAACCAAACCCTCGGAGTGTCTTGGCTTGCCTTTAGCAGAAAAAGAGAATCGAGATTCCAAACTGAACCCATGTCATTCAGAGCCACATGTCTCGGATTCCGTCATGTCTTTCCACCTACGCCACACATCTTGCCAATTTCATAAAGTGGTAGAGTGGTAGCTACACCATAGTCATCAGACTATCATAATCATTCGTAGTGACCGGGGTGGGAAGACTCATAATCATTGAATGAGGTAAACATACATGCCTTCATATTAGTTTTTATTATCATGGGCAGAGTTGTTCATTCCCTTCATTCTATAACAATTCCCAAATCTTCAAATCATCATAACATAGCCATGAACTTCAATATCCCTCTCACCACCGCACAAAACTTCTTGAATATTTCCCCTTTCCCACATCAAGCCATCTCATAGATATCATGAACTACCACCACCCTGAACAGACTCCTTTGCAGCTCTGAGAATACCCTTCAGCCTCTCCTCCGTCTGGGGATCAAACCGACTATGGGTTGCTATGGCTGGACGAGGAGAAAGCGGATCAGGGAGAGCAGCTGACGTTGGAATCAGTATTGATAGGTCCCAGCTTCAGCTTCTCAAGATTTGAATTTCGAAACAATCCATGACTTACAACAGCTGAAATCACCATGCTGAAGCCGAGCTCTGGCATTCTCATACTCCTCCCTGAACTTGGGTGTATTCCACGACGCCAGCGGCTTCCCGGCCGGGGTGTGCTGATGTTGATGCTGAGAAGTCTGGATTGGGGGTGTGCTGAGGTCCGGCAAGTCGGACATGGTCAAATCGGTGGACATGGCTGACTTTTGTATTGAATTTCGAACCGAAACTAGACTGAACGCAGGTCCCTTCCGATACTGACACAGCAGGCTCGTATCAAACTGGTGAGGAGGAACGACTTTGATATGTAATTTCGAAAATGTACCTTTTTCCAACTCCAAGAGAAGAAGGTGAAGGCCAGAGGAGCATGTCATTCAACTCCCTACCCTACCTGCCCTGCCAAGCCTGTCACCCATGGTCCGTGCACCTGCCTTCAACAGCGGCGGAGCCCTACGGGTTCAGGGATCCCTGCTATTGTGCTGGGGGGCGGGGGGAGGGCGGGTTGTCGCTCGACCGAGGCTCCATTTTCAATTGCAAGTTCATGATTTCTCCCCCTCCTCCCAGATATTGGACCGATTTCGTGAATTGAACAACTTAGCTCTCAAACCAGCAAACACACACAAACCACAATTCAACCATGTCCAAAAACCGAACCCCCATCCCCGACGCCTGGGACGACGACTGGGCCCCCCAAGCCGACCGCCTCTCCAAAACCCCGGCCGAACCCTCACCACCACCACCAGCGCCCCTCTCCAAAGCCGAGCGTCGCGCGAAACACCTAGAGGAGCAGCGCAGGTTATGGGAGTCAGCGTACGTCCCTCAACATCCAAACCATTCCCCCATCACTAACACCATATAGTGAAGCCCCAGAACCAACCCCCTACCTCCCCATCACAAACCCAATCCCCCTCTCCACCCCCTTCAAACCCCCCATCCAGCTCCTTTCCCGCCGCCCAATCCCCCAGAAAACCCTCGTCCGCGATCCAGCCACCGGTCTCGAACAACTCACCATCACCCAGCCCGACGACTTCGACGACGAAGACCCCGACACGGCCGCCCAAAAGCCCGAAACCCCCCAAGAGCGCAAGGAGCGCCAGAGGAGAGAACTAGAGGAAAAGCAGCGCCGGTATCAAGAACAAAGAGCAAAGATCTTTGGGGACTCAAACCCTTCCTCTGGGCAGTCATCCCCAGGGACGGTGACGCCCCCGCAGGCCGGGAATGATGGTAGGGGAGGAGGACATAGAGGACGGGGTGGTGGTGGGAGGGGCAGGGGGAGGGAAGGGAACGGGAGGGGCAGCATCAATGGGCGGAATACCAACCGGCAACCTCAGCAGCAGACAACTGAACCACCGTCGAGGGAGCTCTTCGACGCGGAATACTCCCCCAAACCACCCAACCGACGAGGCGGCGGTCCCTCCTCCTCTCAACAGCCCAGCCGCTCTCACACACCCCGTGAAGAAGACCAAATCACCCGTCAACCAAGAGGTCCAGACGGCAGCGGAAGAGGAGGTTTCGGTTTCGCCAAGCGAGGCGCAACCAACGGCTGATCTTTCCATTCTTTCATGACTAGAATGCATTGACGCTACACGGTATCATTCTATATGATCTGTATCCCAAAAACAGAAATTGTCTCCAACTACCGCTGTACAAGGTACCAGTGTGCTACTCTACCAACCACCACCAATCTTCCCCGCCAACTGAACCACCCGTTCAGTGTCAGTCTGCGTCTTTCCCACATCACTAACCACCTCCCGAAAGGTGGTATACGCCAACTTCTCCACCGGCACCGACGTCAGCTCCGACCACACCCTCAGCACATCCCGAACATAACCGGGTGATATCCCAGCCACCACGAGGCCATCATATGTCCTTTCAGATGATGATGTCTCCTCATCATCACCAGAAAAGTACGCCTCATCCACCACCTCCAACCAAGCCTTTTGCTCCTGCGGCCCAGGTTTGTTTTCGGTCCCACCAAAACCCATCCTCTCGAGGACAATCGGGTCGTCCACCTTGAGCTGTCCACCACCGTTGGTGCAACCCCCCGGACACGCCATCACCTCGACATAGGAGAAATCCAGCGCGTTGCTGGCTCCCGCGGCCTTTCCAGGTCGTCGAGCTGAACCAAACGGTTTTCCTCCAGGCATGCGGGGAGGTCTGGCGGGCTTGAGCTTCCGAACGAGGTTTTGGATGTTGCGGAAGCCGTAGTAGCGGGCGGCTTTGAAGATTTGTTCCCCCGAGGAGGAGAGAATCGAGTACTCTATTACGTCGGCGTTGCGGCCTCGGGTGGTGGTCAAAGTTGAACCGGGGTTTTGGGAGAGGAGGGTGTGGAGGATGTAATGAAGATTTCCACCGGAGGTGCCCGCAGAAAGGGATTGCTGTTCGTTTTTCTTCCCCGGGGCGGAAAAAGGCAAAAGGAAATCGCCCATGGTTTTGTGAGGGAAGGGCGTGGTCTGGGGGAGGGGGGTTGTAGGTAGAGAGAAGAAATTGATGTTGCGTGATTCGGCGAGCATGAGGATTTCTTTGGTGGTGATTACGCAGTCGACGTCTCTGATTCCTTTTTGAGTTGTGGCTGTGGCTGGGTTGTTGGAGGTGTTGTTCCAGACGGCATCGGTGAGCTCTTCCCGGCTGGCCTCGAGCTTCTTGTCGAAGCAGGGCATTATGGAGAGGTGCCATATCCTGTCTGGGGAGATGTTGAGGGTTTTGGAGAGGGTTGTTTTGAGGAGGGTGCCGGTGAGGGCCTGGGGGGATTTGACTTTTGAGAGGTAGGGGAGGACGTAGGGGTGGGTCTTTTCGGCGTAGCAGACCCAGCCTGGGCAGCTGGAGGTTAGGACTGGTTTTTTGATGTCGTTGGAGGAGGAGGAGATGACTTCGTCGGCGCCTAGGACTAGGGAGGCTTCGCGGGCGCGGTTGGTGGAGACGATGTAGGTGAAGCCGTTGTTGTGTCTGCCGCCTGAGGGGAGGCCGAGGGAGGGGTTGGAGAGGAGGTGGGTGATCATGTTTGCTGCTTGGGATTGGGTGGTGTTGTTTCCTATCGCGGCGGCGAGGGAGGCGAGGACTTGGGGGGATACAGAGCAGACGAAGAGTTTGGAGGAAGGGTTTCCGTCGAGGTTGGTGGTTATGGTGGTGCCATCTTGGGAGAGGGCGAGGCTGGGGGCTGAGTCCAGCAGGGAGAGGACTTCATTGTGGGATTGGAGGGAGACGAGGACGGCTTCGGCCGAGGTTACGCAGCCTGAGCAGGCTAGGCAGTCGGTGAGGGATATTTGCGCGGGGCCGGCGGGTTGTGAAGCAGAGGGTTGCTGACCGTCGAGGATGACTTCGAATTCGAGGGATTCGGAAGCTTGTGGTGGTGGCGCGGTGGGAAGGGTTTCGATCGGTTTTATACAAGCGACGCCGGGGGATATGAAATCGTTCAGGTCGTCGGCAGAGAGGATGGCTGACATTGTGACGGCCGGCTGTGGAAGTAAAAAAGAGCTTGGACTCGAGGTGTGGTTGTCGAGGGGCCGATCGATGGAGGGGCTGTTTACCCCACGATCAGATGTCAAAGGTGTCGTCGTGAATAGATCTTGTCGCAAGCAATGCCTCCAGTTGACTTCAGTGTAGCTCCAGTATAGATTGGAAAGAAAGAGAGCTGAGTCTAAAAGAAGACAGCGAACACCCAGAGCCAAGATAATCCCCAAATTCCTATCTCAAGCCCACTCCCGGAGATGCACAATTTGTAAATTCAGTGACTCTTTTGCTTTGAAATGCGCTTGCTCCAAACCAAAACTGCGAAAATGCGACATCGGCTCCCCTGGTGGCGGTTGAGCGGGCGCCCCGCTACCCGCCAGGAGCCCCGCCCGTCTCCTCGGCGTCGCGCACTGTGCCAATCACTGGGGTGCCATTTGCGATATGACGTAGCGGAGGATACAAGGGTACTTAGACACATTATGTAGAGCTTCAACACTACGATACAAGGAACTCACTTTCACAGTCTAATTCTCACATACAATTCTTTTGTTCTGAAACCATTTCGAAGAACGGCCAAAATGGACACCCCACCCTCCGAAATGGACGTAAGTTCCCCCGTCACCAACCCCCCCCTACAATTATAAACCATCACACAAACTAACCCAATGCCCCCCAAGTCAACCACCTTCCTCCACCTCACCACCCTCCTCTACCTCCTCCTCCAATCACTCCCCCTTCTCCTCTGGCCCTCTTTAACAACAACCCTCCTCACGCCCCCAAACTACTACCCCCCCTCCTCTTCCGATCTCGTCTCAACCTACCTCGCCCGCACCCTCGCCCTAACAAACCTAACCCTCGCCGCCCTCCTCCTCGCCCTCTCCGGCCTCCTCGCCTTGAGCCCTTCCCCATCCCCTTACTCCTCCGCCGCAGTCCTCATCACAACACTATACCACTCCGCCACGGGGGTATACTCCTACACCCGGTACACCACCCCCCGCACCTCCCAACCGATCCACCTCTTGGGCTGTCTAGCAAGCAGTTTCCTCGCTTGCGTAGGGCTCTACGTTCTCCTATTCGGAGATGGGAAAAGACTGAGCAGGCGGACCGGGGCGGATAAGGCTACCAGCGGGTGGCCTTTCAGGAATAAAGAGGCGGATAGGAAGAAGAAGAAGAAGTCGGGTTGAGGCCTCAGGATGAGGACGAGGAAAGGGTTGGACATTGGACATAGAAAAAAAACCTTGCGTGTGTGTGTGTGTGTGTCATAAGAGGTGTAAAATGGCATGTTTTGTGGTTATAGTCTATAATGCTCTCGCATGTCATCGACAGAAGAAAATAGAGATAATGCCACGGGGAAATAGGGACCTTTAAAGATAGGTAGCCAGCCCACGGGTTTTTTTGAAAAGTAATCATTTAAACCTGCAAAGAAAATCAAGCAGGCCTTTGAGGATTGTTAGCAGGCATAGGATAGTTAATAGCTAGACCTTCAAACACTCAACACACACACGCACTCATAAAGATAGTCAATGGGCCTTGAAAGATAGCAAACAGGCGCTAAATATGCATTGATATGCCTCTTAAGAGATGCCCAAGAAGCATTTGATTTTATCTTGTCAAGTGACTCTATCTACAACGCTTGTCCCGGACCACATTTCCCATCCCCAGTCGAACCGTCAGGCGGGGTACGAAACATTGTGCCGCTTCTCGAGATGAATCCAAAGGTAATCCATGGTTTTGATCGCCTCCTCAGACCGGGGGCAAGTTTTCACCGGACAAGTAACAGACTGTGAAATAGGATTGCCGCCTGCATCTTTGGACTTGTGCACCCATGAGTAGTGACTATGGAGACCTCGATAACTGATGTAAGGCGTTTCAGACCTCTCACAGTTCTTGAATCGACATACGTAAGGCGCGGCGAAAAAAGGTATGCGCAGCTTCAAACAGACGACTTCAGCCTCAGCAGTGTTTTCAGCGGTGGCCAAATACGGCTCGCTGACATCGCAGGATCGAAAAGTCAAATGTACATATTGATTTGAGGCGTTGTTGGAAGAAGGGGATTGATCCGAAGCATTGTCGGAAGAAGGGGGTCCTTGGATATCCAAAGGTACAGAAGACGCGTCCAAAAGCTGATCTTGAGCGCCCGTAGACTAGTTTTGCGCATCCTCGACAGAATTTGCGGCGGCTTCAGGAGCCGTCAACACCACGTCCGCCTCTCCCGACAACACTGCCTGTTTACGAGCAAACCAGTCCTTCTCGCTCCGTATGACCTGCTCCAGAAGAACCTCCTTCTCCAGCCACTCCTGTTTGTAAAGTTCACCGACTTCCTTGAGCTCAGCCTCGAGCCGCTTCCCTTCTTCCTCGGCCCACTTTAGCTGAAGTTTAGTTAGCTGGAATAGCTTCTCACGTGGCATAGCAATCTCCTCGGGACTAAACAGCTCTTCGTCCAAGGGTGTGAGCATGTCCTCGGAGTCTTCGTAGGGAACATCGCTGTCATCTACCGCGTCATCCTGGCCGGCAGCGTGCGATTGTGGTGTCTTGAGAATGATACGGAGGTTCTTGCTCGACTTGCCCGTGGTTTGGTGGGCCTTCGAGACGGGATCTGAGGGTCGGAGGTCTTCTGTTTGGTGGACTGTTCGCATGTGCTTGGCCAGGGCGTCGGAGCGGGTGAAGGCGCGATCACACTCTGGGAGGCAGTAGTTAGTACTAATTATCACGATGCAGAGCAGCTGTTTTGCAGAGCCTACCTGGAAGATAGCAGTAAAATGGCTTTTCCCTGGTGTGACTTCGCATGTGAGCTTTGAGAGCGTAACCACTGGCATGGGCCATTCCCTTCCTAGTGCATCCAATCCATTCACAGGTATACTTCTTTGCTCGAGTCTCGATATGATCGCTGTGGATGTGTTCAACCAGATTGTCCATGTTGCCCTGGTCGCCAGCCCTGCAGCCCTCCCAATGGCAGATGGTGACCTGTTCCGCATACTCTTCCTCCTCTTGGCGCGCATTGATGGGCGAGTTTGGCACGTCGCCATCGGTGTCGGAGGAGACTTGCGATACAGTATCAATGTCTGGGTCGACGCTGGCCTCCTTGTGAAATGCTGGCGAGGCTACCGAGCCAGTGGCCGTCTTGAGCCGTTTGGTTGGTGGTGCATCCTCCATGATGTCTTCGGGGGCGTCGCGATCTGGAAACTCGTTGTCGGTGGAATCCATGGAAGAGAGGGGAGAGCCCGAGTCGTCGTCGATCGGGCTGCTCAGTCGCGCCATTTTTATCGGCTCTGTGGCAAGGCAAGAGCGAGTTGGGATATTGATGGATCGGACGATAGGTAGATTGGTTGTTGTGGGTGCGATTTTGATTATGGGCGTGTTGAGATGGATATGGATGAAGTATACCCTGGTGTTCCGTGCTCCCTTTTATAAGTTAATTCTCAGCAATATAAGCTCATCCGCGTCGCAGTCTAATGATACGTGGCGTTGGCTCTGCTGAAGGATATTAAAAAGTGAAGAGAATTGTTGAAAAGTCAGAATTATTAGGTTTGGGGGGACAATCGTGAACGGCGCAAAACATTCAATGGACGGCAGGATGCTGGTTGAGTGCCAGCACCCGTGCTCTGCTCTGCTCTGCCTGCCGCAGCAGCAGGAGCGTGTCTCTGCCGCCGATCAGCAACAGTGACATGCAAGTCGCAGGGGCGGGGATGGTGACGGGAATGACATGAGCTCCCGGCAGCCGGCTGACAGCTGGTCACTCAAGGCCACCTCCCAGGCACACGGTGCGCACGCAACAGATGGTTGCCACTGGCACTGCTTGGTTGGCGCCCAAAACAATCTGGAACGCAGGGACTTTTCTCAGCTTGTTTACCCCTCTGCCCCTCCCCCACCATCGCTGTTTTTATATGTACCACACCCAAAGCAAAGACTCGCTCCTGCAGCCATCCACCACCTAGATACGCGTGCCCTTACGACTTACCCGACATAGAGCCAAACCTTGCACCTCTTGCAATACCCTACCACCTGAAGTTCACGTTCTTCATTCTTTGCTCTTCATCGTCAGATTCAGGATTCAATATACAAACATGGCCCCCACCACCAAGGTCTTCTCCCTCGAGGGGAAAGGTCTGAAGCTGGACACGGCCGAGGACCTGGAGCCCCATATCGCCGATCTTCGCGCCATGGAAGATGTCGAGGAGGTCCATCTGCTTGGTAACACACTCGGTGTCGGCGCATGCAAACTGCTTGGAGAGGTGCTTGCGACCAAGAAAACATTGCGCGTATGTCTCCTTCTCTCACCTCCTTTGTTGCTTACTCGCCAGCCCCAGGTGACTGAACTAACCACTCGCGACTCAGGTTGCCAACCTCGCCGATATCTTCACCGGTCGCCTCCTCAACGAAATCCCAGAGGCCCTTTCCTCCCTCCTTACCTCCATCCTGAACCTCCCCAAGCTCAACACCATCAACCTCAACGACAACGCTTTTGGCCTCAACACACAAGCGCCACTCGTCGCCTTCCTCGCCGCACACGTCCCCTTGCAACACCTCTACCTCAACAACAACGGCCTGGGCCCCCACGCCGGTATCCTGATCGCCGATGCGCTCTCGGAGCTCCACGCAAAGAAGGAGGAGGCGCGCAAGCAAGGACAAGATGTGCCCGACCTCGAGACAGTCATCTGCGGTCGCAACCGGTTGGAAAACGGCAGCATGACCGCCTGGGCCAAGACTTTCAGCCTGCACAACAAGGTCAAGGAAATCAAGATGGTTCAGAACGGCATTCGGCAAGAGGGTATTTCGCATCTGCTTAGCGAGGGTCTGCGTCACACTTCGGAACTCAGAGTGCTGGACCTCCAGGACAACACATTCACCTTGAAGGGCGCCAAGGCTCTGGCCAAGGTTGCGCCCGGCTGGACTGAGCTTCTCGAGTTGGGCGTCGGCGACTCTCTTCTCAGCGCCAAGGGCAGTGTGCTTTTGGGTGAGTCCCTCGCTCAGGGCAAGAATAGGAACCTTGAGATTCTGCGCCTGCAGTACAACGACATCACCGCCGCTGGTCTCAAGAGCCTTGCCGAGGCTGCGAAGGAGGCTCTCCCCGCGCTCAAGAAGATTGAGCTCAACGGCAACAAGTTCACCGAGGACGACGAGTCGGTTATCCTCCTGCAGGAGCTGTTGGAGGAGCGCAAGGAGAAGTTTGGCGGCGACATTGTCGTTGAGGACGACTGGGGTCTTGACAGCCTGAGCGATCTCGAGGAGCTGGATTCTGATGAGGAGGAAGAAGAGGAGGAAGAGGAAGAGGAGCTTGAGGAGCGGGCCGAGAAGCTCATCAAGGAGGCCGAGGAGGCTCAGGAGGAGCCAGTCGTCCAGCTCAAGGACAAGGAGGTGGACGAGTTGGCGAGCAAGCTCTCCAAGGCTACGATCTAGGCCTGGGGGGGTAATAAACAAAAACAAAAACAAAACAGAAAGAAATAAAGGAGTATTGACCTCTAGACGAGGTGCTGTTTTTGCCCATGATTTACCACGATACCCGAAGAGGAGAAGGTTGTTGGTCTTGACAAATGGGACGCAATTGGGATGGTTTGTTACACTAGAATTGAAGCGTTTGTTCTTGTCTGGCAGTACTGTCTGAGGGTAGAGTTTAGGTATACAATACAAACCCCTTTATTGAATGGATTCTTTATTGGGTGGGGATTGGGTGTCCCAGATGAGATACTGGCTGGATGCCTGTTGATGGTGTTTGGACCTCCTGGTCTCATGATGCAAAACATCATGCCCACAACCAAAACCGTGCACCGAGAATGACAGGAGACATACGAAAGTCTTATCGTCTATGTGTGTGTGTGTGCCGGCAGGTTTGAAATGTGCTGCTTTTTGGATGGAGTGATCGTGGTTCGAGTCGGTGGTGGTGTGCCGGTCAGATGCACAGTCATGCCACCAATGTAGTCTGAGCCTCCCAGCGACATTTTGGGAGGGTGAATGAATCCTTCGTTGATAAATAACCCCCAAGGCCTTTTTTTTTCTCGCTTGCGGCTAGGGGTTTCAATCAAGCAAAAAGAACAATTTATTGGATTAGGCATTATTGTCGAGTATTATTTATCACTGCTGTCGTCGACAAGACTGACAGCTTTACCTACACAACACCACTTACACACACGCCTACCTTGCACAACATTATCGCAAGAAACCACCACACAATCTTGAGCATACGACATATCACTGCTTCTCTACAACACCTACCTTGAGCACACCAAACCATCGCTCTCAGTCCAATCACACACAACAAATCAACCTTGAACAAACCACGCATCTGCTCTACACTTCTCAACAACCTACCTCGAGCACACCAAACCACTGCTCGCAACAACCTCCTCTACTGAGCACAACCATCCTGCTCCTTTATCACCATGAAACAGACAACCAAACACCACCCCATCCTCCACTTTGAACCCCTCTCCGACTCCCCCATCCCCATCCTCTGGGACCTCCTCCTCGCCTGTTACGCTATCCGCCTCACCCTCCTCTACGCCCTCCTAACCCTCGTTTCCCACCTCATCCTCTCCCGCCTCCCCTCCTCCCCCATCACAACCCTCGTATCAGCAGCCTTCTGGACACGCTACCTCACCCACCGGTTCCAAGTCCCCCCCGCAATTGGCTTCAGGGCCGCAATTGGCCTCCTAGCAGGAATGATAATCTTCCTAATGGAGGAACTGCTCTCCGGGTTGGAGTACGAGATGGGATATGGGGGGTTAAAGGGTCTCGGGGGGTGGGTCATGGCTGGGGTTATCTCCATGCCTGTAATCATGGGGTTGGGCGAAGAGGGTAAAGAACGGTGGGTGAGGTGGGAAGGAAAGGGGTTGGAGTTCGGGACGAGTTATTAGCATACAAGAGATAGGGGGATTATCGAATTATGATCTAATGATAAAAAAGTAGTTTGGCGAGAGAGTGAAGAAAGATGGTGTGAGTGAGTGAGTGACAGGTGATGATAGATGGGAGATTCCATGTGGCAGGGATACACTGCAACTGCCAAAGTCTAGGGTTGGGGTTGGGGTTATCTCCCTTGTTCAACCACCATCTACTTCTCTATTACCAACTACCAAGAAACAAAAATCACCAAAGCCACCCTAGAAATACGCCTCGCTCAATGCCTTTTTGCAGCTGTGCCCTTATGATACACTTGATTCAATCCCTTCCATACTTCACCTTTATCACCCTAATGATATTCTTTCAAACCTGGGACTACCAGTCCCTCGCGAGTCAATGACCAACCCCCCCTGCCCCCCATCCCCCAAACCCCGGCTGCCCAAGCTGAGGAAATGGTGCTTGGGCCGCACCCGCAGGTGGCGGTTGTTGTTGCGGTTGAATGTTCCCACCCTCCTGCTCTCTCCGCCTCGCCTCCTCCTGCCTCTGCTGTCTCTGCGCCCGGTAAAACAACAAGAACGCCAGTGAAACAACCAAGCCCATGATGATCAAGCTATCTAGCACACCATCCTCGTCAAAGTCTGGCCCATCACCCCCGGGCATCTGACCGGCACCGTTCTGACCGGCGGCGGCCTCATCATAGTACTCGTCCGAGTAATAGTCATCATACAACTGCCCCGCTGCATTCTCCTCTTGGAGGAAGTTGTTGATCCACTCACGGAGTGACCAGTGCTTCTTCTCGACTGTATCACGGCATGTTAGCTTTGGATGTTCAAACGATAGTAAAAGAAAAGATAGTCCATACCTGGCTCATCCCTGATGCTGTTGATCGCCCCGTTAGTGAACGTATTCCACGCACTCTTCGCCCTCAACTTCAACAAGCTCAACGACACCGGCAAATACGCCTCCTCATTGATCTCATACGCTGCGTCGTAGTGTCTCTTGGCCAAGTGGTAGTCCTGCTGGAGACCGACCCCGTGCTCGTGCATCCAGCCCAGGTTGTACATGGCTTGCGCGCTCTGCTGGTATTCCGACGCGCCCTGGTAGCACTGCAGGGCCTTATCCACATCTGGCTCTGCCCCGATCCCATGAAGATAGTAATCCCCCATCTTGACCAGAGAATCAATATTGCCCTGGCGGGCGGAGCGAGTCCAGTACGTCAGGGCGAGACGGGGGTTTCGAAGAAGGGGCGACTTGACAGCCCTACGGTAAAGCCACTGTGGGATCTCCAGGAGTGATTGCTCAGGGTCGAGCATAAATGCAACGTTGTTCTGTGCCTTTTCATAGCCCTGCTCAGCGGCGCCAAGATACTCAAGCAGAGCAAGTTCTTGGTCGCCGTCGTCATAGGCCAGGTTAGCCTCGGCCCAGGAGGACACAAAAGGCTCAGCCCTTTCAGACACGCTCTTGAAATAACCCAACGCAGCGCTGCACGACTTCTCACGGCCAACCCCAAGAAGGTTGAGCTCGCCGAGATAGTAATATGACTCGATGCTGGCCCACCGGGCAGCAAGTTCAAAGTAATGGTTGGCCGCCGCCAGGTCATCGGTACCGCCTTGGTCAAGATGAAGAGCACCTAGCGCCACTTCGGCATAGGGGTAGTCCTGCATCGCGGCCGCCTTGAAGTATTCCGTAGCTTTGGGGACGTCCACAGGCACTCCATATCCATTGAGGTATAGCAGGCCGAGACTGTACTGTGACTGGGAGTCCTTGAGATAAGAGCCCCGTTCAAACCAGTACTTGGCTCGGATGAAGTTCTGGTCAACGCCCTCTCCACGCATATACATACGTCCAATGTATCCAGCCGCCTTGGCTGCATACTTATCGAGCCCAGGTTTGGGATTCTGGACTTGTTGGCCCTTAACCCAGTATTGCTGCGCAACCTCATAGAAATACCTCTTTGCCTCGGCCAAGTTGATCTCGTGGCCTCTCTGTCCCTCGTAGTAGATTCTACCCAGGTTGAACGATGCTTTAAAGTCGCCCTTTTCGGACATCAGGTTGAGATACTCAATGATATCCTCGATCGAAGCATAAGAGTCGGGCGACTTCTGGACACTTTCCCTTCCGGCACTGTACGCGCTGGCGCCTTCGCCATACACTCCTCCAAGTTCGTCGGCAATCCTGTGTGCTTCGTCGACCCAGCGCATCCCGCCCGGCGGTCCTGACCGGTACCACGCAATGACCTTGTCGGCAACCTGTTTGTAGTACTTGACAGCGACGTCACAGTTCTTCGGTGTCCCAATGCCTGCGTGGTGTCGATAAGCCAGTGACATTTGCGCTCTCGTGTGACCCCTATTCGCAGCGAACGTGTAGTACAGGAGTGCCCGGGCCTGGTCTGCCTCCACAGCACCACCAATTCCAGTCGAATACATGAGCCCCATCATGTACAAGGCCGAGTTGTTCCCATTGAGCAGTGCCAGCTTGTGGTAGTTGTCGAAGGCCTCCTTAAAGTTCCTTGGGTGTGAAAAGTTGCCATAGAAGTTCATCTCGGCCAGAATGTACAGGGCGTCCGAGTTGTTCTGTCGTGCAGCTTCATTGAGGAGTTTAGATGCATGTAGGAGCGGTCCGCTGAGACTCGGGGTGGGTTGCGACGTCTCGGCCGGGGGTGCGGTGAGCCGCAGTGTTGGGACGGCTTTGAGAGCGAAGTTCAGGATCAAGCTGACAACGCCCTGGTGTCTCTTTGCTTTGTGATGTAATGGCTGGTATAGCTTTCGTAGTTCGGTCATGGCGGAGTGGACGAGTTCGGCGCCTGGTTGCTGGTCAGTGGTCTCTTGGTTCTTGGCCCCCTTGTATGTCCAACTATCCATACCAGGCTGTTGCCCTCCGCTTGGGGCCGAAGCCATATCTGGGCGGAATCCATCGTCGTCTGCTTGTTTTGGCTTTGCTGAATCGCCGGTGAGGACATGTTGATCGGCTTGCGTTTCGGCGTAGGAGAAAGCGAGGGCCTGCAAGAGCACTGCAAGTGACGTGTGTTAGTGGGCTACGGTGGGCGTCTTTGCGACATCTCTAGTTGTGATGGGTTGGCTCACGGAATAACCACAGAAAGTACCGCCTCATGGTGGGTTGGTAGTGGTGAAAGTGATATGGAAAGAGTCTGTCATGTCATGGCTCGCCCAGAAAGTCGAAATTCGGGATCGACCAACTTGGTTTGGCGAAAAGTGGTCTGAATGATGTTGTCAGTGTTGATTGTAGGTAAGCTGTCCAGATCCATAACAGCTCCCGTTGTGACAAGGGCCATGTAAGCTGCCCTTGAAGATGCGGCCCAGGTGGCGCCAGCTGCCAAGCCGGTTCATTGCTGCAAGTAACTTTCCCCAGCAGGTATACTTCAAAGATATCAAACAATTTGAATTCTAATTTGACTTTTTATGATTTGATTGAGAATATCGTGTTAGAATAAGGTCATTGAATACATATTTTCATCTTGTAGGTTCTGCAAACCGAAAATTGGGCTCTCACACAACCTCTCACCCAAGCTTTTGCAACCTGACTAAATTTCTTTTTTGGTCTCACTCACTTACATACACTGCTTACAGGCACCCCGGATACAAAGCTCAACCTCAAAATGTACCAACTCACGGCCGTGGACGGCTACAAATACCCCAAACCAGACACTTATGTTCTGGAAATTCTCCCCATAGCTGCCGGCCTCGCAGCCATTGCTTCAGACCAAACCCTCAGTCTCTTCGACCCCACAAGACTCAACGCCGGCCCTCTCAAGCAAATCACAACCGATCATGGGAACCTCACCTGTGCCAAAGTATACGATCCCGCCGAGTCGATAGTCTGCACCGCAGGTGAGAATGGCACCGTCTCCATCTGGGATTTCAGGACAAACCCCATCAAACCCGCCATGCAAATACGAGGTAAGTCTCTTTCTCACCCACCTTCTTCCTCCCGTCTAAACATATCACTAACCATATATAAGGCAACACCGACCCCATCCCCATCCTCTCCCTAGCCTGTTCCAACCCCACCCACACCCTCGCCGCCGGCACCGAACTAGCCAACCACCAAGCCTCCATCCTCCTCTGGGACCTCCGCTCTTCTCCGTCCTCCCCCAAGATCACCTACACCGAAATCCACTCCGACGACATAACCGAACTCACCTTCCACCCAACAACCCCCAACCTCCTCCTCTCCGGCTCGACCGACGGCCTCCTCTCGATAAGCGACACCCTCATCACCGACGAAGACGACCTCGTCATCACAACCTTCAACCACGGCTCCGTCCACCACGCCGGCTTCCTCAATCAGTCCTCTGAAATCTACGCCGCCTCCCACGACGAAAAGTTCGCCATCTACGACATGTCGGACGGCACCATTGAAAAGGGGGCGGCAGTCTTGGATATGGGGGATATACGAGAGGCGGTGGGGTGTCAGTATCTGGCGAATGTGGTCCCGAAACTTGGGGGTAATAATGGGGCGGTTGTTGGGGTGGGGGCGCAGGAGTAAGTACCTACCTTGGGGCTGTAGGTATGGGGAGTGTGCTAACGTGGGAAAACTATCTAGTCAAGAACTGTTTCAACTCGTTCATCTCGCCAAGGGAGGGAACGGGCAGTGGGGGTTGGATAGGGAGAGCGTGGTTGCTCTGCCGGGGGCGCACGGGCAGGAGTTGGTGAGGAGTTTTGTTTTTTATGACGAGCAGCAGTTGGTTATCACGGGGGGTGAGGATGGGGCAATTCGGTCTTGGAGGCCGACGTAGACATGATGAAATAGTTCACAGATAATACGAAGAGTTACAGCAACTAGGGATTGGAAAGTGGTAAGATGGTTTGGAAGCGACGATTTGTATTATTCGACTCTCACTCTCTCTCTCTTTCTCTCTCTGCTAAAGAGCCGAGAAATTAAAGGCTAGGCCTGGCGATAGGCTGCTCAACTGAGGACGACGACGACGAAGAAGAAGAAGCTACCGATCTAAAACCCCGAAGGAAAAACACAACCATTTTCAATCAGATCATATCCCTTATTAAATGTGTTTTGTGTATTCGCAGCCCCGCCTGAGCTATTAAACGCCGTGACACCCCCTTCCTTTCCCTATGCCAAATGACCCAAACCAGCCATAAAGACATTCACACTTTCTCTTCAAAGCCAAGGTTTCATCACTCACTGCAGATTCTCAATAACCAAAGCCGAAGCACCGCCACCACCGTTGCAGATACCAGCAACACCAATCTTGCCCTTCTTCTCCCTCAGGACTGAGGTGAGAGTGGTGACAATACGAGCACCAGAAGCGCCCAAAGGATGGCCGATAGCGACGGAGCCACCAAAGACATTGACCTTTTCGGCGTCAAGACCAAGAAGCTGGATGTTGGCGAGGGCAACAACGGAGAAAGCCTCGTTGATCTCATAGTAGTCGACATCATCAGCAGTAATGCCAGCATGCTTGATAGCCTTGGGGATAGCAAGCGCAGGGGCAATGGTGAAGCGGGCAGGGTCGCGAGCGGCATCGCCCCAACCAAGGATCTTGGCAAGGGGCTTGATGCCGAGCTCCTTGAGCTTGCGCTCAGAGACAAGCACAACAGCGGCGGCGCCGTCGTTGATGGGAGCAGCGTTGGCGGCGGTGACAGTGCCGCCGTTGGGAATAAAGACCGGACGAACAGTCTTGAGCTTCTCAATGTTGAGGTTCTTGACCTCCTCGTCACGGTCAATCTTGATGGCGGGCTTGCCACGGCCGCCGGGGACCTCGATGGGGGCGATCTCGGTGAAGAGACCGGCCTCGGTGGCGGCCTGGGCCTTTTGGTACGTCTTGATGGCGTACTCGTCCTGGGCCTCGCGGGAGAGGTTGTGTTCCTGGCTGCAGAGCTCGCCCTGCATGCCCATGAGCTCCTGCTTGCCGTAGGCGTCGCGGAGGCCGTCCTTTTGTACGCCGTCGACGAGGCCGGCGTCGCCGTACTTGGTGCCGGTGCGTAGGTTGGGGAGGTAGTGGGGGGTGTTGGACATGGACTCGGTGCCGCCGGCGACGACGATGTCGGCGTTGCCGGTGATGATGGTCTGGGCACCGAGAATGATGGCCTTCAGTCCGGAGGCGCAGACCTTGTTGATGGTTGTGCAGGGGACGGATTCGGAGAGGCCACCGCCGATGGCGCACTGGCGGGCTGGGGCTTGGCCGAGGCTGGTTGGGAGGACATTGTCAGTTTTCTGTTGTTTTTGAAGGGTTAAGCAATGACCTACTTGGCAGAGAGGACATTGCCAAAGAAGACCTCCTCCACATCCTCAGGCTTGATCTCGGGCACACGCTCAACCGCAGCTGTTGTTTACCCCCGGATTAGCGAACTGGACCTTGCTCGTTGTGCATGCATGACATTGCGGTGGTCTGACGTCTACATACACTTGATGGCATGGGAACCAAGCTGAATAGCAGTGAGGCTCGAGAGAGAGCTAAAGCAAGGAACGAAAAGGTTAGCTCTCCATCGTCTGAACGAGTCGTTGAACCTGCGGGGACTCTGTTGGGCAGATGTTTGTTTCTCCCCCCCCCCGTCCCCGATTCATAGTGGGGTACACGTAAAGGGGTTCTCTCACCCGAGGAAGCTCCCTAGGGGAGTGCGCGCAGCGCTGACAATGTAAACAGGAGGAAGGCCGGCCATCTTGAAGGACTGTGTTCGGGATTAGGAAAACTGAAGAATTCGGAGAATTTCGAGAAAGGAGGGGCGGTGATGGGGAGGGGGAGGAAGCTTTGTTTTATGAAATTCCCCAGCGAACTGATGAGATGGATCACACCGCCTAACTGGACCCCCCTTCGACCCCCTTCCCACTCCCCACCATATTTTAATTGGAGAAAGACTCCCCGCGGGGCAACGGTTCCTGAGCCGTTGATTTGCCTCGCATGCACTTAGACTTGTTCGAGAGAGCTACGCGGGCCGCCACCGCCTCGACTTGGAGCCCAACAAAGATCACCACGGAATCATTGTTTTGGCTGATCACTTACCATTGTTCTCGTGGCAGAGCACCAGAGCAGCAGAGGTGGCATGAAAAAGGCTCGTTTCCAACAAGTTCTTGGCCCCTTGCAGCTGGCCGGCGGTACCATGCCATGATCTGCCAGGGACCTCCCTGTCTTTCTTGATCAAAAAGATCTGATAAAGATTCTGATCCGATCAGCGGAGCTGTGGTGAGTTGAACTACGGCGGTATGTACGTAGATGGCAATGCTGAATTGTGAAGCCAAGACCAGGGTTATGTATGTATAAGAGTATAAACGTCCAGTTCAACCCCACCACGAAGGAGGTTGAACCTGGGAGTTGTCCTGATCGTACCCAGACTCTAATCGCTGAATTTTATCTCGGGCATATTGTTTACGTATCTTTCTTTTCCAAGTGCTGAGTTGGAAGTTGAACAGTTGTACAGTGAGAATTGATGCCAGCACTGCCCTCGCACAGTAGCGTCCCAAAACAGTTGCCTGCCGGGACTTGGCCTGCGCAGTTGGCTCGTGCGCTGCCAACCATTAATTTTTGGAGACTTGGTGCTGCGAGAAGGCTCGCGACGACGCGACGAGCCTCAAACCAGCCAATTCAACCCCAACTCCCCGATACCCTCAGCAAAAATGGATGACGATCTTTATGACGAGTTTGGAAACTTCATGTATGTTTGTTCTCACTTTCACCCCCGATTTCTCTTCTGCGATTCCCCCCCGTCCCCTGTTTACATCTTCATTAATCAATACCAGTCGCAGCATCTTGCGATTGCCTGCCTGGCACAACTCGATCCATGCTAACTTTACACTCACAGCGGCGAGGCCGAGGCTTCCGAAGAAGAATCCGAACATGGCGTGGATGCGGGCAACTACGCTTACGATGACTATCCTGAGGAGGCACCAGAGGCCACTGGCCAGGAATTGATGGAGATTGACGGTGAGCATCATCGCCTGTTGTTGCGCTTGGAGGCGCCGAAGGAAGGAAGCTGATATTGGCTACAGATGATGGTCCATCCAACGCCGTGATCCTCCACGAAGACAAGCAGTACTATCCGACGGCAGCCCAGGTGTATGGCGAGGGGGTTGAGACGATGGTTCAGGAGGAGGATGCGCAACCACTAACACAGCCCATCATCGCCCCCGTCGAGCAGAAGAAGTTCAGCATCGAGGAGGCCGACCTTCCACCAGTGTTCTTCGACCGCAGTTTCATGACCGATCTCATGAACTATCCCGAACAGATTCGAAATGTCGCCCTGGCCGGACACCTGCACCACGGAAAGACGGCGTTTATGGATATGCTGGTATTGGAGACGCACAACATCAACGACAGGCTAGAACAGAGGACAGGGAAGAAGCGGGACGAACAACTCAGATATACCGACGTACATGTGCTCGAGCGGGAAAGAGGATTGTCAATCAAGGCGTCGCCCATGAGCTTGGTTCTCCCCAACACCAAGGGCAAGTCCCATCTCGTCAACATTATCGACACACCCGGCCATGTGGATTTCGTTGATGAGGTTGCCGCGGCGTTTCGGCTGGTGGACGGTGTTTGCTTGGTGGTGGATGTGGTGGAGGGCGTTCAGGTCAACACAGAGCAAATCATCAAACATGCCGTTCTCGAGGATATCCCGATCACGTTGATCGTCAACAAGATGGATCGCTTGGTTCTCGAACTGAAGCTGCCACCCAACGACGCCTACTACAAGCTCAAGCACGTCATCGAAGAGGTAAACACTGTTATCGAGAACACGATCCCCGGCAAGGGCGAGTCGAAGAGGGTCAGTCCAGAGAGAGGCAATGTGCTGTTTGCATGCACTTCGATGGGCTGGTGCTTTACCCTGAAGTCGTTCGCCAAGATGTACTCCGACAGCTTCGGAGGCGTCAACATCGGGGAGTTCGCTAAACGGTTATGGGGTGATGTCTACTTCAACCCACGGAAACGGAGCTTCACAAGGAAACCCGTCGATGAAGGTGCTAAGCGGTCCTTTGTCAACTTCATTCTCGAGCCTATCTACAAGATCTATTCTCACACTATTAGTGAGAGCCCGGAGGATCTCAAGGGTACTCTTGCGAAGCTTGGCATCCAACTCAAGCCTTCCCAGTACAAGACGGATCCCAAGGTTCTGTTGAAGCTGGTTTGCGAGCAGTTCTTTGGGCCATCGACCGGGTTCGTTGATATGGTCTGCGAGCACATTCCTTCTCCAGTTGAGGCGGCCCAGAAGAAGCTCGAGCGCTACTACACCGGTCCTCTCGACACAAAAGTTGCCGAGTCGATGAAGGCTTGCGATCAAAACGGACCTCTGGTCATCTATGTCACAAAGCTGTTCAACACGGCTGATGCCAAGAGCTTCAATGCTTTTGGGAGAGTGATGAGCGGTATTGCTCAGCCAGGGACCGAGGTTCGGGTATTGGGCGAGGGCTACTCGATCGACGACGAGGAAGACATGGTCGTGGCCAGAGTAGCCGAGGTCTTCATTGCCGAAACTCGATACAATATCCCAACCGATGGAGTCCCTGCTGGGAACTGGGTTTTGCTGGGCGGCGTTGACAATTCGATCGTGAAGACGGGTACGATTGTCGCCAAGCAGTTCGAGGATGACGAAGACGCCTACATCTTCAAGCCTCTCACTCACCTGACCGAGTCTGTTCTGAAGGTTGCGGTGGAGCCCATCAACCCGTCGGAACTGCCAAAGATGCTGGATGGAATTCGAAAGATCAACAAGAGCTATCCTTTGGTGACTACGAAGGTGGAGGAGTCTGGCGAACACATCATTCTCGGAACCGGTGAACTCTACATGGATTGTGTGCTGCACGACTTGCGCCGTCTCTACGCCGACATGGAGGTCAGAGTATCGGATCCCGTCGTCCGATTCTGTGAGACGGTACAGGACATGTCAGCCACCAAGTGCTATGCCATCACACCAAACAAGAAAAACACCATCACCATGGTGGCCGAGCCATTAGATGATGGCATCGCAAAGGACATCGAGTCAGGGGCCGTGAGGATACGGGACCCGCCTCGAAAGACGGCCAAATTCTTCGTCGACAAGTATGACTGGGACCTTTTGGCGGCCAGAAGCATCTGGGCCTTTGGACCGGAAGAGATGGGTCCAAATATTCTCCAAGACGACACATTGCCAGGAGAGGTGAGTTTTTCTTTTTTTTTTTCCTGTCATTATTGCAACACGCCTCCTCCGCGTCATTCACTCCGGCACCCCAGTTTGCCGAGGCTTTTCCCCGGATCGCCCAAATCGGGCCTTTTTCTCCCCCTTTTACCGCACCACCCAGTAGTAGACTGACAGATCTTTTTTTTCTCTTTCTAGGTCGACAAGAAACGATTAGCCACGGTGAAGGAGTCGATTCGTCAGGGTTTTGCTTGGGCCACCCGAGAAGGCCCACTATGCGAAGAACGTGAGTTTGAAATCCTTTTCGATACGGTTACTACTACCCTTTCTGTTTCATTCCGGTCTTATTGTGCATATGTTCCTGCAGTGCAGGCAGAAGGGTACAAGCGTACCTATCATTTTTCTGGTGGCCACCCCATGGGGGTTGCCGTGCATGAGGGGGTGTGGCTTTGCCTGGTTTGACCACCTGCTCAAATCAGAATTTCACGGAGGGGATGGAAATGCATGCATGCATGTTATGGACGCCTCCCTGGCAGGACGTGGAGAGCTTCTTCCCCAGAGGGTTCCTTGCTTTGCTTTGCCTCGCCTGTTGTTGACAACGGCAGGTATGGAGTGAAGGAATCTGTGGGGGACGGGGACGGGGAGGGGGAGGAGGAGGGGGGGAGGGGGTCACCGGGCTGGGAGTCTTGCATGCTTGACAATGGCACAGTCATGCAACCTCATACTTTGTTTCCCGTCATTTACCCTAACCCTTTCCTTCACATGCTAATTTGGTTATCTCCTCAGCAATCCGCAACACCAAGTTCCGCCTCATCGACGTTGCCCTGGCGCAGGAAACCATCTTCCGTGGCGGCGGCCAGATCATCCCCACGGCCCGCAGGGCGTGCTACTCGTCCTTTTTGATGGCCTCCCCCAGGCTGATGGAGCCGCTCTACTCGGTCTCGATGACTGGACCTCAGGACTCGGTGTCGATGGTGTACAACATTTTGGCCAGGAGGAGGGGCCATGTTTTGTCGGATGGGCCCATCGCGGGCACGCCGCTTTATAGGGTCAATGGGTTGATACCGGTGATTGATAGTTTTGGGTTTGAGACGGATCTGAGGATCAACACGCCGGGGCAGGCGATGGTGAGCTTGGTGTTTGACCGGTGGAATATGGTGCCGGGGGATCCGCTGGACAAGGAGCAGGTTACGAGGCCGCTGCAGATGGCAAGCGCGCAGGCGACGGCGAGGGATTTTGTGCTCAAGACTAGGAGGAGGAAGGGGCTGAGTGAGGATGTGAGTGTGGCTAAGTTTTTGGAGAGGGAGTTTTATGAGAGTTTGGTGGGGAGTGGGACTTTGGGGGAGGCTTGAGATTCCCCTTGAGAAGGGCTGGTCTAGGTCAAGGTTTAGAATTGTTGTATTATGTTAGGTATTACGGTGTATTGCGGGTGGTTCTACCTCTGTATATGGAGACCTGACAATAGGAAAAGTAATTAGAGGGAAGGAAGTGTTATCATCACTTGAATTTCTGCTGGTGATTCTACGAGGTCTGAAGCCTGCCAGTTGCTGCACCAACTCTCACAGCTGGTCTGCCTCGGAGCATCCGACTAAAACAACTCGGTAGTTGGAGGTTGGTCCTCTCCGGGGGTTTTGCTCCTATGAATTGTTCTAGATCTTCTTTGGGGTTGATGTGAGAGTGGAGGTTCGATGTGTTGTTGTGGATGTGTGTGGCGAGCGTCTCCGGGCGGTTATGCAAGGCACGAAAGTGGGAGGGCAATTAATTTATTTTGTTGCTTTATCTTCTTCTGTGCACATGGCTGCCGGGTTCCCGGGGGAGAGGTTTGTAAGCAAGCTTTCATAACTACTGCATTCGGGTTTGGTTCTGGTTTCTTTGCTGTGGTGCAGATATTGAATTACTATCTACGGTTTCTTGGTACCTTAAGCATCGAGGAGTCTGTCTTGTTCGTTTCGTGTTGTTATAAACAAGACACACTACATCAGGTTATCAATTCGCATTATCAGGCCCTTTATCGTGGGATATCTGCTTCTCTTTCTATTCCAGAATTTATGCATGGGAGGGGTTTTATGTTTACTCAACTGGCGTATTGCTTTGTATGTCCCATGGTTTACACATATGAAGAGGGGGGTTGTATGATAGTTTCAACTGCCGTTTTTGTTCCCATGTACCACCGGGGAGTTGCAGTCAGGTCTGTACTCTTGACATAACTTGCCCACTGTGTTGTTGTCTGATTGCTACTGCCATCTTATGCTGTGCGAATAATCCTTGCGTTTTAGACCCCCCCACGCTGTAGATGTGTTACTCACCTTCCAACTTCGGATGCTCATCCAAAGGCTTCTTCCCCGGTTTTTCGCTTTGTCTCGGATAGAGTTGGTCAATGTTGAAGGGGAAGTATGACGCCATAGGAAGGTTTTCCATCCCATCCCGTCAGGCACATACGCTTTCTACTCGTGGGTGTGATGATTGATGTTGTTTGTGACCTTCCCTTTACGCCCACGTAGCTACTGCTCATTCGAGGTACCAATCCCCTCCCTTCCAGAGCACCCCAAACCCCATATGACGCCATGATGTTTCCCCCGTCATGAAAACTACCACTGTCTGTCCTCTCTTGACTCAGGTTCATCATCATCCCCCCCTGGCATATAACCTCCCTCCCCTACCTGCAACCAGGGTCTATGTGCACTGTAGGCATTTTCCCTCTCCCAGGGGTCCTCGTTTGTGTCGATTATGTACGCCGCCCAGATAGGTAGGTGGGTATGTAAAGCACTGAAGGGGTTGGGTTGGAAGGGATAAACTCTACCGAAGGAGGAGCCCCTTGTTGCATTCTTCCCCCGGCGTAGATACCTTACATATGCAGGATTTTTGTTATGTTTGTTGTGGAGTCCTTTTTGCGGGATATCTCAGCTGTTAAGCGTTGTATTGGGGCCATCTCGCAAAAAAACAAAAAATAAAAAGACAGAAAACGGTGTGCCTTTGCATTGTTAGGCGCTTGCAACGCACATGGTGGACAAGATGGGGCCCTTCGTGGGAGACATGGATGTGCTGCGGACTGATGACAAGCTGTCCGTCTGATGATAACTTGTTTCTTTTTTTGTTGATGATATGATAAGGTGAAATGGGATATTCACATGCTTGGGTTTTTCCAACAGGTGAAAATGATATACATTCACCTCGCTACCATTCTGAACAAGATACTCTTCTTGGTACCGAACACGTCAGTTAGTTCTCTAGTGTTAGCTTGCTTGCTAGAATTCCCCCGGGTTGATTTAATGACACGATCCAGACCGCCTCTCTCTCCCCCTAACTCCACCGCACGTCTTTATTGCGCGCGGAATTTCCCATTTGTGCTTTGTGATAGGAGAATTTGTAATAAGTTTCGTGAAACTAGCGCTTCTGTAGCCAAGGCTCACAACGGCGGGCCGTTGATCCTGCCACCCGGACCGTTTGAGGAGGAAAAATAACCGAGCATGTTTGAGAGAAAAAAAAAAAGAAAAAAAAAGAAACCGGGGCGTCTTGTCCACATTCTCTTCGAAACATCCAGCGCTTAGTCACGTTAGTTGCTTCCCTTGCCAAAAATCATGTGATGGCAGGAGTGTATGTAGACGCGTTATGATATCCGGTATGATTAGACCAAACGGCAATAGTTGGCGGCAGTTATGTCGTTGCAATGGTTTGATAACTAAAATCAAGAAAATAGGAGCGAATATAAATCTTGATAACACCCCAGCCAGCATGCATCCACCGTAGATGATCCTTTCGGTGTGAGTAAGGGGAAGGTAAATAGGTCAACACCTGCTACACAGCAGTGCATCCAATGCCCTAAAGTCAAGAGGTGCCCTGCTCTTAGGAAACGGCAACTGTCTCATTCACAATGAGGGCTGTTTCCTACAAGTGGGACATAGGTAGCACTTGTAAGAGGGTGTTCGCCGGTAGACTAGGATCTCGGGGACCATTTCTTCGGGATGTGGGAATCTTTGGAACCGATCATGGGAAATCTCCCCCAAGGTAACTCTGGCCGCAGCTGCCCTCCAGTGAAGTGCAAACAGACATATTGACGCACACGCGTCTACCAAGTCGGTAAAATAGTCAAGTAACCTCAGGGACAAGGGTCTGAGGTACATGGCGTGATGCGGCTTGCGTGACAAGATGTGGCTGGACCTGAGTTGATTCCACGGACCAGAAGGCGCCTCTAACTGGGCGAGCAAACCCTTGAAGGATAGAGATTCTAGAAAGGGCAGTTCATTCGCAGCGTGGGGTTTGCTGGGCGTGGCTTGTTGGTGCAACTGCAATGGCTTTTTGAAAGAGCACAGCATGTTTAGCACATTGAACATGATGAAGAGAATATTATCCGTCATCCAGACATTGTGTATTGCATATATCAAAGACGGGAAGAGGCGATCTGTGTCGATGTCGAAAAGCCAGTTCGCCGGCTGACCCCTGGTTCAAACTTCATCAATTTGCTCCCCCACGGGCCGCAAGAAGACTCGCAGGAGAGAACCTGGAACTGTCCCGAGTGGGCGGGCTCTAGGCGGAGGAGGGGAGGAGCACCACAAGCCCGAGATTGTCCCGCCAATCGCAAGCGACGTGCACAGGGGCTTCGAACAAGGCACCTGGGAAGGGGTGTGCCTATCCAGGGTCTGAATCCGACAGTGCTGACACACCCCTGTGCTGGACTGAAGGTTGACCTCGGTGAATGGCCTGCTATGTAGCAAGTCGACGGCGTAAAACGACAAAATATATAGTCGCATCAGCAAGTGTGAGACCTTGAATTGGCCACATCAAGTTACACGCATGTCTCGAGCATCTTGTCGAGCATGCCTTTCAGTGTGTCGTTTTCCAGAGCCGCGGCGACTCTCTCTTTGTCACCCAGTTGCTTGTTGACTTGGTCGTCCTGGGCATGAGAGCCATCCTTCATTCTCACATCAAAGCGGTAGTTAGGCGGCAGGGTCTGCTCCAGCCGGTACCGCACTGCCAAACCGATGACAGTGGCAAGAGAGCAGTGGTTGACGGTAGGTGTCAGATCAACAGTGACCGTGACCAGTTTGTCTCCTCGGCGCTCAGCCGGCGGAGGAGTCAGGTGGATGTCAGGTAGTTGGACCACCGAGAGCTGCCCCAGAGTATGAGGGTGTTCGGGGTCTGATATTGGGGAAATAAGGTCTGCGAAACGTCAGCTGCGTGATCGCCAACACGATCTATTTTAAACACTGAGCACCAAAGCGGCATTGATGTGCATTCAAACCAAACAGAGGAAATCGAAACTAGCCAACGATGTATATGCAATGCGAAAAGCAATGAGTAATGAGGGGTGGGTGTGGTGCTTACCGTAGATGTCCTGGGCATCCACAGGGTCCTCGCCGTACTCCTCCTCGAGGTCCTCATCCTCTGATGAGGATGACCCACACAGCCATGGACGCTTAGAATAGACAATGTTGTCGCATTTCGAGTCCGGTCCCTGCCTCGGTGTGGTCACTTTCCGACTTCTGCTCGGAAGCTGTGAGACGTTGAGGATGGAGGGGTTGGCGTTGTCGACTTCGCGCATTTTGAAGGCGGGGTTTCGTGGCCTAGGTAGGGGTTTTGCTGCTTGGGCGTTAATGTGCCGAGATTCGGTTGGCGTTCTTCCACAAATCTGAGGTGCCGTGACTGTTGAGTGAGATGTGTGCTCTATCAAAGTAGATAATTGTTTGAAATGATGACATGCACTCCAGGCGATGGATGGATGCTCCGGTTTAGGAGGGGCAACGACCTGCTCTGAGCGTTCGCTGGAGGTTCCAGGTTAGGGTGGGGCCAACTACCGAGCCATCAAGAAAGAGCCGGGTGCACCGTTTTTCCGCTCGGGACTGCATCCAAGCCGCTGCTTGCCGGAGAATGCCGCCTTCTATAATCTCTCGATGACATGATTTTCTAACCATCTCCTTGGACACCTCCCTGTAACTGCGGAATGTCCGGTCGGCCATATGCATTTCACCAAGGCCCAATCGCCATATTATGTCGACGATCACGGCGGCTCATAGCGAAATCGCATATTCATGCATCTCAGACATGGGGTGTCGTGGGGTGTGTTCAGCAGATGTTCAGATGGCAATCCCGAATACGGCTGCTGGTGCGGGGCCTTCCGTGACGACCCCTGCGTGGAAGCTTTCAAGAAGAATGCCCGCAAAAAACGTTGTTCTTGGCGCCCTGTGGCATGGCTCCCGTCGCCGGCCACCTGGCAGAAGCCATCCCCGCGTCCCAAGCCGGTACCTACGGAAATGACGCAGCCTCGCCGGAGTTCCTTCTACAACGGGCCTGGGAGATGCCATGATGGGAGCAAAAGAAATGCTTTGGGTCCGTGATCTCCAACCTTAAATTCAACATCGCCTGCCGTCCGCCGTCTGTGCCTGGGAGCTGCCGAAGCTACTCCAGACTGGATTAGCCATCACATCTTGCCCCGACGTCTCTTGGGGGCTCCCTCTTTGGATCCTCTTGCAGCAGGTCCCATGAGTCTCGGCCGAGTGGAACATCCAGTCGGGCCAGACGATGATTCTCAAGCATGCCCAAGAAGAGACCATGCTTGCGAGCTCTTTGACTGATTGATGGGCCCTACGTTACTGTTTATGTACTCGATGGCCGTTTCATAAACGGAGCACAGTATGTGGGTACATGGGCCATCCTGGGGGGGGGGAGGGTTGCTTGCAACGTAATCAATGGTCAAGATCGAAGAACTTGGGGCCCGTTGTACTGTAGCGGCTTTGCTCGGTACCGTACACCTTGCCCTACCGACTGCCTTCCCCAGATATTTGTGATAACGATAACCACACAGCCACTAAAGAGTGTTCAAGAACGCAAGAATGAACAACCGGCAATTCTCATGACATCGAAAGAGGAAAGCCATCATCTCTGTCATCCTCCGTCCCTCGGCATGCTCTCGATCTGGAGAGCGTTGTCACCGCCCCACCCCCTCGCGTCTAGAACATGAGCATGTGATAAGACATGGGATGGGCGAGACCACACACCGAAACGATCCATGTTGATTCTTGGGTTACGGAGCATGCTGCACGAATACACTAGCCATTGGACCACAGTAGACTCATCAACAATAGCAAGGCAACATCGTGGTACGCTATCTTGGTAAGATCGATCTACAGAAAACGAGGACCGACTTGCATCCATCATTTGTCAAAGCCGATCAACTGACAGGTTCCTTGACCAGGGTCCGCCTTGACGGAATGATGAAAGGCTTCAGAAGGAGGCAGGTCGATATCGTGCGTGTGCACATCTGCACGTGTTTTTCGGGCTCGAAAGAGAAGGAGGTTTAATTCTCCCGCAGTATATCCGCATGCTGGGCATCTCCATCGAAAACGGTGACGGGCAAGGGCTTGCGATGCCCAGCCACTGGGTTCGGATAGTCTCGCGGGCCCAACTCCCAGACAACCACCTCACGTCACGGCCATTGCCGTCTTTTCTTGCGCAAGATTTGTGTGAGAAGAGAGACGCTGCTGGCGCAGAGTGCTGATGAAGGCGTGTCAGTGGAGCTCACCGCTTCCCCCATGGCTTCCCCTGACATGTGTTGTGATGTTTGAAGAAAGGTTCGCGATGTGTTTCAGCACCCAGACACCACGCGCTTCAGGGGTCACCAGGCTCGCCCAGAGTCACGGAAGGACTACCCTGACGGCCCACGAGGAATAACCGTCTCCGCCCGGAAGTGTCCGTGAGACTGTTTTCTGGCGGTATCGCGGTGCTTTTGGGGATATGTCGTGGCAAGAGGGCGCTGCAACTCTCATTTGTCAAGATTGGATGACGGCTGCTCGGTTCTCGCTAGCCTGTTTCCTCCTGTCCGCAACTGTCAGTCACGCAGCGCCCAGAGACTGGCTTGCAGCACCAGGCGTCAGAGGCACGCCCTCGGCGGGCCTCGGTGTAGGGTAGTCTGCGGTATTGCTGTGGCACTGTTGCCATGAGCATACGAGCTCATTGATTCAGCCATTGGGCACGCTGAAAAGGTAATTTACTCATCAAACAACGGACAAGCCGTGGTTTTCCTAGAAACTGGCTGTACTTTATATCGCTTGAATGATGTGTCGTTAGCCTGGGGCTTACCCGTTCCCGCCAGGGGCAGGCGGCACGGTAAAGGGCTCCCCACGTTACCGGGCTGACTGCGCTGCAATCGCACATTGCATGCGAGTGTGCTGCGGCTGCCACCCCGCTTACGTCGCCCAGCCTCGCCATGCCATGCCATGCCACTCACTGTCCCTGGCGACGGCACCTGTCGTGTAATACTGTGTAGCTCAGCAGAATTGTCGCATTGTGGTGCGTTTCCTTGTCCTTCCCAAGCCAAGCATGGTGGAATCCTGCTTGTTAAGGTACCGCTTGTCCACCACGGGCGCCGGACCATGGGGATCGGCGCGGGGCCATCGAGGAAGCCAGCAAATACGGTGTGGCCATGGGGAAACCAAGGACGGGAAAACGAGAACCTAAACGAGGAACGAGAAACGATTCGGGAACGTGGCACGAAAATAGAGGGGCGGTATCTCCTAAGTCCGAAAATTACGAGAGCATGCTCTCAGCAAGACATGATGTCAGTACAGAAAGACTGTTCCCGTCATCGACCGAGGGTAAAAAAAAGAGGTGGTTGACGTGCGCGAACTGCCGCGATATGCAAAGCAACGATTTGGTGTTAGTGGGTGGATATCCAGCAATTTAGGGACGATGGACGACAAGTGGACAAGCAATGCTCGATTCACACACAGCGGCCTTCCACTGGAGATTCCGAGACCCTGGCTTGGGGGTGGCTCGTGCGGTCAACCTGGAAAAAGATGGGAAAACCCTGGGGTCCCCGGTTTGCCATCCACACTCGAGGGAAGACCTGGAGACGCGGGCTGTTCTTTATCCCAACGCCCCTGATGTCTTCACTCTACCCCTCCTCCTCCCGTCCTCCTGCCTTGGAGTGTGTTGCCTGTGAGGTTGGCCACTCTTGAATTAGCACAGCTAGCTAGATACACCTACACTAGCTTCTCTGGAAATGAACTGCATTTTTTTGCATTTTCTGAACGGCCGGCCTTGTTCATGCCAATATCACAAGCATCATTATCAGAGACACTGCTGGTCTGTGAGGGGGACACTTGTCTGCGCCGCACTGTTTCGTACTCACTGCGCAAAGTCTGAACTGGCTCTTGCCAACTCTCCGCCTACACAGCGACAGCAACAGCAGCTCGCTTTCGATTACATACCCTACAGTATCTCCCTCAGTTCCTGGGGGCCCTCTCACGCTGAGGGAAATTCCCCATAGCGAGCTTGTCAGATTCGTGCACCTGCAGGTGTGCTGTGGAGGTCCTGATCAAGACAGGCGTGCCGGGTCCTTTGGGCAGGGTTACCCCTTCGCTCGACGTCCAGGAGGTCCTGGGACCACCCTTATTACTAGCTCGTCTTCGCCGACCAGGGCATCAGGACAATCACTCTGTACACGCGTTTGGCTAAAATCCCCTCGACGTCCACCCACACACACACGCTTTCACTCCTGCTACTACCATTACGTCTGTCTGCCTACTGCTTGAACTTGTTGCCGCTGCTGTGCTGTGGTCGAGAAGAGAGATCTCGCCTCCCCCTCCTTTGCCGCCTCGACATTGGACCACTGCTCACTGCCCACTGCTCACTGGAGACGCACACGCCAACCCTGCGCCGGCCGCCCACCTCGACCCAGCGACCCGATACCACGGCTGTGCGCGCATTGCTTTTTGCCCTTTATCATCGGATGACTTGAATGTGGAGTCGCCTTCTCTCGTCCATCATCAGCGCATAGCTGCGAACGTCTGCGCAAGACGCTTCATCCCACCGTTCATCATCATCACTATCACCACCACCATGTCCAACGACCCTACAGTGCGCCGGCTGCTCCCTCAAAACTCCCAGATGGGGAGCTTCAGCTTTGCGCCTCCGGCTTATCAGCAGCAACCACGAGAGACGCAAAAGAGTGCGCCCCTCCCTCCCCTTTTTTTGGTTCTGTTATCTGACCGTTGAGCTAGACTATGTCTTTGTGGACGAACATAACCGTCACAAGCGGTTGAAGGGTATGGGATCAGCGCTCATCCCCCGCTAGTGCCCCCCCATGTATTAAACTGACTCGCGCATACAGTGATGAGAGCTTGCGAGGGATGCCGGAGGAGAAAGATCAAGTGTGACGCTGCCACCACAAACACCTGGCCCTGCTCAGCATGCATACGCCTGAAACTTGTCTGTGTTCGTCCGAACGGCTTCGACGGGTCGTCTGAACCTCAGGTCTACGAACCACCACGATCCCAGTTTGAGACCTCGCATGTGCATGAGGGCTTCCGACAGCCACTACCACTACAAGATCAACAACAGCTCCTAGGACA